>NW_022103905.1:16467430-16469324 GCF_000313985.2 Echinops telfairi
TATAAATCTATGTACATATATTGATAGCTAGATATAAATCTATGTACATATATTGATAGCTAGATATAAATCTATGTACATATATTGATAGCTAGTCTTACAAGTTTAGAATTATTTTATATCTTGGGTCACACATAATGATAAAATTAAGGATTTTAGATTCATTCCTAATACTTCTTAAACTAATCATTATCTTAAATCTACCCATTCCATCTAATCTGCGTTTCTTTCCCTCTAAAAATTTGATATTATGACTATTTTACTGTGCTAAGGTTAGTCTATATTTAGGGGAAAACTTATTTAGATTTGTTATGTATTCATGAGCATTTTGTTCACCACCCCTTCAGATCTGTCTTGGACCATTTTCCTCCAGTCTGGTGTATGTTATGCTGAATTTCCTTTTGGGGAATTTTAGTGATTAGTTATCTCAGTTTTGTCTCATATTTGTTGCATTTTGTGTTTTTTTTAATCTTTATTTTGCCCTCTTAAAAAAAAAACTTAGTTGGATCTAAGACTTTTATTAAAATTATTTTTCCTCAGCACATTGAAAATGTTATTCCACTGTCCACTGGTTTCCAATATTGTGAGTGAGAAATCAGCAGTCACGCTTATTGCCATTCCTTTATAAAGAATTCAACTTTCCCCTATGGAAATTTTAAGATAAATTTTTCTTTACTATCTGTATTTAGAAGTATTTGTCTAGTTCTGTGTGTGTGATTATTTTAGTTATCTTGCTTGAGATTTCATGAAGATTGGTGTCTTTAAAATTTTTTCGGAAAGCTCTCAGTCATTATTCTGTTTCATTAACACTTCTTGCCTTGTTCTGTCTGTCTTAGCTTTTTTCCCTAGCTTATTTCTGAGATTCATTGCCACAACACCTTACAACCATCTTCATCATTGCTTTGCTATTTCTACCTATTTTACTGGCTATTCTGTCCATTGAGGTTTAAAATTTTAATGATTGTGCTAGTAATGTGTTTTTTTTTTCCTCTCTCTTTTTTAAGTAGTTTTATTAGGGGATCATACGACTCTTATCACAATCCACACATCCATCAATTGTGTAAAGCACATTTGTATATTCATTGCCCTCGTCATTCTCAAAACATTTGCTCTCCACTTAAGCCCCCGGCATCAGGTCCTCATTTTTTCCCCTTCCTCCCGCTAGTAACGTTTTAAAAGTATGTTTGGTTGGCTACTTTTTGAGTCTACTTGCTTCCTGCTCAAAATTTCATCCTTTCTTTGTATGTCTTTAAATATATTTTACCTAGTTAATTTTGGTGTCAGTAAGTCAGCATGTAAAGTTCTTGCTAATCTATTTTTACTCTCTGGCTGTCTCACTCATAATGCTTTTTTCTTTATGTGTTTTATGATTCTTGACTGTAAGCTGCTCATTTTTCTTGGATAGTTATTTGTGGAATGTCTGAGAGGTCTAGCTTGCAACAGGATCCTTCTGGAATGTATTTGTGTTGATTAATCTGGTTGCATGCAGTGGTACTAACCTGAGAGCACTTTAAATTTGTAGCCTGAGATATTTGGAGCCATACTAGTGGTAGGAATCAAGAAGCAAATCCAAGGGGCAGTTCATTGGCGTTATCCCAAATGATTGCCTGGGTCGAGACAGACAGGTTTTCTTACACCTCTTTCTGTGCTCACCACAAAGTGTGTGTTGTCTTTCGGCCTTCCATCTTTATTTGAGTGTCTCCTATGAATTTCTCTGTTTTGCTCCAGCCCTGGAATTAAAAACCTGTCTCTCATACCCACATACTCTCCAAGGCAAGATCCGCAGACTCACTGAGGTCTTAATTCCACCAGAACTTTCCAAGGTAGAAGCAAGGTTTGGTATGCATCTAGTTCTCAGGGTTCTTGGTTTCATTTTAGGGGCTATGGAGCGGGG
>NW_022103905.1:16469424-16490550 GCF_000313985.2 Echinops telfairi
CACACACACACACACACACACACACACACACACACACACACACTCTCTTTTGCCAAAGCTGCTGAAGCCATCTGGATGGAAAGAAGCTGCTTTTAAGGAATTTGGCTTTGTTGGGCCTGCATATAAAATTCCCACACAGACGTTCCCTGGCAACAGAGCACCTGACTGCTCGGAGCCGACCCAGCAACAAAACTCACACTCCACTGGCTTTGGCTGGTCTGCACCACCATACAATCTTTCCAAGGACCCCATCCAGCCCGAGACCTCCTAACTGCCCTGGACCCCTCCCCAGGGCCATCCGGGGAATCACCGCACAAAGCTGAGGGCCCCCTCCCCCAGCACTCCCTGTCAGGTACCCTCAGTGCCAATGAGTCTGCTTTGTCCCCTCAAAGTATCCCCAGCCCTCAGAGGGCAGGGCAGGAGGTGACTCCCACTAGACTTTGCTGCCCTTTCTGAGGAGCAACCTGGGCTTCTGAAATGGCCCAGTGAGCTCTGGGTCCTGATTCTTAAACTCAGCCTCAAGTATGTGGGGGCTCCACTGGGAAGTGATCCGCTTCTCCGCAGGCCCAGGCCTGTCTCCAGGTCACTGAGTAAGCCTGGCTTTGATTCCTAGAAACGGAGGCCCATAGACTGCACACGGAGACTGCCTGTGCAAAGCCCAGGCCGGACCTCAGGCAGGTCACCAGCTCCTAAAGAGAGAGCCTAGGTTCTCACACAGTTTCCCTCACAGCAGTGGGGTTTAAGCTCCAGTGGGCTCTCTCCGAAACCTCTGAAAAAGGAGCAGGAAGAAGAGGCAGTGGGGATGAAAGTAAGGATGATCTGATTCCGTACCAAGGGAGCTAATGTGTTTAATGCATCATCTGGCACACAGTAAAGGCTCACAAGGCCTCAGGTATTATTACTGACTGATAGCGGGGGGAGGCCTGGTGGCTTGGCTAATAGGGGACAGGGGCCATAAGAGTTCCTCTGGATCAGCATAGAGTTCCATTTTTTAAGATTTTATATATGTAATCTTCTGGAGTTCCAGTTGTTTTGAATGGGAAATTTTTCCAGTTATCTAAACGCCTCCACGGCTGGAAGCAGAAATGATCAGGCTGGTTTATTTTGAGCCAAGGCTAATTTCCAGATCACACTGCACCTGTGAACCTGAACCAATTTGCATGAATGTGCCTTTCTTTTCTATCTAAAAATCATTTTCAAAGAAGAGACTCAATGGATTTTCGGTGAAGAAAAACATCATTATGCCTGTGTACCTGTTCCAGAGGCTCCCTGGAATAATGATTCTAACAGCATTTGAACTGAGTGTACTGATGTTTTCAGCATAAGGCTTCTCGTTGGCCAGCCACTAGGTGTATTTTTAGGGAGCCGTGGTGGTGTGATGGATTACAGATTGGGCTTCAAACCACAAGGTCAGCACTTTGAACCTACCAGAGAGATTCTTTGCAGGAGAAAGATGAGGCTTTCTGCTAGAGTAAGGTTTACAGCCTCAGATGCCCACAGGAGCAGTTCTACTCTGACCTGTCTGCCTCTGTTGCCATGAGTTCGAATCAACTCAATGGCAGTGGGTTTCTAGTTTGAGAAAGATATGATAAACATGACTTTGATTTTCATAACAGCCCACTGAAATATGTACTGTTAGCTCTGTTTTACAGGTGAGGGAACCGAAGAGCAGAGTGGGTAAGTAAATTGTCCACAGAGTCTGTGGTGTAAGTAAGAAGGAACTGGTCTCCCAAGCACACACCCAGCCTCGCTGCTGTTCTTTATCTGTTAGCGGACCAAGGATGGATGAAAAAACTAGCTGCCTGAGAAAGACAGCTGATGTTATTTTGCGCAGAGGAAATTATTCAGACAGCACGATTGTTTTTAATCAGAGCTGTCCAGCAGAAGCACTCAAGGTATATTTTCCAAAATATGTTGCCATCTCCATCTGGGGTGAGGGCCATACATCGTTATTTTGGTAAGCCTCCCCAAGCAACACTAAGGAATCCTTTGTTTAAGAACTATTCATCTGCGCGTTATCCAGAAACACCCCTGCCTGGTGAGCTATTGGAACAGCTTGCCAGATTGCCCATAAAAATGGGCAGTGGGCAGGAAAGAGAGATGTGGTCTCACTAGTTGTCATGTGACTGTCTCTGACCCGTCGCCTTGCTAAAACTGAGCCTCAGTTTCTCCCTGAGTAAAATGTCCATCTGTTTTTGTGCTCACAGGAGATACTGACATTTCTGAGCGGTCACTGAAAAGGCCCACGCCTTGCAGGATTCCAGCACTGTCCCAACGGGGCAGGGCAGGGAGAAGCACAGCTCTGGCTTAAGCTAGGCATGCGGATTGCTTCTGGAGTTCATCGGCTCCTCGTTCCATATCCCTAGACATTTTTAGAGTAAAATCCCTGAGTCACCACACGATTTGTCACCTAATAAATTGTGGGGTGGCAGGGGCCAGTTTCCAACATAGAACACCCTCACTGAGAACCCCATGTTCTCTCCTTCCTTTTCAAAGGCTTGAACATAGCAGTACAGGTTAACTGGGTACAAGTCTCTAAGGGACGAAGTCCTAAAAAAAGTAAGAAAGGCCCAGATTGAAAATACCACCCACCCACACATATTCACACACACACACACACACACACACACACACACACACACACACACACACTCTTTTGCCAAAGCTGCTGAAGCCATCTGGATGGAAAGAAGCTGCTTTTAAGGAATTTGGCTTTGTTGGGCCTGCATATAAAATTCCCACACAGACGTTCCCTGGCAACAGAGCACCTGACTGCTCGGAGCCGACCCAGCAACAAAACTCACGCTCCACTGGCTTTGGCTGGTCTGCACCACCATACAATCTTTCCAAGGACCCCATCCAGCCCGAGACCGCCTAACTGCCCTGGACCCCTCCCCAGGGCCATCCGGGGAATCACCGCACAAAGCTGAGGGCCCCCTCCCCCAGCACTCCCTGTCAGGTGCCCTCAGTGCCAATGAGTCTGCTTTGTCCCCTCAAAGTATCCCCAGCCCTCAGAGGGCAGGGCAGGAGGTGACTCCCACTAGACTTTGCTGCCCTTTCTGAGGAGCAACCTGGGCTTCTGAAATGGCCCAGTGAGCTCTGGGTCCTGATTCTTAAACTCAGCCTCAAGTATGTGGGGGCTCCACTGGGAAGTGATCCGCTTCTCCGCAGGCCCAGGCCTGTCTCCAGGTCACTGAGTAAGCCTGGCTTTGATTCCTAGAAACGGAGGCCCATAGACTGCACACGGAGACTGCCTGTGCAAAGCCCAGGCCGGACCTCAGGCAGGTCACCAGCTCCTAAAGAGAGAGCCTAGGTTCTCACACAGTTTCCCTCACAGCAGTGGGGTTTAAGCTCCAGTGGGCTCTCTCCGAAACCTCTGAAAAAGGAGCAGGAAGAAGAGGCAGTGGGGATGAAAGTAAGGATGATCTGATTCCGTACCAAGGGAGCTAATGTGTTTAATGCATCATCTGGCACACAGTAAAGGCTCACAAGGCCTCAGGTATTATTACTGACTGATAGCGGGGGGAGGCCTGGTGGCTTGGCTAATGTGTTGGGCTGAAACCAAAAGGTCAGCGGTTCAAACCCACTAGCAGCTCCATAGGAGATAGATGAGAGTATCTGTTTTAGGGAAGATTTACAGTCTCGGAAACCAGTTCTGCTCTACAGCGTAACCATGAGTCAGAAGCAACTGGACAGCGAAGGATTGGGTTTGGTTTGGGGTGTAGGTGCTATAGAAGGAGTCCTGGTGGTGCCACGGTTAAGCATTTAGCTATTAAGTGAAAGGTTGGTGATTCAGACTCACCTGGTGCTCCACAGGAGACAGCCCAGGTGATCTGCTTCTGCAGATGACAGCCTAGCACACCCTATGGAGCAGTTCACACCTGTCACGTGGGGCTGCTAAGAGCAGACAGCAACTCAATAGCCACAGCAACAACAGACAATGTGGTTGATCTTCCAGAGGTTGGGCGAAGCCCGTGACACGTATTTGCCCTGAAATCTCAATAAAATTCCCCCAGGATTGCTCATATCAGGATCACAGTCTCTTAAATGAAGAAACGGAAGCTCAGAGAGGTTCGGCCACCTGCCCAATGTTCGACAACCCGTGGCAGAGCGTGGATTCAAATCACAATGGATCCGACCTCTGCTGCTCTGTCAGACTGTCTTGTCTCCCCTACAGAATGGCAAGCTTCCAAGTGCATTTGGTCCTTAAAATGACCCAGGCAACCTGTTTCAGACAGGTTGATGAGAGCCACGAGAGAAAAGGCAAAATGTCAATCATGTTCATCAATGGGGTTACTGCAATTGAACAGAAGACCAGGCTCTCTGACTTCCTAAAAACTCAAAGAGGGAGATGACATAAAACAGGTGAAATTTGTCTTTCTGGGTGCTCCCTGTGAGCTGGCTGCTCCCAGAATCCACCTCTATCCCTCTACCAGGTAGATTCTGTTGCCTGGAACTTCATCCTCAACCGAAGTAGCAGCATTCCATCCCTGGGCCTGTCTCTCTTCCATCAACCTGTCAGCCTGTCATTGGCAATCATTCTCCTGTGTTCTGGGCATGCATTAAAAAAATTCAGAGACTAAGCCAATCGTGCACAACAGAGGACTGATCTGGGCAGCACAGGCAATTGCGGACAAGGGCAGAGTACATGCAGGGTCAAGTCTGAGGCTTGGAGAGGAAGGGCAGTGGAGGAAGAGGGTCCCCTTGGTGGCTACGGCATAAGAAAGAGGTTGGAACTGGAGTATATTTAGAAGACCCTATATATAATAGCACATAGACCCCTGGGTGTTCTGCCATGGGCTTGGTCTGCTTGTTGTCTTCATGAGTCAGAACAAGGTCAACACAGAGACTCACTGAATAGTTTTGGAAGAACAAGACACTGTGTCTATTTTCGATTCCACGGGTGCGTAGGGCAAAGGCAGCGAATGAGATACTATTGCCATGGAGGAATAGGTCCAGCCGTGCACCCGCATCTGGGGGTTGTGACAGCTTTCCAGGGCCTGACAATCCATATGTGCCTCACTTCCTAGTGTTTGTTAGAGATGGCGTGTGTCTCTGCTAGCATGGATCACCAGGTCACAGATGTAGCTGTGCAGGCACTGTTGAGTCTATTGTGCTGGGGTCTACGTATTTTAAAGAACAAAGCAAAGGGCTGGTCCCCCAGAGGAGATGGCATGGGGTGATAAGGAAGGAAGATTCTCAGGAATATCTTGGACCAGGAGCAGCAAGGGCTCATGGAACCAGGAACAAAGTTTTCGTCTGGATCTCCCAGCACTCCTTGCAACTTACTCAGCTACCTCCTTGCAGTTTCTTCTGCTCCCCACCTCCCCCACCCCCCGCCAATGGCTCATTCTTTTTATACATTCGATTCCAATTCCCCAAAATTCATGCTCTGTAAAATTGGTGTGTTGGACTAGGTAATTGATAATGTCTTTGTAGGTTGAACAATTTCTATTGTGATTCTAACACTCTATGATTCTATTAATTTCAGGGTTGAACCTTCTTATTCTTCTGGTTGCCTCCATTTCAGATTCTGAGGATAGACACCCTCTCATTTCCCCGAAAGGTACTGGTCTTCCTCTCTAGCTTCATTATGAATCAATAATTATCTGGACTTTTTTAAGTAGGACATAAAAATACCTCTCGTGATCATTGGTCATACCGTATTATTCACAGCTGCTTTTTTCAGGAATAATATGGGGAAAGGAAGGGAGAGACGGAAGGCAGGATAAGAAGGGAAGGAAAAAGGGGGAATGATTTAAGGAGCGAGGGAAGGAAGAAGACAGGAACTCCATTCAAGAAGTCTCAAATTCCAAAAGAGGAAAATAAAATAAATTGAAGGTATCTGGATGTTATCGGGGCCTTTCACCCTGTAGGCTAATTGGCCAAGCATCAAAAGCACCATAAAGTTCTAACAGAATTAATTAATGCCAAAATTCACTTATTCTGCCATGGTATAAAAATGATGGCATACCATGGCAAAACAAACCTTCATCTTAAAAATACAGATCAAATAAAGCTGTTTGAAGTTCGATTTTGTTTTTTAACCATTGTCGTACCTCTCGTTTTGGCTAATAACTACTGAGTATGATGCGATGAACACTGAAGTGGGAATCAGTTGCCAAACGTCCTCAGCTGTGCTAGTGGGATCATTTTAAATAAGTCATTTGATCACTTTATAACTAAAACAAGGAGCCCTGGTGGTGCTACGGGTTAGGTGTTGACTGCTGACTGCGACGTTGGTGATTCAAAGGCATCTCCTGCTCCAGAGAGAAAGATGAAGGGTTCTGCTCCCATGAAGATTTACCGTCTCAGAAACCCCGAACAGCAGGGTGATTATGAGTCAGAATCCGCTGGATGGCAGTGGGTTGGGTTGTGTCCGGAGAGAGACTTGGTGGCATAGTGGCTTAAGCATTGGGCTGTTAACCACAGAGTCAGTAGCTCAGACCCACCAGTTACGTCAAGGGACAACGGTCTCCTCCATAAAGATTTATAGCCTTCGAAACCCTGAGAAGCAGTTCTATTTCATCCTATAGGGTTGCTGTGCATTTAAATCAGCTTGATGGCAACAGATTTGGTTTGGATTGGAAATTGAAAACAGAGACATAATAATTATCATGAAAGGCTTTGATGAGAATAAAGAAACACCGGAGTGCGGAGTGGAGACCCAAAGCCCATTAGTAGGCCACTGGAGATACCCTTACAGAAGGGTCTCGGGGAGGAGACAAGCCAGTCAGGGTGTGATGTAGCAATGATGAGACATACAACTTTCCTCTAGTTCCTAAATGTTTCTTCCTCCCCACTATCACGAACCCAATTCTACCTTGCAAGTCTGGCTAGACCAGAGGATGTACACTGGTACAGATAGGAACTGGAAACACAGGGAATCCAGGGCGGATGATCCCTTCGGGACCAGTGGTGTGAGTGGCGATACTGGGAGGGTGGACGGAGGGTAGGTTGGAAAGAGGGAACCAATTATAAGGATCTACATGTGACCTCCTCCCTGGGGGCGGACAACAGAAAAGTGGGTGAAGGGAGACGTCGGACAGAGCAAGCTATGACAAAATAATAATTTATAAATTATCAAGGGTTCATGAGGGAAGGGGGAGCGGAGAGGGAGGGGGAAAATGAGGAGCTGATGCCAGGGGCTTAAGTGGAGAGCAAATGTTTTGAGAATGATGAGGGCAGTGAATGTACAAATGTGCTTTACACAATTGATGTATGTATGGATTGTGATAAGAGTTGTATGAACCCCTAATAAAATGATTTTTTTAAATTGAAACAAACAAACAAACAAAAAGATGAAAGACTCCATATGAGGCATAAGGAACCAAATGGCAATACCTTGAAATTAATATTTAAGAAGAATAGTTGGTAAGATGTATGATCCATGACTAATATCTTTTAATTTCAGAAAAATTTCCTCCTGAGATATTTTCAGATGTATTTGCCAAAATCTAGAGCAACAGAACACACATAGGTACACACGTACACTCACAAATCATCTCCTTTACTAGGATTTTAGAAATTTAATTTCTTCAGATAAAAAGAGAAAATATTTTCATTATCTTAATTGGGGTCATTGGTTCATGGGCATATGCATATTTCAAACCACAAAATTGTCCACTCAAAATAGATGCCATCTATCGTATATCACTTATATCTTAATACAGCTTTTAAAATATTAATTCTAAATTAATTATTAATTTGATTAATTAATTTTTTTAATTTTAAATTAATTAATTAATTGATTGATTGATTGATTTTAAATTTAATTTAAATTAAATTAAATTTTAAATTAATTAAAATATTAATTCTAAAGGGCCACTTATATATCCTGGCTGACTCATCCTTCTGGCTTGCCAACTTCTGCCAGCATTTTCCTTCATTCCTGAAATTTTTCTGAGGGAAAGTGGTAGCCACATAGCCTTTGATTTAAGCTGCTTCCCTTTGGAGTAGGACATGATTCCAAGACTTCGCCACCACTGCAGGAGGGAGGAGATGGAGACGAGGCCTCTCAAGAGTCAGCCAACACTTGTCCTTGCTGTCAGTAAGCTGGCAAGCTAGGCAAAGCCTTCCCATTTCTGGAATTCCACTCCCAGTTTTACAGCCTCTCTTTCTCGGGGAACTTAGCACTAAAGAAGAGACTCATTGTCACGTCCCTCAAGGAGAGCACAAGAGAAAAAGGGTAGGCTCAGCCCGAAGTCAAAACCCAAATGTGGCAGCAAAGGAAGTACATGTACCTTGAATGGGACCTCTGTCCATTTCAAAGGAAGTGAAAACTCTTAGAGATTTGCCCCCCAAGAATGAGAGGGATCACAAGACAGCCTTTCTTGAGATCCAAATAACAATGAAACACAACATAAACCAGAGGGGTGCTCCACTGTGACAGAAAACATGGCTTAAGAGTGTAGCGCTCATCCATTCATTCACTCCTCATTCAACATCATGTCGGTGGCCTCATTCACTCCTCATTCAACATCATGTCGGTGGCCTGGGGGTGTAACCGATGTAGTGGAATCGTCATTGAGTTGCTAACCGGAAAGCCAACAGTTTGAACCCACAGATGATGAGACTTTCAGCACCTTGGAAACCCAATGGGGCAGTTCTACCCCATTCTACAGGTTCACTATGCACCAATATGGAGTCATTCGCGATGGGTTTTTGGTTGGATTTACCCACTTAGAGGAGTTCTGGTGGAGATGTTGGGTAAGCCTTAAATTGCTAACCAAATGGTTGGTGGTTTGAGTCCACTAGCTGCAACTCTAGAGAAAGACAAAGTCATCTCTTCTCATAAAGGTTTACAGCCTCAGGAAGCCTGCATAAGGTTTCTATGAGTTGGAGTATACTCGATGGCCTTGACTTTGGTTTGGTTTTACGTGTCCATCGTTGAGCAATGGTGAGTTATTCTGGAACTAGAACTCAGGTATTCCTTCAAAGACATGACACTCGGCAGCTTCTTAGGATAGATTTATTGGGGGAGAGGGCAAAGGGGGTCTCCGTGCATGGTTCTAGCCAGCCCCACATCTTTAGCATCGCTAATTTCACCACTGAACACATTTATTCGAATAGTCCTTATGCTCCAAGCTTCTGGAAGCAAAAAGCAAGAGAAAAAAATTCACTAAGATGAAAGCAACTGCCTGGAAGAATGTCTCTCACAGTTCCTTCAGGAAGGCGCACAGTTGTAATGCAATCTACAAATCAACAGCAGCCGTAGTACAAATGAAGATTTCCAAGGATTATTGCAAAAGTGCTCCTCGATATAAGCCCATGTATCACACCAAAGTGCAATTCAACAACACACCATGCTACAGCGGCCCATTTGGCACAAGCATGGCCAGACTGTAAGCTATACCCAGGGAGATGTTAGAGCAGTAACTTGTAATTTTATATGGCGTGAGGGGAGGTGCTGAAATTCTCTTTGAGAGCTGAAGAAGAAGGCTATGGGATTTTTCCCCGGGAGGGAACGGACAGTGCGTAGCAATACATACATACAGCCTCAGATTTCAGTTCCTGGGCCCCTGGAGGCCAGAAGGAGCCTTAGGGTTTGGGGAACCCAAGTTGAACACCACCAGGCCAGAGGAGTGCATGAGAACGCATCCTTTGGGCCACCTTTCCTAATTGTTTTCTTTCTCCTGAGGCAGCATGGAATTTGAGGTTGTGTGCTACTGTTCCATCTTGCACCTGGGGCATGTGTCAGGCCTGCCATTTAAACCCACCTCTTCTCCGTGTCCCTCATTTCAGCTGACCGCCAGGAGGACATCATGTCCTTAAAGAGTGCACACTTCTACGATGTAAATGACTAGCCGTCGCAAATCCTCCCAAGAGACTAGGTATTTATCCAGACGGTGACGTTTCACGACAACGACAATGGAAAAGTCAAGAATGACTGAGACAAAGTGCAAGGAAGGAATCATTAGTGAGCACCCGCTACACGTCAGGCCCTGCAGCCATTCATTTGATTTCCCCCACAAGTGGATGAGCCAGTGCGAGGTAAAGAACTTCCCTTCACCACCACCCCCCGCCCCTTGCTTCCTGAGACATGTCCTTGAGAACCTTAGAATTTCCCAGGGGGTGAAGCATCTTTGATGAGGACTCCAGAACGCACCTGAGGGTTTATGTTAGTGAGTTCTATCAGCTGACCTGGGCTGTGTGTGTGTTTCAACTAGACATCCCCACCTCAGGAGGCCCCGGAAAGGCTCTGCATGAAGAAGCCTCACGGGTTGCTGGTTAGTGGAAGATGCAGGTGAGAGGACAATGCTCACCTTTCTTGGGACATGGAAGCTCTGTACTGAAAACCCTCCCAGACTTCACCCTTACTATCTTTGCATTCGTACTCTTTTTTTGTTACAACAAAACTGTCAGCCAGTAAGTCAGAAGAGGAGGACCTCCAGGTTCCTAGACTTGCCATTCATCAGGGGGTGCCAACCAAAAAACCCAGATTTTTTTTCCCCAAAGCTCTGTATTTAATTTTTTTTACTAAACAACCTTATCCCCTTCAAAGTACTCTCCATGACACTTAATACATGTGTCATTCTGTGATTCCATTCTTGGAAACATTTTTCAAACCCATCTGTTTGTTTGTTTGCTTTTTAATCGTTTTATAAGGGGCTCATACAACTCTTATCACAATCCATACATCCATCCATTATGTAAAGCACATCTGTACATTCATTCAAACTCATCTAGTTGGATGGCTGACAGCACCTCCCTTGTTTTTTTCTTCACCTCTTCTATGTCGTCACATTGCTGTCCTTGCATGTCCCTCTTCATTCACGGAAACAAAAGGAAGTTGCATGGAGTGAGGTCAGATGAGTAAGGTGTGTGGGGCAAGAGAGGCATGCTGTATTTTGCCAAAAACTGGCACACTGAGATGGCTGTGTGAGCAGGTACATTGTTGTGGTGGCAAAACTAGTGCCCCGTCTGCCACAAAGCAGGCCTTTTTGGTTGCACACTGTTATGTAATCTTTCCAGAATCTCTAAATAGAACGCTTGATTAACAGTTTGATGTGGTGGAATGAACTCCAAATGCACTATGAGTCAACATTTTCATCCATTCAGGAAGTCGACAGAAGCCCAGAACAAGGTTTGTCATCAATTGACATTTTACCTTTTTTGAAATGAGAAAACTACTCAAACACTTGAGTTTTTCCCATAGTGCTATCCTTGGAAGTTGTGTTCAATATCACAACATTTTCTGGACATTTTCCCTGGGCAGGAAACAAAATTTCACAGCTGCACAGTTCTATTAAATCAGCCATCACAAAACAAACAAAGGAAAAACTGAGGTTCAAGCAAACTGCTTTTATGAGAAATTGACTGTGACCAGAGAGATGCCACTAACTCAGAGCACGTTGCTCGATGCTCACCTAGCAAGAAAAATCTGTACTAAGAAAGCTCTGTCCAGTGGAGCTTTTTCCTGTGTTTTATTTTGTGTGTGTGGCGGGGGTGGGGTGAGGGGAGTACCCCCTCGTATATCCTATCCTGAGGGAATCACTGAATGTGTAGGCAGTTCAGTTACAGTCTCAGAAACTCACGGGGAATATCCTGTCCTACAATGTCGCTAGGATTCA
The DNA here is from genome assembly GCF_000313985.2 of Echinops telfairi. NCBI lineage: Eukaryota > Metazoa > Chordata > Mammalia > Afrosoricida > Tenrecidae > Echinops > Echinops telfairi. The sequence continues at coordinate 16,480,998 of NW_022103905.1, forward strand.
GCATCAACTTTACAGCAGTGAGTTTGGTTCAGTTTCATGGAAACCAAAAGTCATGGTGTTATGGGAACTTCAACCTTGAAGTTGGTGTCCCACGTCTTAGCAGAGTTCGCTGCCTAGAGAACTGTGCCCTTTACCTTGAGAGAGCTGGCCTGGTTTGGGTGACTAGTGTCAGAGGAAGAAACGCCACACGTGCAGCGGGAGCCAGCACAGAAGGGGACAGAAGGGAGCCTATTTTATTTGCCTCGGAGTTGATGCCACCTCAGCTCAATCCCATGTCTATCTCAATACGACTGTGTGCCACAGGGGCTTCGATCTTTAAGAAGGAAGTCACCAGGTCTTTCTCCTGAGGTCCCCCGGGGGGGTTTGGTAAGTCACTGAGCACTTACAAAGATTGTGAGATATCTTGACAATCATGTCCACTCGTTGCAATGCGCCATCACTTTTCACAGTAATGTCGTACATGGGAGCAGAGGCACGAAGGACCTTCGGGGCAAACCCCCTTCCCGGGCATAAGCTACACAAAGCTGAAACACCCCCCCTTCCTGTCCACCACGCAGACACTAACTGGCCACCCCACCAGGCAATGTTAACTTCTCCTTGGTGTTTGCAAATGAAAATGCTTTGTTCCTAAATACAGGGGTAGGTCAAAAAGTATTGCTACAGGAGAATAGAAACCTTTAATAAATACAAATGTCAAAGTATGAAGCTATTGTTTCTTGACGTTTCCTCCATCCAGATCTATACAGTTCTGAAGGCAGTGTTTCTGTCCCTCTAACCCTTCCCCCTAAGAATCCTGTCCGCTTCCATTTACACCACATCCAAACGGCAGTTCTGGGGACTCCAGCTGTACGCCTTTTAAAGTCCTTTGGGGCTGGGGAACAAAAACCAGTCTGAAAGGGCAGGATCAGGGTTGGGGGGCTTCCTGAAAAATTCTCAGAGTAGAGGCCTTGCTGCCCTTGAACAATGAGCAGGGGCATTGTCATGATGGGGAAAAAATTTCCCTTAGTGCAATGTTCCTGGTCCTTATTTCACCAATTCAGTTCTCAGTTTTCGTAAAACTTCTTCCTAATAACCCCCTGTGAACATCCTGTTCTCTTCTTGAAAATCTATCAATATTACATTATTTCTTTGTCGTCCTAAAAATAGTCATTAAAACTTGCTTAGCTGACCTCTCAGCCTCATCCTATGCAGTCCCCCAAAACAGTCCCTAAAATAGCCTTCTTCGCTGACCTCTGTGCCCTGAATTTAAGTGACCCTGCAGATCTCTTCTGAAGCCACAATTAAATTGGATCTCTTTTTCGAAAGCACACTAAGGAGACGAAAACACAGGACTTGCTGGGAGAACTTGTCTGTAGCCGTCCACTATCCTAGAAACACGCTGAAAGCGATTTTGTTTGGAATAAACCTGTGCTTGTGTGAATTAGAACCCTTGCCCAAATGCTCTGTGATTTACCCTCACACACCAGACACACAATGAGACAGCTCACTTGAGTTTGCCAGAGAAGAAGAAATACTGCGAAAAGATCAATTAAAAGGGAAACAAATTTTGTTTTCAAGAAATAATCCCAACCATTAGATCTTCATGCAAGACAGAGATGGCCCAACAGGGCTGAGGTTCGAATGAGCGATCTCTGCCCCCTTTGGGAGGAAAGGCAGGCAATGGCAACCTTCCATCATTAACCAGGATAAGTCCTAGTCAACGGGACACGCAGGCAACATGCAAAGAAACAAGCTGGTAGCATCTGCTCAGAAAACTGAACAATGGATCTATGCTAACAATGCATGAAAGGCCAATTCAGCAACTTTCATAACGAGTTGCAGAAGATCTAGGCAGTGATAACAACCTTTATCAGACCCCCTGCTCTTCATCTCTCCGTGCCGCCCCAGCTTTCTGGTCTGTGTCAAGTGAACTCACTTTGATTCCGGTTCGCAAACAGCAGGCACTCTGCTGGAAGCCAGGGTGGACTATCAGCCCAAGTCAGACGTGGTATTGGCGCTCGGGAGACTCTAAAGCTTAGAGGCAGCATGCAGACAGGTAACTCCAACACACAGAGGGGGAACTATAACAGACATGGGTGCAAAGTGGGTGGCTCACAGCAAGGAGTCACTCGTCTGACTGCAGGCTTAGGAGGTATGTCTGACGGGGGGGTTCCGATGACCTCTTCAGCCTCTTCCAAAATAAAGTTTTCAGATTCTAGAAGGCAAGTGCAGAGGAGACACACACTGGGAGCAAGCAGTCCAGGGCCCAGACTGCAAGGGTTGAAAGCTCTATGCGTCAATGAGAGTCCAACCACTTTCCACTTGCATGGTTTTTCTTAAAAAAAAAAAAAACTTGGCCTAAGTGTTTTATTTTTCAGTTTGTCTTCATTTGATTTGTAAATGTTGTTCAGGCTCCCACCTATTTCATGAGCTAGTGTGACATACATTGACCCGCACAACTTCTCACACACACTCACACATATATGTGAATACATCAATACCTTCTCACGCTCCCACTGTCACACATACACACATGCACACTCAGACGCACTCATGCACAGCCTCAAACATACATCACACACACAGACCCTCACCCTCCATCTCTTCCACTGTCACATAAGCTATTGATCTTGGGTATTGATCACCCTCTTTTAAAAAAGTTCCCTTGGATAGGAATCAACAACGAGTGTGAAAACATCCAAAACTCTAATTAAAAAGGACCCAAAGGCAGTTCCAACTTAGTATATGAAACCTAATCGATTTCACGATACCCTAAATGAAAAACAGGTTTGGGCACAGAGCAATCCATTCTGACCATCACTAAGAAAATGAAACAAATCTATGTATACATGAGTGGAAGGAAGAACAGGATAGGACCCGAGGGATGGTCCCAGGGAGTCTCCTCCCTTGTGAGTGGGGGACAGCTCCTCAAACTTGCCCAGCGCCTGCGTACACTGTCCCTCCAGTGCCCCGCGGTGCCTGGGGACCTGGGGGTGACTAAGGCTGCTTCCTAGCATCCATGTCCCAGAGAAGACATTGAATGATTAGGAAGGAAGAATGTCCTGTCCCTAGAAATAAACATTGCTGTCTGTAACTTGGTAATTTAGCTTACAGCCTTGACTTATCTTCCTGAGTCCTGCCAGACCGGTCAGCAGGAAAGCTGAAGGAACATCACCGGGTAGCGCCACCCCTGGTCAGCTGGGGGACTTCACGCATGCCCTTCCCCTTTCTTACTCAGTGAGCGAGCACTGGACCAGGGGCTTACCATGGGGTCAGTTCTGACTCACCTCGAAGGGACCTTCGATAGAATTTCCGAGGCTGTCAATCTTTATGGAAATAGACCACCTCAACTTTCTCCTGCAGAATGACTGGTGGGTTTGAATCACTGACCTTGAAGTTAGCGGTTCAATGCTGCCCGACAACGCCACCAGGGCACCTGAGTGAGGACGAGGACCTCTCTGGAGGCCAGTTCTGACAGACAGACTCGCCTGCTCATGAAACAACAAGCATCTTTTCTTTTCGATTCAGTCAGTTTGTGACTTACACAGACAGCCCAAGGGGGCAGCCCTCGCTCAGAGTGACATCAGAATAAAAGGGCTGAGGCATCCGCAGCGCAGGCGATGAGATGCCCGTCCTCCGAGCAGTTTTACAACTTGCAGCTGTGTCCTAAGGGGGTGAAGAGCTTCAGAAGTCGAAGGGACCAGACACTCCCCTGACAGCCTCCAGGAGAGATCGGAACAGAGTGGGGAAGGCCCTGGCAGCAGCTCCTCACAAGCATCTGTTCTGGAAGGATCACTCTCTCTGCCAAGACTCAGACCAGCTGTGGTGCAAGCATGACCTGAGTGATGGATTGGGGGTACGTGCTAGGTCACCAAAGCACAGAGGTTCCCCTCCCTGAACACAGGAGGAGGCGATGAACATTGTGTCTGAATGAAGGCACCAGCCGGTGAGCTACACTGAAGCTCAGAAAGGGGCATACTGTTAGGACCAACTTAAACCCACAGCCCCCAAGTAACCCTGCAGCATAGTAACCCTGTGTAGTCACCCTGCAGTGCAGGGTAAACTGCCCTTGTGGGGTTCTGAGATTGGGAATCCTTACAGGAGCACAACTTCATTTTGCTCATGTCAGTAGGCTGGTAATGGGTGTGTTGGAACGACTGACCTTGCCGTTAGCAGCCTAGCTTATAACCTACTGCACCATATGGCTGGGAGGCAAATGGCACTGGAGGATACAGCTTGGAATAGATAGAGGCAGACTGAATGAGGGTGGACAGAAAATGACAATTCTGCTTTTCTTCACGATTTTTTGAAAGGTCATTCTTAGAGAAAGGCAGGAGCCACATGAGAAATTTGAAACGTAAAGCACCGTGGAGTAAGAAAGTTGGGCACATGAGAGTGCATACAATATGAGGCCATATCTACTTAGCTCTCCAACCCAAAAACCAAATTCACTGCCATCCAGTCAATCGACTCATGAGGACCCTATTGGACAGGGTAGAAGTGCCCCCTATAGGTTTCAGTTTCAGAGGCTGTTAACGCTCTACGGGAGTAGAGACCTTCTTTCTCCCATGAACAGCTGTTGGTTTCAAACTGCTGACCTTGCAGTGAGTAGACCCACAGGTGACCACTGTGCCACCAGGGTAAAAAGAGATGAAAAGAGAAGTTGTCCCTTGAAGAGACAGTGGACAAGGGTCACAAGGACCCTAGGAAGGGTCACAAGGGAACTTTCTAGGAGAAGAAATTTTGTATTTGTATCATGATAGGTAGGTGAATTATATGAGCAACTTCTAAATTGTACAGTTAACGTATGTGGATTTTATGTCTATGAATGTCTGTACCTATGAATTTCTAACATTACAAAAATGCTTTAAACACATTTACCTAAAACACAGTAAAACACGAAAAGAATATCAAAAGGATAATAGCCATCAAAAGTTACTCCAGCCACTGAGATCCCCTTCAGTAGCTTGCGGAGTGTTTTGGCTGCTTTAAAACTGTTTATTGTGAATTGAGTGGGAGACGTACAAAGCAGATGATCAGTTTTGCAATCAACAATGTGTCCACATTTTGTTTCACCTCCTGCATCCCTCAGTGTGGCACCGCTTACCCCACATGCTTCCCATGTGTCCTCATCCTATGCCTCCTCCTGGATTGCAAACCCTCCTGAACGTTGTCTGTGGACAAAGGCTCCCCTTAGGAGCTGAAATGGCTCTCATTCTAAGTTTCGTGCACCTCACTAGTGAAGTTGTTCCCCCGATAGACCTGTCTCGTGCTTGGCTAAAAATTGAGCTTATGGGTTTGGGGGAGGTGTATCATTTGCAAATTTTATGTTATTGAGATCATACTGGATATATAACTTTGTTTGTTTTCTTATTTTTAAATTTAAGTTGGAAAACATTTTCTCCATGTTATTAAAACGCCTTAGTCAACATCATTTTTAAAGTAATGCCTGCTATTCCATTGTTTAAGTATCCCATAATTCATGAAAACCACTTCCATGGTATTGCGGGGGCGGGGGGAATTTAGGTCACCTTGGTAATAATAAATAACTCCTTGATTAGCATCTATGTCCATACATCTTTGTCTGCATTTCTGATCACTTCTCTAGAAGATTCCAGGAAGAAGAATTACTGGGTAACGTCTATGAATATTTTAAAGCTTTTAATGCCTGTTGCCAAAGTGCTTTCCTGAACATACTGCCATTGGCAATATGGGGAGCAGGGCCCTTCTCCCCACACCCTCACCACCTTGAACAAGATCATCGTCTTGTTCATGATGAAGTAGAGGGGAAACACTGTTTTATTGTTAGAATTTGCATTTCTGTGATTACTGGCAAAGCCTAACATTTTCTCATATGTGTGTAATTCATTTTTATTTCCTTATCTATAAACAGTCCGTGCCCACTTTTCTATATTATTTTTCTTATGAAAATAGAAACTCTTTGAAGACGGAGGCGATTAACCTCTTCTCTGCCAAATGTGTGCTAAATACTGATTCATGGTTGGCTTTTAATTCTGTAGTTGTTTTCCTTTGCATTTATCATCTACACCATCTAATCAGAACCATTGCTTTACCTTTCTTTGTCAATGCTTTCGGGCTGAGCGGTCTAACACATTTGCAGTCTAGTGGATTCTGACTCACGGCAACCCCACGTATGTCACTGTGGGTTTTCAATGGCTGGTTTCTCGGTAGTAGATTGCCAGCTTTCTTCTGAATCGCCTCTGAGCGGACTTGATCTTTCAACCTTTTGATAATGGCTGAGCACATTCTCTGTTCACACAACTCAAGATCACCCCCAGAAGCACAGGGCATGTATTCTAGGTGTGACCGGCCATAAAACGAATGGCCTGGATTTTGTATGGGGATGATGAGCCAGGCAAGAAACCTGGGGAAACAGGCTTTTGTTAGAGAATGGCAGAAAAATAGGGAGCTCCGGTGCAGGGAGGATTAAGCACCCAGTCACCAACTGAAAGGTCAGAGGTTCGAGCCCACAAGTGACTCCATGGGAGGAAAAACCCTGCAATCTGTGATAACCACCTAGGAAACCAATGTGGTGGTCCTAATCTGTCCTGAAGGATCTCTCTGCGTCAGAATCAACTCAGTGGCATACAACAACATACAGGTTCTGTTAGTCTGGGTCCTTTAGAGAAACCAATCCACAGAAACTCATGTATAAGAGAGAGTTTTATATAAAGGGTAAGAGCATATCAAGAAAACATCCCAACCCAGTGCTGCCCAAGCCCACAAGTCTAAAATTAACCCATATGTCCAACACCAATCCACAAAGTCCTCCTCCATCTCACAAAACACACACTATGATGCCGACTGCAGGAGGAAAGCCAAATCAGTGAACATGTAAGCATCTCAGCGCTGGCAGGGGTCTCCACATGGCTGCTCCAGAACCCAGGGTTGCACTGGGATAGGTCCATGTGGCTTCTCCTTGGGGATGTCTTGCAGGAAGTGAGCCTTGCCAGCTGAAGCAGGGAACTGGCTAAGGCAGCTGCACTCTGGTCCGACCATCACAAAGCAAGAGACCCGAGAACTCGAAAGGCGAGGCTTACTGAGCCATTTATCCCTCTGCCCTTTAATTAACCCCACATGTGTTTATCAGCCAGGTGGCACAATAAACTAACTCAGGTTCTCAGCTGTAATGTTCCTTACAGTAGCCACTAGCCACAAATGAAGATCAAAACCTTGGCATTGCAGCTAGTCTCAAGTGAGATGTGTACTCTTCCAACCCCGAGTAACCCCCTCTGTGTTTGTATCATGACAGGGATGTGCATTATTATAGGAGGGTAGTCATTCGTTCAAAATTATAACAATGTATTCATTAGTTTAAAACGGTACTGGTAACACACGTAGATTTTAGGTCTGTGAATTTTTGTGTCTATAATTTCTAACCTTATAAAAATGTTTTTAAAACTTTCACTTAAAACACAATAAAATATCCCCAAACTGTAATCTTTGCAGAAGCAGACTTCCACCTCTTTCTCCACGGGCCAGTTGGTGTGTTCGAACCACTGGCTTTGTGATTAGGGGCTGAGTGATTAACCAGTGCACCACAGGGGTCCTTTCTTCCAGGGCAGAGACCCTGCTATAGACAAGCTGAAAACTTTTTAGACAAAGGCAAACATGAACTCAACTTACGGTTAAGCTACCCTGTGGAAGACACTGTGCAGGTGCTTCTTCATGTGAGGGAGCACAATAGCCCTGTGATGCAGACAGGGCCATTGCCAAATAGCAAGGTAAGCATAAGCTTACTTGTGCTTACTCACTAATCTGTAGGGAACAAGTTCACACTTCTTCAGCTCACCAAAGATTCTGCGTCTGGGGATGCCTGGTCTCTGTCTCTCTCCGAGCCCCAAAGCACCTCCAACAGAATCAGAGCCTCTTTTCTACTCTTCAATCCCTGAGAGGGACAGAGTGTCCAGTAAACAAGGCAAGCATGGACTGGTTTGTGCTTACTAACTAAACTGTAGTGAGCAGTTTGCAGGGGTTACACTGTGAAGCCCACGTGGAAATGTCTGTGAGTCCCCTGTGAAACTGTTCAGTACAGATTAGTAGGTAAGCACAAAGCAACCCATATGCCCTTGCTTACTGAGGAATTCGCCCCTGGAGGTGGGTCACATGATACCCATTGTAGAGAGGAGGAGATTGTAGCTCAGAGAGCTTGTTGCTATTGTTGTTAAAAGTCGTTGAGTTGGTTCCAACTCTTGGCAATCTTATACAAAACAGAACAAAACATGCCCCACTGTGCACCATCCTCACAATCATTGCTAGCTTTGAGCTCGTTGTTGCAGCCACTGGTTCAATCCATCTCCTTGATGGGCTTCCTCTTTCTCACTAACCTTCTGCTTTACCCAGAATGAGGTCTACTTTACTCCAGAGGATGGCCTAACGTAACCAAAGTACTTGAGATGAAGTCTCAAGTACTCTAAGAAGCACTCTGGCTGTGCTTCTTCAAAGACACATGTGTTTGTTGCAAACAATACCTAATCGGTCAAGACCTTAGATGTGAGAAGAACCTCGGGGCTGGTGAGTGGCAGGACTAGGACTTCTGATTTTGATCTCATGCTATTTCAATCTCTGTGAGCCTCAGATTCCTCATCTTTAAAGCACGGATGCCACAGATGGGGGTTTTATAGGAAGCAGAGTGTGAGATGGAGACCAACCTGCAGTAAGTAGTTTATTAGCGTATGTTCTCTGGATCTACACTGTAGGAAGGAAAGAAAGTGGAACTGAGTAGAAAGATACGTTGAACTAAGGTGCACTTTCAACAATACCTCCAGTGGAGCTCTGAACTGGGGATGGTCCACACTGGGGTGAAGGGTAGCTTTCCCAGGGAAGTAGGCATGACCTTGAATGAGGTAGGTCGTTTCAGTAAAGAAGGGGCCAATATCAGAAATGTCAGCAAGACCTTTCTCAGTAATGGAGAAAAGTCCTTCAGTCTTGATAGAGGATCAGATCACACAGCCCAGCATTCTCAGCAATCAATGAAATTATTATAATAATAATAGGTATCTTACAGAGCTATATAAGGATTAAATGAGTTATATGAGGATGGAGCTTCAAAAAGTTTGTGGGAAAATTCCATCAGCTTTTCATTCAATTTTCCAACTCTTTGAAGCTCCGATACATGTGAATGCACGGCCAAATGTATTATTGCTGTCATGTGCGTAATGATAGGACTGCAGGGACCACAATAGACTCCAGATATCCTTGAGAAGGATGGTCACTTTAGAACACTTACTTGTGCTCATGAACCCATACATGGGTCAAGAGGCAGCTGTGCAAAGAGAACAAAGGGATATTACATGGTTTAAAATCAAGAAAGGTGTGGATCATACTTATTTCATCTTTATGCTGCCCAAATAATCAGAGAAGCAAGATTATATGAAGAAGAATGCAACATCAGGATTGGAGGAAAGCTCATTAAGAACCTTCATTCAGTATGAGGGAACAGGCAGCAGACACCAAAGAACAAAATCCATCATCGTGTGACCACCTTCCACACATAAACGCTGAAGACAAATGTGTGCATAAGTAAGTGTGGTGAAGAAGGCTGATGGTGCCC
>NW_022103905.1:16491439-16499361 GCF_000313985.2 Echinops telfairi
GCTGATGAACATTGTAGCCTTCGGTCTGGATTGCAATTCAAAGTAAAGAAAACAAAAACCTCACAATTAGATCCATAGGTAGCATCATGGTAAAGGAGAAAAGATTGAAGGTGTCAGGCATTTCATCATGCTGGGATCCACAAACAACACTCAGGGAAGCAGTAGTCAAGGGATCAAACGATGCATTGGGTAGGATGAATCTGCGCACAAGACCTCTTTAGAATTTTGAAAAACAAGGATGTTACTTTGAGGACGAAGGTTCATCTGACCCAAGTCACGATATTTTCAGCCATCTCCGATGCATGTGAAAGTTGGAAATAGAATAAGTAAGATGAAGAAGAATCCATGCATTTGAATTCTGGTGCTGTTGAAGAATATTGAAAGTACCATGGATTGCCAAAAGAACAAACAGACCTGTCTTAGAAGAACAGTCAGAGTTCCTCTTACAGGAAAGGATGACAAGATCATCTCATGTACTTTAGACACATTATCAGAAGAGACCAGTCCCTGGAGAAAGACATTGAGGTAGTTAGTCTTATTCTCACTTCATAAAATTAATTTGGGGGTTCTCCACCCATTGTTATACTCCGGGATAGTTGGGTAGAACTGGTGTCAGCTCTTCTCTGAATGTTTGTTATAATTTGCCAGTGCTTTTTGTTGTTATTCAGAGGTTTTTAAAAGTGGTCTGATCAGTTTCTTCTTTTGTTTAAATTTCCACTTCAATCCACGTTAGTTTAGGTATGTAGTGTGTTTCTAGAAAAGTATCCATTTCTACTAGGTGTACACAGTAGAAGTTTAGTTCTTCACACTATTCGATTATGATCCCTTTTCTTTCAGTTGGTTCTGTTGTGACAGCATCTACTTCATTTCTTGTGTTATTTGCATCTTCTTTTTCTTTGTTAGCTCTGCCAGTGATTTGTCAAATTTATTAATCTTTTCAAAGCACTAATTTTTGTCTTCTTGATTCTTTCTATTATTTTTCTGTTTCATTTATTTCTGCACTAATCTCTATTATTTCCTTTCTTCTGACAACCTTAGATTTAGTTTGCTTGTCTTGTTCTAATTGCATGTGTTTTGTGAGTCTGAAGAGGAATTTATAGATTGGTATCAGCTGTAGGGGCTAATATCGGACTTATGGGCTTGGACTGGACTGTGTTGGGATGCTTTCTTAATGTACAATTACCCTTTATATAAAACTTCCTCTTATACACATGTGCATGTTTATGAATTTGTTTCTCTGGTCTACCCAGACTAACACATTATGGTACCTTGGGACTGGGGTACTAGAGAAACAAATCAGAAAGATGGAGAGTCCTTGTTTGACCCCTCCCTCATGGTAGTGTCTCTTCTTTGGCTAGCCAGAGATCAGATCTGTCCTTGCAATTTACTGGATTGTTTTCTGGAAAGTATATGGGAAGTTAGAGTTTTGATTATTTATTTGGCTGTTTTTTTGGCTATTCCTGTTGGAAACGATGAAAATGAACGTTAGTGTATATTTTGAGCTCAGGGGTAGAAATCACCCCTTGAATTTCTCAGAGACCATGCTGGTTAGAGGAAATGGTTGATAGAAGGTCAAAATGGCTGACAGAAAGCATGGATCTGTTTTGATACTCTCAGAGACCTAATCCTATATTTGCATATCAATAGAATAGTCTATGTAAGGATTAAGATAAGCTAAATAAGGATTGAACTTGACTGCTTTAAGAATTGAGTTTAGGATCCAATTCTACTTTGTTTTTACTGATTTCCTCTCTTTTTCATGGTTGATATAAGGATCTATAGCAATGGTTTTGGGAAGAATGAAAATAGAGAGTTTATAAGCTCACTTGCCTTGAGCCATTAATTTGATCTTTAAATGGCTTTAGGACAGGCCTGCAAAGAAAGCTCTATCGAGATTAGTCCCACCCAGCACTTTGGAGTAATCAGGACATGTGCATTCCAAAAGACATGCCTAGGGGCTGTTGACCGATTGAAGAAAAAAGGAACTCTTTGGATTTGAAGTTTGAACTCTTGTGTTTTTTGTCAGAAGCTGGAAAAAAGTTGGAACCATGAAGAAAACTCCACTCTGGGTCTGAACGTTAAAGGGAGCCTGTGGGCAGGCTGAAATGCTTGCTAGGTGACCACCTGGATCCACTTGTTGAGTGGAAATGGGAGAAATGCAACAATAGAGAGATGGATTGAATCTGGCCTCTGATACCCGTGGACCTGGTTTATAGGAACTAGAGAAGATCAGAGTGGGTTGACTGCTCTGAAGTTTTTTACCTAGCCCAAGGGGGCTACACTTGTTGAGAATTTGTGACTAGTCATGGTGTAAAGGCAAGGCGACCTGACCAGATGAGGAGAAGATGTTTGAGCCTGTGAACTGGTGCATATTACTGCTGACTTTATGGATGACCTGTCCTGATTTGACTTTGCTTTTGGATGCGGACTCCACAAGGTTCCAACTGGAGTGAAGATTCTTCATGTCAAAGAATATGACTGTTTCCTCAGAGCACTGGATTGATGTAAGTGGGTAGTATAGAAATTGAATACCCAAAATTGGGGGATAAAGGCATGAAGTGGTTGGCTTACAAACTTTCATAGGTGGGGGAATATATATTCATAGGATTAAGGTGTAGGTGTTACTTAACTGCAATTGTTAGGCATAGGATATTTTTGTTTTGTCACTTATAGAATATTATGTTTAAATAAGGGTGGCACATATTGAATTGTATGCATTTTAGTTTTATCCTGTTAGATACAGATATAATTTTTTTTTTAATTATATATGTCTAAAGTGTTATGTGAAAGTGTCAAATTGACAAGGGGTGGTCTGTGGTAGTTATATAATCTGGTGTCAATTTGGGACTTGAGAGGATTGGGAGTGAAGGGGTGGAGTATAGTCTGTCCATGGGATCATAGCCCATGAGACCTCTGTGTGGGCATGGCCTTCTCCTGATAATTCTGGGAATTCCTGAATTTCCTCCTTGAAGGCAAAAGACTCTCTCTGCTCACTCTCCAAGGGAGACAAGACACATGGTGCTATGCCCTGGGAGCTGGAGAAGCCACATGGACCTACCTTGATGCAACCAGACCCCTGAAAACTGGAGAAGCCATGTGGAGACCCCTGCCAGTGCTGAGATGCTTACAACACCTCTGGATCCAAAAACTTTCTGCCCACTGCCCTTCATTGAAAGTGGTGAATTGAAGTCTCCTATTGTTATTATAGAGTTATTTACTTATCTCTTCAGTCATGTTAAAGATTAATTTATATATTTTGAGGCTCTTTCAGTAGGTGCATAGATATTTATTATGTCTATATCCTTTTTTTTCAATTGAATATTTAATCATTACATAATGCCTTTCTTTGTTTCTTATGCTGTTTTTTGCCAAAAGTCTGTTTTATCAGAAAATTTTATCATCACTCCTGCTCGTCTTAAATTTTCATTGGCTTGAAATATTCTTTAATCCTTTGTTTTTAGTCTTTAGTCATTGTTTAGTCTCTGTGTGTAAACTATATCTTTTATAAACAGCATATTGATGGGTCTTATTTTCTTATTCATTCTGTTACTCTCTGTATCTAAACTGATGCATTTGATTCATTTACATTCAATGTAATTATTAATAGGTATAAATTTATTGCTGTCATATTACTGGGAGTTTTTATGCTGGGCTTCTGGTTTCTTTCTCCATATACTTTTTTTGGTATGCTGAGTTCATTCTGCGTATGGGTTTTCTTATCATTTTCTTGGTTGCTGTTGATTTAGTGTTTGCTAAATCTTTGTGATTTTCCTTTTCAATTTTGATGAAAAGGGGCCTATGAGCAAGGGTCTCATTTCCATTTATTCATTCCTTCTTTAATTTCTCTCAGTAATACTTTAGAGCTTTCCAGATACAGGTCTTTTACATTTTTTTCAGTGTTACCCTTCAGTATTTAATTTCTTTTGATACTATTGTGGCTAGCATATATGAATATCATGTATTTTTGTATATTGATTTTATATCCTGCAACCTGCTAAACTCCTTTACTATGTCTAGCAGTATTTGTGGATTCCATTAGACTTTGGATATAATGATTGCATTGTCCTCTACTTTCTTAACTTATCTTTGATGCTAGGTTGTGATGTTAGGCTGCCCTAAGTACCTAGCATACATTATTTGAAGGCAAACATTCAAGAGAAGCTTTCACCAAGGGAGAGAGGGTGTTTCGTTGCATGGTACAATCTATATTTGAACAAATAGCTCCAGCCCATCTTGCACCCACACATGTAGGCTACAGTGATCTTCCTGCACTGGCACCTTGCTGCTTGCAGAGCTTAGTGCCATTTGAAGAGATGGAGATTGTGCTGTGCCATCTGTCCTTCAGACGCTGTAGAAAATGTCAGATGGTATCATTCTTAGCACTTGTCTCAGGTCCATTATGTCGGCTAGAGCTGGGAAAGGTTTTATTTTCCCTTTACCAAGACCACAGTACTCTCATGCAAAGATGATTAGATTTTGTGAGGGTGTCCTGGGCACTTTCTGAATTCTGATTCCTTCCATATAGACCCTAACTCCCTCCCACAGTCTTTCCCAGTGTCACCTCACCCTTTCACACCTTGTCACTCGTGGGTGCTCAAAGGCTTACAGCCAACCTTGGCAAGGGTGTAGACATTTATAGCATTTTTTTTTTTAATTTAGGCTTCATTCCTGGCGATATTATATGTTCCCACTTTCATTTAGCCTTTGCCTCATCTTTCCTGCTTATTATTAATTTATATTCTTTTGATATATTCTGTGTATCTTTGTGAGTCAACGTCCATTCTTTCTGAAGAAGTCAAGATGTGAATTAACTAAGCTGTGTCAAACGACTTTTTCCTAATTCCCATCAAGTCAGTTTCGCCTCACGGGTTGCCGAGTAGAACTGCACTCCGTGTATTGTTAAAGGCTGTGTTTTTTTGGAAGCAGATCTCCTTTGGGTTGGTTTGCATCTCCAGCCTTTTAGCTAATAGTTGAGTGCTTAACCACTTGTGCCAGCCAAGGGTTATCAAGTTGACCACTAGGACGACCTTTTCTGATTGTTTTGAACAGCATCTATTTACTAGCTGCACCTTGGTAAGAAAGTGCTTTTCCTTTGTAGCGTGCGCTTATTACCTTTGACAGCTACTTCACTCATAATCAGAAAGACAATAGTGAGTTTTAAAAAATTGTCCAGCACAATTTGATTTTCTACCCTTACTTTAGCCCTTTCTGTTGTCACCTGTGATACTTCTAACCACCCCTGCCATGCAAACTTGAAACATCAAGCTTAAAACTAGTTCCCTTTATAGAACTGATCTTCAATGCCTATTGATTCTACTATGGGGTCCACTACGCCATCCTTTCTCCCTGTTCATTTCCCTGAGATAGGTACACTTTTCATCACTTCTATCATGACCCATACCTGACCACTGAATGATCTCGCTGCTCTATGTATCTCTCATTGATAAACCGTTTCATGCATCCAGATGAAGTTTCCATTCTTTGGTATCAGTCTCATCAGGATATTACGTTTCTTAAAAGCCACTGCCAGCTCATGCTGTTGTTGCTATTATGTGCCTGGGTTGAGTCAGTTCTGACGCATAGCATCCCCAGCAATAACAGCGGCATGTGTAATAATGAGCTGCCAGTGATTTTAAAGAAAAATAACATCACAATGAAATTGATATTCAGGAGGAGCAGGCTGACATGGACACATGAGGTGGTTTATAAGTTAGAGAAACCTGAAGCACAGAGACTTTATTACACAAGTTGTTGTTCAATTCAAACACACTGTCATCTAGTCAGGGCTCACTCCCAGCGACCCCCTGTGGGTTTCCGAGCCTGTAATGTTTATGGGAGTAGAAAGCCCACTCTTTCTTTCAAGGAGGGACTTCTGGTGGTTTTGGACTGCCAACTATGCGTATTTCAGCCCAACAGGTAATCACTATACCACCAGGGCTCTTTGGTGCGATCAAATTGGTTCTAACCCATAGTTACCCTGTGTTGTGTTCAACAGAATGGAACACTACCCAGTCCTGTATCATATCCTCACACTATTCTGATGTTCTACCCATTGTTGCAGCCACTGTGTCAATCCATCTTGATGAGAGTCTTCCTCCTTACTTTCTTTCTGCTCTTTTCCTTTCCCAAGCATGATGTCAGTGTTAGTCTAGCTACTTTGGAGAAACAAATCTACAGACACTCATGTATAAGAGAGTTTTATATAAAGGTTAAGTGCACATCAAGAAAACATCCCAACCCAGTGCTGCCCAAGCCCACAAGTCCAACATTAACTCATTAACCCATATGTCCAACACCAATCCAGAAAGTCCTCCTCCATCTCACAAAACACACGCAATGGTGCTGACTGCAGGAGGAAAGCCAAATCAGTGAACATATAAGCATCTCAGCACTGGCAAGGATCTCCATACAGTGCTCCAGCACCCAGGGCTGCATCAGGGTAGGTCTGAATAAGACTGATACCAAAACGTACCAAAGACATCACTAAAAATAAGAAAATTATAGACCAGGACCCCTCACATTTTATGTTCAAAAATCCTAAAACTACATCATGACCAAGCGGGAATTATACTAGTTATTAGTAAAACAATGAATATATTCTACTATATAAATAAAGAAAAAGAATCACGCGATCATATCAATTGACACAGAAAGGCATTTGACAAAATACTACACTCATTCCTGATTAAAACACTCAACAAAAAAGGGAATAAAATGGAAAATCCTCAACACCAGTAAAGACATCTATATAAAGTCAACAGCTGACAGTACTCTCAGTGGAGCTAAACTAAAAGGCTTCCTCTGTGAACAGAACCCAGACCAGGATGTCCTTCGTCACCAATCGTGTTCAATATTGTTCTGGGAATCCTAGCTAGAGTCATATGGCAAGAGCGGGAAATTAAAACCATCCAAATTTCCAAAAAAGAAGTAAAACTCTCTATTTTCAGAGAATATGATCCTTGGCATAGCAAATCTCAAAGACTCAGCAAGAAAATTATTGTGACTAATTGAAAATCTTAGCAAAGTTGCAAGATCCAATACTGATATACTATTTAACTCCTTTACACTAACAAAGAGATCGCTGGAAAGGAAATCAGGAAAACAATACTATATACAATAACTATCAAAAGATTAATGTTTAGGAATATTCCAATCAGAGAAATAAAACACATATACAAAGAAAACTATAAAACACTACTAAAGAAACCATGAGACCTACATAAATGAACAAAAGATAGGAAGATTAAATGTTGTAAAAATGAAAAAACTACACAAAGCAAACTACATATATAATGCAATTCTGATGCTGCTTCCATAAATAATTTTTTTAAATTGGGGGATCATACAACTCTTATCATAATCCATACATCCATCCATTGTGTCAAGCATATTTGTACGTTTTTTGCCATCATCATTCTCAAAACATTTGCTTTCTACTTGAGCCCATGGTATAAGTTCCTCATTTTTCCTCTCCCTTCCCCATCCTCCCTCCCTCACAAACCCTTGATAATTTATAAATTATTTTTTTCATAGTACTTCTTTAAAGAGATGGAAAAACTCATCATCAACTATATATGGAAAGAATCAACAAGGCACTATTGAAGGAGAAGAACAAAGTAGGAAGCCTCTCATTTCCCAACCTCCAAACTTGCTGCACAACCATGGTAGTTAAAGCAGCCTTATGCTGGTACAACAGACACATAGGCCAAGGGAACAGAACTGAGAACCCCCGCACTAAACCCATCCACCCGCAGACAGCTGGTCTTTGACAAAGAAGCTCATTAAATGGGAAAGGTACGATCTCTTTAGCAAACACTACTGGCAAACTATATCCATTTGCAGAAAATTGAGACAGAATTGATATTGCACATCCTATAAAGAAGAAGATGAAGAAAAAGAAGGAGGAGGAGGAGGAGGAGGAG
>NW_022103905.1:16500819-16510885 GCF_000313985.2 Echinops telfairi
TGTCCATTGTCCCCAGAGGCAGGGAGCAGGCCCACCCCTGTGGTGGGATGAGACAGCAGTCTGGCAACTGATTGCCTTCAGGGGAGGGAATGCCTGTGCATCTGACCTCCCCCCACAATGGAGAGAGAAGCAGAGTGCCCCCCACCTCCAGGGAGGACCACAGAAGTTCCCAGAATCCTCGGGAGGAGGCCATGCCCACACAGAGGCCTCATTGGCTCTGACCTGATTGACAACCTAGACTCCATCCTTGCGCAAGTTGACAGGAGACTATGTAACTGCCACAATCACTAATAGAAAGGAAAAAAAAAAAGACAGGAACAAAGGTAGGGGCCCTAAAACATGGCATAAATACACTATCAAACATAACTGAAAACAATAGCAAAAGACAAACTAGTTGGCAAGGGAATCCTAAAAATGAGACACATAAGGGAACCTCTTTTAACCAAAAGAGCTCAAAGAGGACCCACCCACTGACAAAATTGTTCGACAACCACCTATTGGACAAGGAAATAATCTTTAAAATGTATAGGAAACTTCAACACCACAAGAAAACACCAAGTAATATAGTTTAAAAATGGACAGATAGTTCAACAAGAACATTCAGATAGCCAACAAACATGAAGAAAGAAGAGCAAGGGAGCGAGAGCATTCCTTGGACCAGGAGATTCCTGTGTTGAACCTCCTGGATCCAAATGATAGAGGGCAGTATTATAGCTGCCATCAGGAAGTGGCAGCAAAGTGACAAAGGAGAGGTGGCAGCAGAGGAACAGATCCAAGAGCATGAGACAGAGAAAAGCAGTGGGCTTTCTGGCCCATGAAGGTAGTAAGGGTCAGCTCCTTCAGGTACTTAAATCTATAGAGCTAGGTGTACTGGCCTACGAAGTTACAGCTGAGCACCTTCCAGCTGAGACTTAAGGAGGAACAGCATGTCCTTTGGGCATTTACTGGCAGTGCTAAAGGAGCATGTGGCCTGAGCAGAACAGACCCTAAGGTCTGAGAAGGAACCGTCTGCCAGCATGGCTGAGGAGAGAGACCCCTGAAGTGTATCCTGAGAAGTTCAGATCCTGATTTATAACATGTTAGTTCCCCCATCATCATGAGAAAAGTCTGTCAGTGCTACATGGCAATGGCAATGGTAATGGATTATTGACACCAGCAGAGAAGTGGACTGCTGTGGAAGAGAGGGTTCGTTGGCTGCTGTCAGAACTGGAAAAGGTAAGTTTGACCTCAGCCTGGTAGGATTCAACCAAACTCGGATGCCTGTGGCCCTAGTCCTCCTTCCACCTGGTGAAACCAGGGAGGTCAGATATGGCCTCCGTGCAATTCTTGCAACATTGCAGAAGTCCAGGTGACAGATGGGAGTAACCTGACCAGATTTGAGAAAGCGGAGGCTGCAGTGTGTGTGTGTGTGTGTGTGTGTGTGTGTGTGTGTGTGTGTGTGTGTGTGTAGACATATATAGATATAGATAGAGAGAGAGAAGTAGACTGGAGCAATATGTGCAAGTTAGAAGCCTTAGAACTTGGTAGTTGATTACATGCGGACGTTGAGGAAAAGGAAGATATCAATGGTAATTGACAGATTTCCCCATGAACAACCATGTGTGTCGGGGATGCCACTTACTGAGCGGAGAATACCAGAGAAGAAGGAAGCGCTCTCACTCTCTAGGTTAGGTGAAGATGAGGATGCAGTTACAATTTGGACGTGCCAAGTTTCAGGTGCCGTAGGGGAAAAAAGGTAGAAGGTGGGTCATCAGTTGAAACATAGATCCAGAGATAATAAGAGTCTTTCTGGAATGAGGTCCAAGTATAGGTGTTTTACATAATAAACTAGCTGAGAACTAGAGAGGGATTGCTTTGACGACTGAAGAGACTTGAGAACTGAGTGCTGCAAAATTTGTGATACGTTGAAACCAAGAGCAGAAGAGCTTGGCG
Organism: Echinops telfairi; assembly: GCF_000313985.2. Taxonomy (NCBI): domain Eukaryota; kingdom Metazoa; phylum Chordata; class Mammalia; order Afrosoricida; family Tenrecidae; genus Echinops; species Echinops telfairi. Next base: position 16,502,752 of record NW_022103905.1, read on the forward strand.
TTGTCGGTCCACTGTATTAAAGAGAAATGGAGCCTCTGATCATTCAAGCAGCTGCCCCGAGTTCATAATCAATGAGGAGCAGGAGTTGACATCTACCAGCAACTGCTACCCTCCTCCTGTTTAAAAAAGGAAAAGAAAATGTTTTAAGGCAGCAGACAACCCACAGAAGGAACTAGAGCCTTGGAAGCCGATCCTGGAGTCTTTCCCGGCTTCCCCATCAGCAGCTGCTTCTTGGGCAAGCCCCTTTGCCAATAGAGACCCAGTTTCCTCAAATGCAGAGTGGAGAAGACATGAGCTCCCTTTTCTACTGCGCAGGGTTATAGTGAGGACCAGGGAAGCACAGGTGCAGACATCTGTCTGATTTGAGATTTTGTTCAATGGGGCTACACTCTCCAGCATGCCGTCTTTCCATCTGATTGGTCTGCGGTAGTCTTAAAGGCACAAGTCATCATTTTCCCATCCATGTAGGGACCAACAGCCAAGTTAATCAATTCCATCTGTCCCCTGGCTCCCAGCATCGGTCAGACACATTTCCCTCCAGCTGGGGCCATCAGAACCCCCCCCCCCCCCCCTTGCAGGCCCATATCCTCCCTGTTGGGCTGGCCCTTGACCGAAGGACCAGTACAGGAAATTAGAACTCTTCTTGTCCTGGAAACAGCCTTGTTTATGGCAGGTCCCAATCTCGTTGCCAGGACTGGTGTCTGTACAGAGGCAGGAATCTGCAACCTGCTAGTGCCGCTCTTTGAGGGTTGTCTATTTATGAGACTTACCTGCCAGCTGCCTGGTGACTGACTTCTTAGCCTCAGGATTAGAAACCTATTGGATCTTATGTGCTGCTTAATAAGCCATTCATTCGTCCACAGTCTCAGCTGATTTCTACCTTATACCCAATGCCCCCACCCATCATGGACTGCCCACTTCCTGGCGGTTTCCTTATACCCTTTGTTCTAAAATGCACATCCTCGCTAAGATTTTTCTGTGCAGCCAATCTCTCCTTTGGACATACTATCCTTTGACAATCCCACTGGCTCTTCAACAAGCACCTGGACGAGGAAGTACCCACACCTGAATCACCAGGGCTCTAGCTTGCGGAATTGGTGGTTGTGGGGAAGTGGATGGACAAGAGTCGGGAAGGAAGCTAGGTCCACAGAGCTGAGCCTGAAAATGCTGGCCTGCCTCACAGGCCGCTGGAGGGCAAAGTCCAGATTCCTATAGTCTCTGAGCCTTCCCAAGGTGGGGTTGCTCCCAGGCACAAACGGGTGCGTGACTTGCTCTATGAATGAATGGCTCGAAGGAGGAGGTGGTGCTGGCTTGCTGCCTTTCTTAATTCTGAGCTCAATTTTGGAGACGGACCTTCACCCTGAGATGGGGATGGGGCACAGAGAGGCAGTGGCCCTTGAAAGCCAACCAAGTCCAGATGAGAACACCCCTGGAGATCCACCTAGGAACACTTATTAAGGTATAATCTTCTTCAGACTCACCTAGTTCCTTCCGGAGACTGTGAGAAGGCAGAATGAACACCCAGTCTTTGAAACGGCACCCTGGCACCTGCTGTCTCCCTAACAGCAGGTGGGTCCCACCCAAATCTGCTTTGCACATAGCCATCAGTCACATGGCCAATATCCTTTGGCAGGCACTGTGCCCAACGAGCTCCAGACCTTCATTGTCAAGTTCAGTCCTCCCAAAGCCTCACAGACAGCGATCTTCTTATCAGTTTAACAAATGAGGAAATAGAGGTACAAGACAGAGCCAGCCACTCGACACAGCCGATGAAATTAACAGGCCTGGAATAACACCCCCTCTCTTCCGCCGCCGCCCCCACCTTCTTTTATCAAAAGAGAGTTATTTCATCTTTACAAGCTTGGCAAATTCTCAGCCACTGGAACGCACAGTAAAGACCAACAGAATGATAGCCCCCGAAAGCCTGTGGGATGAACCAGTGGGACCTCAGAGAGGGGAGCGGGAGTGCGCAGGAAGGCTGAGCAGGCAGCGAGTCCTCCACTCCCTGATGATTCAGCCACCAGAGATTGGGAAGAGATTCCGTGTCTCCCTCCCAACGCCCTGGGATGTAATCACTCTAAGCAACACAAAAAGGATCCATTCCCGGAGCAACAGAACGCCAAGATCCCTGAGTCTGGGGATGGGGGTGCTGGGGAGGGAGGAAAGGGACCAAGTCCCTAGGTCCCACCCACCCAGCAGAGGGCTGTGTTCACAGCAGACCCTCCTTCCCAGATGCAGCAAGGTGGGGGGGGAGGGGGGCACAAAGCCGACCTGCTATTGGCTCCCTGGGAGGACAGCCCTGCCCTTCAGCGCACCCTCGCTGCCAGTGTGCGTCCCGAATTGGCATCTTCTATTACTCTTTCTGCTGACTTCATTTGTCACTCTTGGCTAAAAATGGGCCTTGATGATTTATTCGCTGCTGGGTGTTGACAGGCTCAAGAAGTTGTGTAGGGCCTGCGGCCAGGCACTCGCCTTAGTCCGCGTGATTCACAAGTTCGAGGTCAGTGCAAGGGGGTTAGGGAGCTGGGCAGCTGGGGAACCGACTGGTGGGGTGTGTCGCCCCCCACCAGCAGGCAGCTCTGCTTCTGGAGATGGAGGGACCCCCCCAGAACCCAGTGAGGGAAACAGGACAGGCAGCCCACATGTCTGTCACCTCTCCAGGCTGATTCTCTGTTCCGTTTCCCACCCCCAGTGCCAAATGCTAAGTTGTCTTTAAAGGGGAGCGGGAGCCCAGCTCTCCTGGAATCCGCCCATCAGAGAGTCCGAAACACTGGAGCTGGAAGAAAAGCCTTAGAGATCAGGGACCTCTTATTACAGGAAAAAAGACTGACTGTGCCCAGAGATGTCAAGCCACTTGTTTAAGGTCACACGGTGTGTTAGAGGGGGAGTTGGAGGTGGCTAGGTTTGTGCACCACGGTATCATGCTTGCTGACCCTCCCCCAAGAACAAAGGCCCCACGTGCTAACCTTGAAGGGCTGACAATGCTGCCGGAATCTTCTAGACGGACTCTGCGTTTGGTGAATTGCCCCTTTTAGGCTTGCAAGGGGTCCGTGGTGGCGTCAGTAAGGACTCTTTGTACCCGTGTGCTCATGTGGCCCAAGTGTCCTCTGGCCCCCAGCCCTCAGCAATGATCTATCACTCCTCAGGAAAGCTCAAAGTGGGAGAAATACACAGACCATTTCCTGGCGAAGACAAGAGCAAGCTCTCCTTATAAGAGTTTATGGCATTCCGTCTGGCTGCTAAATGACCCCATTTCTCTTTTTCTTTCTACTGACCTTCTTGGTAAGCAATATGTTAGCTCGAAGAAAAACTAAAACCTCATAGATTCAGTAAGTACAAAACAGTCCCAGAGTTCCAACCGCCTGCACTCTATTCAGGAATCCCTTTACCAGAGCCCCTGGCGGGGACACAAACCCTCAGTGTGAATACTTCTTGCGCTGGTTCACGTTCTCCTTACCCTGACAGCTGGCTCTTGCTGCACAGATCCAAGCAAGAGACACGTCTTCCTAGTTGTTTCAGGAGCCAGCCACGTGTTCCGGTGCTCCAGCACATCAGTGCAGCATTACTGCATGCGGAAGAACATCGGGTGATTTCCATTGGTATATCTCAATGAAGTAGGCAGGCACGCTTACCTTAGCATGTTCCCATTGCATGTTACCATTTCTAACCATCACAACAACCCCGTGAAGCCCATCTTGTTGTTCACACCCATGTTACTGATGACGTCTAGAGAGGGTCTACACACACAAGACAAATAGGACCCGGGGCCCTGGACATCAGTGTGCGGAAGTGTCCGCTTTCTAAAACGGGTCTTCAGGACAGTGCTTTGATCCGGGACACACACTTCATGTGTAAACTAATGAAACAGAGGAAGAATAAACACGAGCTAGACACGGGCATGAGAACACCTGGTTTGCCAAGGTAGCCTCATTCAGGAACAATATCAGGGAAAAGTATTTTTGCAGCAATGTGGGGGTGCACCACCCAGCTCCCCTTCCTGAAGACCAGCCAAGGGAAGCAGGGGTGACTGACAGGCGGAATTCCTGCCCCTTTGGACCTACCACCCTGTTCATCTGAGGTCACACTTCCGGTATCTGTTAAGCCAGTGGCTGAACATGGCAGGGGAGTGAGCCCTGGCCCCGTCCTGCTTGGCCCAGGGTGCCTTCCACAGACCATCTCTGAGCGCGGAGCCTCTCCATCAGGCTGGCCATGACCTCAGGAGACCCTGAGTCAGGGGTGTCTCTGGCAGCTCCGCCTCCCGCTTTCCTTTCACAGATGACAGACCTGTGTTGGGGACCGAGGGCTCTTTCCCCTGTTCTAGGTCCCGCCACCTTTATCTTCACACGTGCTTCCTCCGGATCCAAACCGGCATTTCTAATTTAAAACATTGCATTTTACTTCTCAATAGAAGGCTTAGATTGTTTAGTTCAATATATTATTGTCTATCTGGATTTGTAACCAATCACTGGGCAGGGGGTGGGGGTTGGGGAGCACGTGTATACACACACACACACACACACACACACACACACTTTCTTAGCTATCAGAGTTAGACTTTGAGCATCATTAATGGCCCACTTCAAGAACAAAGGGCAATGGGTGTATGTGTGTTTATTTTCTTCTGGTGTTAAATGAGGTGAGGCTGTAACCTGAGTTCTGGCACCGGTCTTTATCTTAGCAGTTTCCAGCCTGACTTCACAGGCCCTTGTCTGCAGCAAACACCTCCCCTGCTCTGCTATCAGGCTGTGAATTAATTCCAAGGTTAGAGCTAATCAGAGCTGTAGATGCATATTTCAAAAGTGCCAGCGCGGTTATAGAAGGTTGCTGGGAGGAGGTGCTATCCTAGTAGGAGAGGTCTAGACCGCCAGGTGCAACAGGGAAAGCATGTGAGCCACTTTTCCTAGCAGGCACAATGAAAGGGGCCGGGGGAGGAGGAGAAACAGGGAAAATTAATTTCAATTAAATGCTTTATTTAACCAAATACATCCAAAATACAGTGAAAACTGTGAGATCCAGAGCTCAATAGGCTGCCTTGATTTTCAGACTTTTGCAAGATTTCCATCTTTGATGGGGTGTGATCTCATCACTGCAGCAGAAAATACTGATGTTTTCCTTGTCTGACAGGTTTCCGCCTTACACAGGTCGTGGCTCTCACAGGGTTTGCTGTACAGGCAGTTCCCAGATTACCAACATGTAATTTATGTACAATCCACACATTTGAAACAACCCCTGTAAAGCTTATTTACTAAAAATATATTATATTATTATTATTAAAAATATACTACTAAATACAATTTTTAGTTATAACAAACAGGGACTACTTAGCAGTGCCCATCAAAACATTTTTATTATCATTACTGTATTATTATGTCAAAGATATATTAGTGCATCTGGAAGTGTTTCTTTAATTTTTTAATACATTGAAAGATCCACTAAGACAAATATGTTATCAACTTAGGTTTGAACCATACCTTATAGCTTCTACTTATGTAAAAATTCAACTTGAAGACAGGTCTAGGATATAATCCAAGTACTGTCTATATTATCATTTCAACATTTAAAATATTGACACGAGGTAGTTAGTTTATTGTGCCAACCTGGCCTATAAACACGTGTGGGGTTAATTGACGGGCAGAGGGATAAATGGCTCAGTGAACCTCGCCTTTCTAGTTCTCGGGTCTCTTGCTTTCTGATGGTCGGACCAGGGTGCAGCTGCCTTAGCCAATTTCTGCTTCAGAGATAAATGGCTCGGTGAGACTTGCCTTTTTAGTTCTCGGGTCTCTTGCTTTGTGATGGTCGGACCAGGGTGCAGCTGCCTTAGCCAGTTCCCTGCTTTAGCTGGCAAGGCTCACTTCCTACAAGACAACCCTGAGGAGAAGCTACATGGACCTACCCCGATGCAGCCCTGGGTGCTGGAGTACCCATGTGGAGACCCCTGCCAGCGCTGAGATGCTTACACGTTCACTGACTCGGCTTTCCTCCTGCAGTCGGTATCATTGCATGTGTTTTGTGAGACAGAGGAGGACTTTGTGGATTGGTGTTGGACATATGGGTTAATGGGTTAATGTTGGACTTGTGGGCTTGGGCAGCACTGGGTTGGGATGTTTTCTTGATGCGCACTTAACCTTTATATAAAACTCTCTCTTATACATGAGTTTCTGTGGATTTGTTTCTCTAAAGTACCCTGACTAATACACCCTTTATTGATAAAATATCTTGCCTGTTTTCATGCTACCTCTTTAGCCACACTTCAAGTATCGAATAGCCATGCGTGGTTAGGGGCTAGTGGCTACACTATCGGTCAGTGAAGCTCTAAGAACTCCTGGGCCCATGAAATAATACGCAGTTATAGAGCAGACTGACAAGACTTTTTTTTTTCTGTGTTCCCCCAAACTATCTCACTCTCAGTGCCATTGAGTTGACGATGACTCATATCCACTGACTAGGACAGTGTAGAACGGCCTCTTAGGGTTTCTTAGCCTGTAACTCTTTACGGGAGTAGAAAGCCCTGACTTTCTCTCACTGAACGACTTGTGATTTTGAACTGCTGACCTTGTGTTCAGCAGCGCAACACATAACCACTACACCACCATGGTTCCATGACACAAGATATCAAATCATCACCCAAGGGAGCTTGTGTTTGAGATTTTTTAATTCTTATTTCTTGGAAATAGAAAATCTACATTTTGAAATGAAATGCCCCCAGGTTGGGTTCTTAGCCATATGAGATATATCAGCTCCCAAAATTATACTACATGAATTTTCATAGCTAGAGAATCAGATGTACACAAATACTTCCTCTACCCAAAGAGATCTGATTCTAGAAGCTCTCATAGCTCCTCCTTATGTGACTGACATGTTCTCCCCCTGCCCCAGGGGAACCATCTCCCTCCTCTTACCTGGGATTTAACATCTGCAGCAAAGATCACCCAAGTGTCTTTATGACTTAGATAGTCTGTGAGACACCAGCTCTTTCAGCTGAAACCCTGCATGAATGTCTACTTCGCACTAGGCAAGCAGTATGTAAGTATTTGTATATTCACTTGCTTAATTTTCAACCTTGGGTTATTACTACCATTGTACAGTTTAAAGAAATTGAGTTTCACAAACCTAAGTCACTTGCTCAATGCCACATTGCTAATCACTTTGCTATGTCCCTTTAAAAGTTGTCATTGAGAGACTGAGATCCTGAACCAATTTACAATGTTTATGGCATGTAAATTGGTTCAATCTTTTCCAAGATTAACTTGGCAATGTGTAACAACCTATAAAATTGCCCATGTCCTTTTATACAATGATACTGGAATCTATTCTAAAGGAAGAGATAAAATGCACCTACACACACACACAGCAACTTACCCAAATACCCATAATATCATTAATAGAAACACACACAAACCAAGTATTCAGCAGTAGAGAAAAAAATTAAAGGGCAGAAATTGTTTTCATAGAGATTTCCATGGATAAGGAAATGGTTACAAAAATAATCAGTATAGGAAAAGAGCGACAGCCATTAAATATAAGTACAAACGATATAAGAAAGGAATAAATGAGAGTTATTTGATTTATGGCCCACAAGACTCTGTGACAGGCACTTGACCTTGATTCAATTTATTCATCACGGTGAACATTGTTGTCGCATCCTTCAGTTAATTCCATTTCCTACCGACTCTCTCTGACACAGAGCTGCCCCTCAGGGTTTCCTGGGCTGTAATCTTCAGGGGAGCAGATCACCAGGTCTCTTCACCCACCGGTGGCTGGTGACTTCGAGCTACTGATCTTCCAGTTGGCAGCCACGCGCTTACCCTGTGCCACCAGGCCTCCATTAATTAATGAAGGGAAACTGAGATTCAAAGAAATCTAGGGATTCCATCCAGGTCACACAACTCCTGAGTGAACTAGGAATATGAAGGAGGGCTGCAGGGTAGACCCTTGCTGATTTGAGCCAGATGAAAGCCTTGGCCTCTATGAGTAGGCGTCAGGGGAGTCAACCCCTACCAATTCACCACAGGCCCGGCAGGCACAATTGTACAGCCATCATATGTAAAGATTACAGTAAAGTCATAGAGAACGAGAGAGAGTGAAATTAAGGAGTCAAACACATTTCATGGTAGCATGCTCACCTCAGCCCCGC
>NW_022103905.1:16512098-16515191 GCF_000313985.2 Echinops telfairi
GGCTTTCCTCCTGCAGTCGGTGTCAGAGTGTGTGTTTTGTGAGATGGAGGAGGACTTTGTGGATTGGTGTCGGACCTATGGGTTAATGTTGGACTTGTGGGTTTGGGCAGCACTGGGTTGGGATGATTTCTTGATGTGCACTTACCTTTGCATAAAACTCTCTCTTATACATGAGTTTCTGTGGAGTTGTTTCTCTGAAGTACCCAGACTAACACACGCAATAAGGGACTTCTTCCTGTGAAGCTCTGGTGTCTGCTTGCTGCCGTTGCCTGAGGACAAATGGGATCCTGACCCTCAGGCCTGGTTGACCAGGATGGTCTGACTCTCTCCTCTCAGGTGAGCCCTGAAGGAAGGACACTGCCAGAAGTGGGTGGCCAGTCGCCACAGCTCTCAGAGCAGAGGAAAGGGGAAGACTGGCTTCCGCCACAGCGTGAAGGGCTTTCAATTCATCAAACAGAATTTTTCAATGGGATGAATCATTTACAGAACATCAAAAGACTGAGCCATGGTAGGAGTGCCTGTTCTTCATCCCTGAGCTGAAAAAGAGAACTAGTTTTTCCATCAGGGAGGTTCAGGGTCACACAGATTGATGAATGCAATTAAGCCAATATTTACTGAGCACCTGCTGAGCGGGACAAGAGGCTGAGGAACAATACATGAAACAGCCATCCCTGTCCTCAGGGAAAAGGGTCTTGGTGGAGCAGTGGGTTAAGCATCGGGCTGCAATGGAAAGGTTGGAGGTTGGAACCCCACCATCACTTCCCCGGGGGAAAGACGAGACAGTGTGCTTCTGCAAACAGTTACAGCCTCCGAAACTCTTAAGAGCAGTTCTACTCTGTCCTACAGGATCCGAACTGGAATCAGCTATACGGCAGTGAGTTTGGGGTTTGGAGTCCTCAAGGAATCCCTGGGGGAGATGCAAACATACATATGTAAAGGCGAACATTTATGTAATGCCACAGAGATGTAATCATATCTATGCCCAGAAGAGCTGGCGGGATGTCCTGTTCACATCACTCAAGCATGCAAAGGAGAAAGCCATACTGAGAGCTACATCTGTAATACAGGCACTGCATAATGGTAAAAAGAAATAGGTGAGATTTGCTTTAATAATATATTTTACCTAACCCAACATATCTCAAAACATCATTTTAACATGTAGTCAATATTAAAAGTTATTAACAAGACGTTTTACATTCTTTTTTCCCTCATACTATGTGTTCCAAATGTGGTGTGTATTTTACATTTACCACACATCTCAATTTGGATACCCAGTTTTTATTACCAATGCACGTTCTTCATTTGTATTTCAATTTCTTACTATCTGGAGTCAGTGCCTAGAGTCAAGGTGTTCCAAACAGAAATGTTTCCCAGGAATGAAACTGAGGGCCAAAAAATCATTTTCTTTTAATATTCACATCCACATAGACAAAAGTAGTTCATCTTTTTTTTTAGAAGAATTGATTTGACTTTGGGGTAAAAGTATATTCCTTTCAAACCTGCTTTAATCTAAGCTTGGTAAATTCACTACCTCTTGGGTCCACTCCTGATTATTGACAGGAATGCAAAGAGAGATTACGTAAACTGAAAAGCAACTCAAAATGTATCAAGATCACTAAAGTGTTCACACTTTTCTTATCATTTTTTGTGGTCAATTTGCATAACACATAACACTGCTTTCCATATTTAAAACTTTCTGAACATTGGTTCATGTTAGGAAAAGATACAAAATTGTTATTGATTTAGATTCTAAAAAGTTTCTATTTCTACATGAATTCTTCTTTGTGACTCACTGGGTCATAGATAAGAGATTGTCCTTGACTTGGAACTTCAAATTTAGTTTGATTGAACAGAGGGGAAGGAGGTCTTATGGCATAGTGGATCACATACTGAACTGCTAGCCACGAGGGCATTCGTTTGAACCCCCCAGCCTCTCTTCCTGTTTAAAAAATTAAAGTCTCAAAAACCCAAAGGGGCTGTTCTACTCTGTCCTGTAGGCTTGCTATGCATCAAAATCAACTTGACGGCTGTGGTTTGGGTTATTTGCAGTGTGATACAGGTGAAACAATGTAAATCACACTGCCATTTTGCCTCTTTGATTACTGACGATATGGCAAGCATTTCTTTGTTTTAAGACAATCTTCCATTGAAGTTACCAGTACAGCAACCCTTTGTAAAACCCCTCTGAGTCTCAATCAACAAGCATTGGAGAAGAACACACAAGCATTGAATCCATTGTCTTCTAGTCCTTTCTACAGGGCCATTAATGGGAGATGATTCATAGCACTGACCTTTAACCACTGTGACATTTGCCTCTAGAATAAATCTATTTACGATGCATCAGCAGTGGAATAAAACAATAAGGGATGCCCACCCACCCGCCCAACATTGCCTTTGAGTTGATTCCAACTCAGCGACCCTACAGGACAGAGTGGAACTGGCCCACAGCACTTCCGAGGCCGTGAATCTCTACAGAGCACACTGTCACATCGTCTCCTCTCCCGGTTGATGGTGATTTCAAACTGGCCAGCACTTAGCACACTATGTCACCAGGGCTTCTTACTAAGGAAAAACATCAGTCTCTTCTTTCAAAACTTCAGTAATGTTAATTTTTAAAAACTTATATAGCTATACCCCAAGAAGCCCTGGGAGTGTAAATGGTTAAGATCTTCGTTGCTCCCTGACAGCTTGTCAGAGAAAGACTTGGTGACCTGCTCTTGGAAAGATTGTAGTCTATGAAATGACCCCATGTGAAAAAGAAGTGAGTTCAAGTTGGAGTCATTGACTAATTTCACCTCCTAGCTCCCTCTGGTGGCAGAGTAGAAGTACTCCCATGTGATGGAGTACAGCTACCTCATGGGCTTTTCTTGGCTGCAATCTTCACCGGAGGAGATGGCTAGGTTTTCTCCTGCTGAGCTTCTGGGTGGGAAGGAACAGCCAACCCGTGATGTGTTCGTCTGGGTACTTTAGAGAAACAAATCCACAGAAACTCATGCATAAGAGAGAGTTTTATATAAAGGGTAAGTGCACATCAAGAAAACATCCCAACCCAGTGCTGCTCGAACCCACAAGTTTATATAAAACTCTCTCTTA
>NW_022103905.1:16515394-16517097 GCF_000313985.2 Echinops telfairi
AGCAGAACGAAGAGCCAATGCCTGGTGGTGTGGGTTGAACTGTATCCTCCAAAAGCTATGGCGAAGTCCTAATGCTGGTACCTGTTAAGAATGTACCACCCTGATCCTATCCCCCCAGCAGCTGGGACTGGCATTGTGGACAGTCCTCCCGGGCCAGCCCCCACATCTGCTTCAACTGAAGAGTCAGTTCTCTGAAGTCGTGTTACAATTTGGGGGGAGCCCTCATTCAAACACTAACTGACATAGCACTATAAAGATCGGGTTCTCCTATCCCATCTCAACCCAGTCCTGAATGGTCACGTCAGCTTTCTGCGCCATGGTGAGACCGCGTGGACCCTGGCCTTCTTCTTCTGTCCAATCCCACTTCCATCCCTGATCCACTTCCCACATGTTAATCCTGCCCTAAGACTCCACTTCCCAACGACACACTGTGAAGTTTTACCAATAAGTGGGGCCTTAAAGAGAGGAGATAGATTTCCCAAATGAGGAAAGTTTTTCAAAACACAGGGGAGTCACGGGATATGCATTCACAGGTAAATTTAGACTGTGTCACTTCTCTACTTGATGGCCCTGCAGAGATGAGGGATCCACACACGTAGATGTTTATGTTCCAAAAACCAGGGGCTTCTGCGTCACCACAAGTCATGGTGACCCCGTGTGGGTCAGAATCGATCTGTGCCCCTCAAGGTTTTCAGTGGCTGATTGGGGGGAAGTAGAATGCCAGGCTTTACTATGGCAGTACCTCCGGGTGGGTTTGAACCTCCAGTCTTTCAGTTGAGCATCTGGGTGCTTAATCTCAGTCCATTTTTGAGCAGTCATTTACAAACTTTTTTTTCACACTGGAGATAAATACTGCCACGAAAATACCACACTCAAATTTTTAGTCCAAGTATTGGGGGTTCTCACCACCCCCGATAACTCCTGCTTACAGGCCACCGTGCTAGGCTCTTGGGAGGGAGAGGGATGTCAAACAATACCCTGACCTCAAAGAGCAAAGGTTCTGAGGAAAGATGAGCAAAAATTGATTGCATATAAGGAGAGAGAGAGTGAAACAAATTCCCAACAGAAGTGTGAGCTGGCATGTGGCAGGGGAAGTGGGGCAATGAAACAATTATGAGGGGAAGTTCCTATGCGGCGGTTTTCTATACATCCAAGAACACACTGGGGCCCTTTGGATACTACTGAGGAGCATGCATTCGGGTGCCTCAACTACGAGCCTAGTTTCTGGGTGTACTTGATCTGCTGATTACAAGCATGGCACCAGTCTTCCCCCATCAGCTCTAGGTTTTGAAATACGGAACATACTTCTCCTAAGTCACCATCACTGGACAATAAATAGGGAGCCCTGATCGCATAGTGGGACAACTTCTCCACGTGTGCACAGAAACTCTTAAGAAGAGTTAGAACGTTTCTTACAAAGAAGCCTGAAATCAACGTCACCTCTGAAACATTTGATAGGAATAATCCATTGACTTCTGTATATTGAAATGTGTTCTAAAATGTTGACTGCATAATTTGAAGAAGAAATATTTAAATCTTTAAAATATTGAAAATTGCTGTCAAGTCTTACAGTTTTCTTTTCATTTTTAATCATTTTATTAGGGGCCCATACAACTCTTATCACAATCCATACGTACATCAATTGTGTAAAGCACATTTGTACATTCATTTCCCTCATCATTCTCAAAACATTTGCTCTCCAC
>NW_022103905.1:16519030-16559468 GCF_000313985.2 Echinops telfairi
TGCTCCACGCCGGCATGTTGCACTGACATCATAGTGCTCTGATCAGATCTGTCCCTCTCCCGGAGCTGCAGATTCAATGTCGTCCTTTGAAATAAATTCTTCTGGGGGGAGGGGCAGGTGTCCATGTGGTAGTTGGGATTGGGGCCAGCCCCTCAGGAAATCTTACATTTTCCATACTATAAATTGCCCTCACACTTTCCGTATATGTGCCTTTTTCATTTTCTTTTTTATTTTCCACTCTTCTCAAGCTGTGTTCCGGCTTCGCAGCATCAAGTCTCTGCATAGACTGCACAGCCTCCCATACCAACAAGGAAACTCCGCTGCCCTGTACTCGATTCTCACACATGGTGACCATATAGGACAGAGAAGAAGTCCCCCACTGGGTTTCCAAACCATCAAATCTTTTAAAGGCTACAGAGTGACTGTGGTTTCAAACCACTGACCTTAGGATTGGCAGCACAATACATAACCAATTAGCCACATGGGCCCTTCTACTACTTCCCTCAGAAGTCCCTTAATATCTCATTCTTTTTCAAATATTTCTTACCCTTTTTGTCTTCTCCTGTAACTTGTGGATCTGAATTCTCCTCATATTTAAAACTCAGATGATTAATTAATCCATTAGTATAACTGAATAGCTGAAAATATAGTGGAATACCTTATCTAAGAGACCAGAGCTGACGTAGTCTATCTGATGTAATTTTCTGGATCAAGGCTCCAAATAATCCCAGGACCAGGCCTGAAAAACAAAACACTAAAAAAAAAAAAAAATTGGCATTGGGCTGTGAATCAATGCTGGCAGGACATTCATGCTCATGCTGGGACTTGGAACGTGGTTTTAGTATTTCACATAGGCTTATGATTTTTACAACTTTGCTTTTACGATGTGTTATAGGACACCAGACATGATTTTGGGGGCATCAAATCTCAGGGATGTGAGCCCCTGTAGCATCTTCTTTTCAAAACCCCACTCTGACTGTGGGTGTGAGGAACACACCCTGTCTTTAAGGCCAGCACCACTTGTATCCCTTGCCGAATTAGGCTCCAAAACGCTTCTAAAGGGTGGAGAGAGACCTACAGGGTAAGAACCCCTTCCTGGCTCCCAGCAGTACCTGGCTTCCCTACTGCTCAGAATCAGAAGGGACCCCAAAACAACACCCCCTGAGTGGCTTAGCATCAGTGCAGTGTGATGCACCTGGAGTCAGAAGTTCTGCACTAGATCTGAAGATTTCCCCCCTAACAGCCACCTGACCTGGACAACCACTAGCTTGCCCCTGAAGACACATGACCATAAAGAGACGCAAGGATAATGGATATAAACGCAGTTAGAAACAGGAACTAGCTTGGAAGTATCAGCGTCTGCTCTGTTTTTCAAAAAAAACAAAAAACATATATATATATATATGTGTGTGTGGATAGTACATCTACACCCCTTTGTTCCTAAACAGACATTGGTGTTTCATGGAGTATGCACTGATTTATTTCATTGCTATTTTTAAAAACATGGCTTAAAGCAATGTGACAGAAGAGCCACTTTGTACCATCATGACTTCTCTTGCAAGGCAGGCGCTGGCTGGCTAAGGACATAATTTTGTGTGTGCCTCGGGCTTTGACAGTGGAGGGGACAGTCGATTCAAAGGAAGTCTAAGCACGCAGGTCTAGCTAGGTTTGCAAGCCTCTCCTGGCGGCGTGGGGACGAGTTAGGGGCTGACCACCAGGTCAGCCGTTAGACAGCACCAGCCAGCTCTGAGGGAGAAAGAGGAGGCTCTCTACTCCTGTAAAGACTTACAGTGTGTGAAACTCACATGGGCAGTTCTACCCTGTCCAGTCAGCGTTGACTCGATGGCAGTGAATTTGGTTTTGTTTTATCGACCACTGGGGAGACCCCCATCCTCTCCACAGGAAGCACTGGGGAAGCAGATTCTAACCTTGTCAGGAGCTGCCTCGTTGGCTCTACCAAGAGATAGGCTCAAGTCTTAGCCCCTCTGAATGTGACTTTAATTGGAAATAGCATCTTTACAGATGGAATAATTAGGCTAACATGAGGTCCTGCTGGAGAGAGGCCAACACTAATCTAATCTGATGGATGTCCTAAGGAAAGACACAGATGTGGGAAGATGGGAAGATGGCTGGGGGTCGGAGAGGGGACAGGGATTGCTGGGATGCTGCTGCAAAGCAGGGCTGTATGCTCAGGACGAGTCCAAGAGGGATCCTCCCCCAGGACGCTCAGAGAGAGGGTGGCCCGGCATCTCTGACAGCTGGCCTTCAGAACCGAGAGGATACATGTGTGCTGCAGCAATTCTTAGCAGGAAATAAACATACCCAAACCTGGCCACACCCATTGGCTTCTAAGAGGAATTGTTACCTTTTGGTTCACAGGCAAGTGCTTAACCACTGCCCCACTCAAATACAAAATAGCAACCGCACCAATCCCTCACTGCCATCAAGTCAGTTCCCGCTCATGGCAACCCTATAGGACAGGATAGAACTGCCTCTGTGGGTTTCTGAGACCGTAACTCCTTTTGGGAGTAGAAAGCCTCCTCTTTCTCCAGCAGAGCAGCAGGTGGCTTCTAGTGGCTGAGCTTGTGCTTGGCAGCCTAGTGTGGAACCAGTAGGCCTCCTGAATTCAAATACAACTGGGGGCAATTCCATCAGTCTCCTGGATACAGGAAGTTCAAAGGATCTTGTGGTCGAGTTTTCAGGGAAGAGCGCCCCCTTGTGACCAGTGGCGTTCTTGTTCATCCCCCTGTTGTTGGGTGGAAGATGCACACCCCTCCTCTGAGTGGATGGCCACAAAGGGGAAAAAGTTCTCACCTCAAGCGAGGAGGTTAGCAACAGAGAGGCCAGTTCAACGGGGCTCTGTCTTCACTCAGAGATGCTCAGGGAAGAGCGAGAAGTGACCAACTCAGGTCCGTACTCGTCTCCTCATCCTAGCAACCAATCTCACCACGAGCACCCTGCTCCACACGGCTTCCCTCTCCGCCTCCTCCAAATGTCCGTCCTCACAGGCGCTCTGGCATGGTCTGCTGTACACCCCACTCCCTCCCCTGCCTGCCTTCATGGGACTCCCCTCTCCGCCCCACAGCCTCCAGAGGCACCTGCCATCTCAGAAGGGAAGCTTCCTTCTCTTGTCTGACATCTCTCACTGAGCCCCGCCAGATCTGGGCAGCATCCCCACCCTTTGCTCTCCTCTCTTGACTATTTCCTCCTGCCCACTGCCCTGAGAGCCTCAAACATGCCTGTGCTTGAGAGAGGGGCCTGGTAATTCCCCAAACTAAACCAAATCAAACTCACTGCCATTGAGTCAATGCTGCTTCACAGCAATGCCCTGTGGGTTTCTGAGACTGTAACTATTTATGGGAGTAGAAAGCCCAGTTTTTCTCCTGCAGCGTTTCTGGCGGTTTTGAACTGCCCACCTTGCAGATTACAGCTCAATGTGTAGCCACTGTACCACCAAAGGCCCTTAGGCAGGTCCCAGAACTCCCTAAATGTAACTGTTTCCCAGTTCCTATTCTGCGGATTCTCAGGCCTGGTCAGAAGCACTTTGAACCTTGCCTTCAACCCCCACCCCAGGGGAATGGTATGTTTAGGGGAGTGCAGAAGCGCAGAGGGTCAGTTCAAGCAGAAATGCCAAGACATTGAGTGCAAATCCTTGGTGTAGACTAAATGAAATCATAGAAAGTGCTCTTGTTTCCTAAAGTACCTTCCTGTGAGGCATAGGTGCCAATCCATGCTCTCCTTGGCTCTGTGGCGTCCCTCAGTAAAGGGGATGAGGAAGTGTTGTCAACCCCGCTTTACAGATGAGGAGCGAGTGCAAAAGTGCAAGAAGTTAAACACATGACCAATCAAACCCACTGCCATCAAGTCTTTCCCGACTCATAGCGACCCTCGACAGGGTGTCTGAGGCTTTGTAAATCTTCCCCGGAGCAGCCAGTCTCATCTTTCTCCCAAAGAGTGGCTGGTGGGTTTGAACTACTGACCTTGTGGGTAGCAGACCAAAGTTTACCTGACAGCACTACGAGGGCTCCCAGCTGGCCAACACAGAGCCCCACAGTTGCGAGTTAATGTTCTCCAACCTCTCCAGCTCCGAGCAGTGAGGTGCCAGGGGTGCAGGCTGGCCCATCAGCCCAGGCTCTCTCCCCAGATTAGCCTTCTCCAGAGCTGCCTCAGTGTCCAGGGAGCTGCTGGAAAACCACCTGCCCGAGGACAGTGTGCGAGTGAGATCCTGAGAAGAGGGTCACGGCTAGCAAAGCCTGGCTACTTCTTGCAACAGACCATCAAACAGTCAAGGACAACTGCGAGAGCTATCAACACCCCGGCCGCCGGTAAAGCAGTATAAACCATGCTGCACCTGCTCTGGGCTGCCCGGGCACTGTTAGTCCTGAGAACACGGTCGGTCTACCTCTCCAGAAGCAGTTCCCACCCCGCCCTCCAGGCTCCCAGAGAGGAGGTGGGTTTGCCGTGTGCATGCCCTCTTTTGATCCTAGTCTGGAGGGCGGCTCCGGGCAAGGGCAAAGATGGGATGCCCGCCTGCGAGCCGTGAGTGTCGCAGGGGCTGGGTCCTTGGTGAGAGGCTTGGCACTCGATCTAAACCCGAGGTGTCCCTCTTCTTCAGAAGCAGAGAAACTCAGAAAGACCACCCCTCCCGCTCCTCCCCTCAGGTACCACAATCCCCTCCCCAGTCCTCATCCCGATGGAGGGAGGGGACCAAGCGCTGCCCCAACCTCAGGTGAGCAGGAAACGATTTTCAGGGTCATCTTGCTGCCTCCTCCTGCCTTTCTTGTTCCAAGTCACCGTGAGTCTGTCTCCTTAAAGACCTCCGTCTTCTGGAACAAGGAAGGAAGGGGACTTTCTAAGATGATCCACAAAGGAGAAGGCCCTTTGAGTGTTAAGAAGGCCCGAGAACTATACAGTACTTGTTCAACTGTTAGCTCATTTCATACTGAAGTAGGTCTGATGAGCATATGGAAAAGTTAGTATCAATTAGGAGCGGTGACTATTATTATAAGCAGTTCGGTTTAGGTTAGAATTATGAGGGTGCTACAAAGGTTCATGGAAAAATGGAAGTAAACAATACTGGAATTTTGACATGAACTTTTTTGAAGCTCCCTCCCCCCCATTCCACTCCGATGTATGTATTAACATTCACAATCATTTGAGAATATTACTGGCATTAGTATTGTTATGAGTACTCATCAGTACTGGTATTTCCATTCCTATCTGTATTTGCATTCATAATTATATTCATATTTATATGTGTGTTCCTATTCATATTTGTATTGGTTTTGTGTCACTGTTCATATTTTACATACATACATACATACAGTGAGGGCACAAAGAGCTAGCAAGGTCAGGGCTGTCCCATCTAGCTCTCCACTCTCAATAAAGCCTGGACATCATTATCTCCAAGAACAAAGTCCAAGGTGATGGTCTTGGGTCTACTTAACCCTGGGCAGGAATGGAGAGGGGGGAACTAGACAAGTAAAGTGTTAAGTGCGGATTCCAAATCCTGTATGCAAGAACCAGGAGACAGGAAGGCTGTGGGAAATGAGAACGGCGATGAAGACAGGCAAGTTGATCTACAATAAGGGATGTGTCCAGCAAAGCTGGATCATCTTTGAGGTTCTGAAAGGACCCAAGGCCAAAAGTAGTCCCCTTACCCTGGCACACCACACACAAATGCACACACGTAAGAGGGGGCTTCAAAAAGTTGGAGGTAAATGGGAATGAAAAGTTAATAGAATTTTTAAATGAACTTTTTGAAGCCCGTTGGTAGAGGAGGGGGTATCACCCCCAAAATGGATTTTTTTTCAAAGCTATGTATTTAAATTTTTTTACAAAACAACCTTTTCACCTTCAAAGTACTCTCCATTATACTTACTTCACACATTTATCAAATCTGCAGTTGCATTCTTAGAAACGTTGTTCAAACTCATCTGTTTGGACAGCGAATAGCACCTCCCTTGTTTTTGCTTTACCTCATCGACATTCTGAAATCGCTGTCCTTTCATTGCCCTCTGCATTCGTGGAAACAAAAAGAAGTTGCATGGAGTGAGGTCAGGTGAGTCAGGTGCTTGGGGCAAGAGAAACATGCTGATTTTTGCCCAAAACTGACTCACTGAGATGGCTGCGTGAGCAGGTGCCTTGTCGTGGTGGCAAAACCAGTCCCCCTCTGCCACAATTCAGGATTTTGTTGCCGCACACTGTAACACAATCTTTTCAGAACCTTTAAATAGAAAGGTAGATTAACAGTCTGATCTAGTAGAACCAACTCCAAATGCACTATTCCCCTCACATTAAAAAAAAGGAGAGAGAGCATCATCTTGATCTTTGATTTCATTTAACAAGCTTTTGGGGGGCAAGGTGACAATGGCATCTTCTACTGGCTTGATTGATATTTGCTTATGGGGTCGTAAGAATAGCACATCTCATCACCCATAATGACCTTGGGGGAAAATGTCTGGGTTGCTTCTAGCTGTTCTTTCAAAGCCCGGCATGTTTCCTCTTGATGCTCTTTTTGCTAGTCAGTCAGAACTCGAGACACAAATTTCTCAGTGACCCTCTCATTCCCAAATCTTCCATTAAAATTCCCTAAGCTGAACTCCAAGAAAGCCCAGATAACGTCCCCATCTCTTCAGTGGTCTGTCATCAGTCCTGGAGAACAAGTGCATGAATTTTGTCAACATATTCATCTCTTTGGGAAATTGACCAACATGCATAACGAGGTTTGTCATCAATCGACATTTCACCTTTTTTGAAAAGAGAAAACCACTTGTACATGAGTTTTTCCCATAGCACTGTCTTTGTAAGCTGTGTTCAACACCACAACAGTTTCTGTAGCATTGTTCCCTGAGCAGGAAACAAAATTTCACAGCTGCACGCTGTTCTCTACAATCAGCCATCACAAAAAATGAGATTCAAGCAAGAACCAGGATATAGGACGGCTGTGGGAAAGGCTGCTATTACAAAAAAAATCACTGTGACCAGAGAGAACCTTCCCAAGCGACACCACTGGGTGCACTCACTCAGAGTGAGTTGCTTGATGCTTGCTTTTTCCCGTTTTTTTTTTTTTTGGGGGGGGGGCCTTGTCTGTGTATAAGGAAGCTTCAAAAATTTTCCATGGGAAATTTCATTATGCTTTAATTCTATATTTCCATGAAACTTTTTGAAGCCCCCTAATATACAACACACACACACACATACTGCACAAAAACTCACAGAGAAAGGAGTAGAGCTTATTTCCTTGACTAGCCAGAGCATCCACAGATGACCATCCCAGGGAGGCTGGAGGCATTATGCTTTTCAGGGAACTTCAACATCACCTCGGCATCCTTTGTGATAGGAAACCACAGCCCTCGGGCTCCAGGTAGCATCAGTAGGACTACTCCTGATGATGCTGTTTAGCCTGTGGCTGCACCTGAAGGTGCAGAAATCTTTTTGGGATACTAGGCCCAAAGTGCCTTCGTAACCTTCCATATCCAATGTCCTTCCCAGAGGCAGTGGCCTCCTAGAAGGGCCAGCGCCTCATGTCCGTCCAGTTCTTTCATTTCACAGGTTGACATGGAAGACACAGTGGGAGACTTCACATCTCTGGGACTTCTCACTGCAAGGGGTGAATACACAGCCATAGGTTTCCTTTTTTATGTTCTTTCATGACATGAAAGAAAGTTGGAAAAATATGTAGGTCCCACTACATTAGCATCTCTTTGATCTTCCAGGGCAGCGGAGGCGGGAGGCTCACTGAACTTGACTGTGGACAGCCTCCTCCTCCTTCCTCCTTTGAGGCACTGCCTCTCACACATACCTGGGCTCTAGGCAGCCACCGGGGCCAGTGAAACGCACAATTTTTCAAAGCACATTTAACAATCCCTCTTGGGCATCAAAGAAACCCTGAGTACATAAGAAAGATGAGGCTTTCTATGCCCGTAAAGAGTTACAGTCTTAGAAACTCACGGGGACAGTTCCACCCTGTCCTATAGGGTCACTATGAGTTGGCATCAACTGGATGGCAGTGAGATTGGTTTGATTTATGGTCTTGGGCACTGGAGTTAAACCTTTAACATCCATGGTAGCTAGTATTCTGCACCCTGGAAAGAACGACAGATGGGAGAGTTCACCGGGTTTCCTCATCTGGGAGAGGAGACACTTAGCGGTATGATTGTCCATGTGGGATCCTCTGTCCAGCTGCATCAGAACCACACTCTCTGGGTTCTTCCCAGATTTGCTCAATCAGTGGAGAAGCGTAAGGATCTGCATGTTAATCAAACTCTCCAGGTGACTAGGACCCATCACAGTGTTCTAGCAAGATAACTGCTTCTTCCCTGAGGTAGTTAGTTTATTGAGCCAACTTGGCCGATAAACACATGTGGGGTTAATTAAGGGCAGAGGGATAAATGGCTCAGTGAGCCTCGCCTTTCGGTTCTCCGGTCTCTTGCTTTCTGATGGTCGGACCAGGGTGCAGCTGCCTTAGCCAGTTCCCTGCTTTACCTGACAAGGCTGACTGCCTGCAAGACATCCCCAAGGAGAAACCGCATGGACCTACCCCGATGCAGCCCTGGGTGCTGCAGCAGCCGTGTGGAGACCCCTGCCAGCGCTGAGATGTTTGCACATTCACTGACTCACCTTTCCTCCTGTAGTCGGCATCATAGTGTGTGTTTTGTGAGATGGAGGAGGACTTTGTGGATTGGTGTCGGACATATGGATTAATGATGGACTTGTGTTCTTGGGAAGCACTGGGTTGGGATGTTTTCTTGATGCACACTTAACCTTTATATAAAACCCTCTCTTATACATGAGTTTCTATGGATTTGTTTCTCTAAAGTACCCAGACTAACACATTCCCTTTCTGTGGCCACAACAACAACCATAAAGTGCCACAACATGGAGGAGAGGCTAATCTGGCTTGCCAAAGATTTCTTGCTCAGTTTGAGGAGGGTGGCATACCTCTCCTCCACTCAGCTCAGCAGGTCTGCGCTAACCAGAAGAGAACGCTCTGTTCCCAACCTCTGAATCCAAGAGAGCACCTCCTTCCAACATGGCCATGCCCTCAACTGGGAATTCTCCTGGCTCATGGAAGGCCTCTGCCCTACAATCCCTATATACAATCCTGCCAGCCCCGGCTCATCCACATCTCATTTATTCAGCAAATGCCAGTGGAAGGAGCTCTGCGCTACACACTTGCTACGCACCAGTGCAGTGATGATTTAAAATAAAATGGTCATGACATGTAAAAATGGGTCCCTGCATAGATGAGGCTGAGCCTGGCTCCCTCAGGCTGGAGATATGATTGGAGAAGCCTGCTAGTTTGAGCAGGATGAAGACTTTGGCCCCCATGGTAGGAGGTAGACGAGAAAGGGGCTTCTCTCCAGATGACCCTGTAGGGATGTGCCCTTTAAAGCCCCTAAGCACATGCTGCTTACCCTTCTATGTCATCTCGGACTTGCAGAGGAAATTGCATATGGGATGCCTGCTGCTTAGGAAAGGCCAAATATGCCCACTTTCGTACTGACTTGCCACCCACAGGGTGGCCATGTCTAGACATAGACAATCTCTTGCTACCTATCCTTGTCAGCACGCAAGGCATGTCCACGCATACACACACACACACACACACACACACACCTGGATGACGGCACCTACTGGTGCTTCTTTCACTGCCCATCCCCACTCCGATGTTCTATCCCTCCTCAGTTCCACACCCAGCTTCATGCTCCAGTTGGTCCGTTAACTTTCGCCCGCAGCATCTGCCCAGAATGCTTGTTCTGCGTGGGCCCTGTTAAGGGAGGTCTGCCAGTACCCTCTCCAGGGTGCTAGACAAGGGCTCATCTATGCAGAGACCCCTCCCCCACCCAAGGTGACTCTGGACACCAAATTTCATCCAGCTTCTTCACTGCTGCCAGAGAAGGAACGAGGGGGGTCAGATTCAGCCAGGCCTGAACACAACACCCAATCCACCACTTCCAAGCTGTGCTTCCTTGAACAAGTTCCTCAACTGTTCTAAATCTCAATTCCTGCATCTCTAAAACAAGAAGATGAAGACCTGCCTCTCAAGTTGCACTGTGGCTTAGGAATTGCCTTCATGCACACTGTGTACCATGTCTACTTCCAACAACAACAACCCCACTACCATCAGGTCAATTCTGATTGACAGCAACCCTGTCTATAGAGAGATTCCAAGACTGCAAATCTTTCCAGGAGCAAACAGCCTCGTCTCTCTTCCTTAGAGTGGTTGGTGGGTTTGAACCACCTACCCTGCGGTCAGCAGTCCAACACCTAGCTCACAGTGCCACCAGGGCTTTTTATGCCTGCCTAATCCAAATGCACTGCCATCAGGTGGAATGCAACTCTTAGCAGCACTATGTGACAGTGTAGAAGCATCCCTGTGAGTTTCTGAGACTGTTGCTCTTTATAGGAGTAGACAGCCCCATCCTTCACTATGGGGCAGCCAGTGGTTTCAAACAGCTACATTTGCATTTGGCAGCCTGAATTGTACCCACTCCATCACCAGGGCTCCACATAGTAGGTATACTTATGAAGGATCTACTATGTGGAGCCCTGTTGATAGAGTGGGTACAGTTCGGGCAGGTTATTGGTTAATAATCTCTCTAAGTCCCCAGTTCATTCAGCCCAATACTTATTGAGCTGTATCAGGAACTGTTCTGGGCAGTGAAATACAACTGTGAACACAAAAAAACCCTGTCCTTAGGGAACTTAGATCTATAACAAAATAGACAAAGACCCATTTCCATTCATCCACTCAGTTTCCTCTGATTTCTGAGTCCGGTTGACTCCTTCCAACCTTGGCCTCCTAAAAATGAGAGTGTCCAACATGTTCATAGTTCTCCGGGGCGATCTCTAAGAGCCATCTCTGTCCCTACACAAAGATTCCTCACTCTCAACAAAGGGACTGCCGATGTCCCCACAGAGACTCGAGTGATCATCCCTGCTCCCTTTCTGGGTGGGGGCTCTAGTTATAGCCCTAGCCCCATGTCCAGATCTCCAGCTTGGGAGACCTGGAATCACAGGGTGGGGCACACAGACCCTTGCGGCAAGCATCAGACAAAGGGTCCATTCTCTGTGCCCTACATTTCCCCCCCCACACCGCGTCATCTCATAGAAATGGAGGAAGCATCTCTTTGTGAAATTGACTATCTCCTGCAGCTTAAGTTGGAAGAATGTTTACTTATTTGGCCCCAGGGAATCATAAACATCATGCAGCGTATGTTAACAGTTACTACATCACACCATTCATTTTTAGTATCTGAAATTACAAAGTGTTCCCACCAGGATTCACCTCCAGTGGTTAACAGACGGATGGGCTCAGTTTTCTTTGTCTCAGACTTCAGAGGGAGCCCCGCTAGTGACTCTAGTTAGCCCCCCTCAGAAAACCAGCATCTCCTGATGGGTAAAAGCAGAGTGGGAAGTCACCAGGCATAAGCCTTGTTGCAAAAGATCTGCAAATGCCCAGACAGAATAGAAACCGATGCCTATAAGAGAATGGTCATCCAAAACAGGGAGGGCAAAGGGAGAATGGGTAGGAAAGAGGGAACCGATTACATGGAACTGTGTGTGACCTCCTCCCTGGGGGACAGACAACCGAAAAGTGGATGAAGGGAGACGTCGGACAGGGCAAGATATGACAAAATACCCATTTATAAACTATCAAGGGCTCATGAGGGAGCGGGGAGGGAGGGGAAAAATGAGGACCTAATGTCAGGGGTTTCAATGGAGAGAAAATGTTTTGAGAAACGATGTACAAATGCGCTTTACACAATTGATGTGTGTATGGATTGGGATAACAGTTGTATGAGCCCCTAATAAAATGTAAAAAAAGAGAAAAAAAAAAGAAAAAAAATATGTGCATAAATAAAGAAATAAAAAAAAGAGAGAGAGAATGGCCATCATCAGATTTGTCTTAAATCAAGCGTTTCTGAATATTGGTGAGTGAACCTGAGATACATTTAAAATTTAGATCCCTGATTAGGTATCGGGCATCAAAGAACAAAAAATAATTATCATTGTGAATGAGGGGGAGTACAGATTGGGGACCCAAAGCTCATCTGTAGGCAACTGGACATCCCCTTACAGAAGGGTCATGTTGGGAGGAGACAAGCCAGTCAGGGTACAGTGTAGCAATGATGAAACATACAATTTTCCTCTAGTTCTTAAATGCTTCCCCCACTACCTCCACCCCCCACTGTCATGATCCCAATTCTACCTTACAAATCTGGCTAGACCAGAGGATGTACACTGGTACAGATAGGAACTGGAAACACAGGGAATCCAGGGCAGATGGTCCCTTCAAGACCAGTGCTGAGAGTGGTGATACTGGGAGGGTGGAAGGAGGGTGGGATAGAGAAGGGGAACCGATTACAAGGACCTACATATAACCTCCTCCCTGGGGAACAGACAACAGAAAAGTGGGTAAAGGGGGATGTCAGACAGTGTAAGACATAACAAAAGAATAATAATTTATAAATTATAAAGGGTTCATGAGGGACGGGGAGTGGGGAGGGAGGGTACAAAATGAGGAGCTGATACCAAGGGCTCAAATAGAAAGCAAATGTTTTGAGAATGATGAGGGTAACAGATGTACAAATGTGCTTGACACAATGGATGGGTGGGTGGGTTGTGGTAAGAGTTGTATGAGCCCCATTAAAATGATAATAAATAAATAAAAGTTAGACCACTAGGTCTCATTCCAGATCCTTTGACACTACTGAAAATCAGAATCTTAGGAAGAGGAGAGGACCCGTATTTGTTCAAGAGAGGACAGCAACGAGATGGAGGAAGACCCTGTCAGTCCCAAGACAAGCACTGCTGTAGCCCCTGCAAGCCCCTCCCCTCCCAGGTGCCACGCTCCCTCTCCAGGCTCTTCCCAGCTCACCTGGACCCAGTTCCTGATCAACCCACCTCCCCCCACCATCACTCCACGGTGCTTCCATTGTGCTAAACCCCACCTTCCCCCTGACCCCCAGAGTCCTGTCCCCGCTCTCTGAGTTCCCACAGTGCCCTGTGCTTCTTCTTCAGTAGGACGTGGCATCCTGGAGGTCGTCATTGTTTGCTGGTCTATCTCTCTAAGGAGGAAGGGATGCTATCCTGCACTAAGCCCAGGACCCAGTCGCCACAACTCTTGGTCTGCTCAAATGATGGACC
This sequence comes from Echinops telfairi, assembly GCF_000313985.2. Lineage (NCBI taxonomy): Eukaryota > Metazoa > Chordata > Mammalia > Afrosoricida > Tenrecidae > Echinops > Echinops telfairi. Next base: position 16,532,186 of record NW_022103905.1, read on the forward strand.
ACTCTTCTAGGACCATCCCCAACCCTCCATCACTGCTCTGGTTCCCCCTTCCTCTTAGCACTGGTCCAGAGCTATTCCTAGGAAAGCAATTGCTCAGCGTCTGCTGTGAATGGATACTTTTCTTCTCTGTTCTTCTCCCAGATGTCAAACAGCACATACGGAAGCAAGCAGATCCCTGAAGCTGTTTTCAATGGAATGGATGTGAGAAATGGAGGGTGGTCCAGAGGGAAACTCAGAAACGCAGATCTGAATCCCAGGTCCAGCTTCACCCTTAGCAGTGTGAATGTGCTATGAAATCCGGAGCCTATTCCTTAACAGTTCTGAAATGTGGTCTCCGATTTGTAACCAGATGACCTGTGATGACCAATGAGATGCCTGTGATGACCAATGAGATGCGGAGGATGGAGGGATATCCACAGAGGGCGCTCAATCTGCAGCTGGGTTCGAATGCAGCAGATCACCCCCAAACCCAGAGGCGAGAAGAGATAGTACTGCTCATACCAGACACAGAGGCTGAAATAAAAACCTGGTGCTCCGGGCTAAGAGTGTCAGCCATGCCAAGAGGTTGTCACCATCAAATCCACGGCCCAGTGGACCTTCTTGTCATCAGAAACCAGACCCATGTCCAGTGTACCTCTGCCCAGCACATACACTGCAGGCAGCAGCCTGGAGCACGACCCTGAATCCAGTCCTCAAGGTACAGGGATGCTGAGGTAGGTTAAGAACCTGGGCCTACATCAGGCATGCCAGGAGGGCATGGATGGCATGCAGGAGAGACGGCTGCTAGCTGAGCCAGCCCAGTGAAAAACCCCGCCCTGCAGACACCACGAACAGACGTTTAGAAGTAACCAACCCTACCCACACTGCCGAGGAGAGGTGGCCACCCCTTCTTGAGAAACCAGCAATGTGTCTGAAAGTAGTCCTCGGAGAGCCCTTCCAACACCTTGTCAACCTCTCCAAGGGGAGCACCATGCACTAGGGGCTTTGCAAACCACCTAGACCTCTGTGGAAATGGGCAGTGTGAACAGCTACTGCTGCGGTTCCTATTATGTTTCCACTTGACGCCAACCTCGGTGTGGAACATGGGAAGAAGCTGAGGCCAGGCTGGGCGGAGCAGGTGGCTGTGTACTTGCTGTGATTGAGTTAATTCAATTCAAACCCAGTGCCTGTGTCTAGAAAGCACATTAACCCTCGACCACTCTGTGGATTCGCTGAATCTCACCATCAGAAGAGAGCCCTCTGTGGCAATGCCATGGTCATGTCTCTGGAAGACAAAGCAGCCGGGTGCCCTCCAGTTAAGCCTACTGTGTGGTGACTTGTGGGCGTCCGAGTTGTTTTTTCCGAAGTCGATCATCAGATGGTTCCCCCAGGGCCTGTGGGGGGGCTTTACACCATCCTTTGGATTAGAAGCTGGGTACTTTAAACAGGTTTACCATCTAGGCAGACATAGAAAGCACCCCCAAACCAAGCCCACTCTGAGTCGATTCCAACTCAGAGAGAGTCTGTGAGGCAGAGTAGACTGCCTCATCGGGTTTCGGAGACAATCATCTATAAGGAAGCACACTGTTCTCCACAGAGCCGCTGCTGGCCTGGAACCGCCAACCTTTGGGTTAGCGGTGGAGCACTGAACCACTGCGCCACTCGGACCCACTCTGAGGAAGCCGATCAGTCACTCACAACTCAGTGAAATTGTCTGCTCTGTTCAAACGCAGATTTTATTTGTGGGAGGAAGGGAAATGAGTACTCTCTCTCCCCGCCTTGCAAGACTCGGTTCAAGTGTGTCCTTGAACAGAGGTTAACCTCAGCCCGGGAGGAAAACAGCATCTTAGCGTTCCAGAGCTTGTTTATATTTCATGCGGTTCCCTCACAACCTCTCGTAAGTTAAACACAGAAAGCAAGGATCGCGTCTAGTCTGCCCCCATGCCCTCCCCGCTCCAAGACAATCTAACACAGGAACCAGAACAACCCCTTTAAGTACTCGTCACGTTTAATAGAATCAGACATTTTCTTATTTTGATTTTTAGTTAAGAGCCATAAGAGCATTTTAAGTTTATAAACAGTTGTGGCATGCTTAAAGGAACTTGATTTACTGTAATTATATGTTTATTGGATACGAGAGCCATTAAAATGCGTAAGAGGGCCCTCCTTATTAATATTGTAAGTTTAGCCTGTCAAGCTTTGGAGGTGCTTAAAAAGTAAACGTTAAATTTATAAATGTGGCTGAAAATGCTTTAAGGGAGTATAATTAACTAAGTTTGTAAATGGGACTAATTTTAGGGCAGTTTAATCTGTGCCACTTAAGTTAATTGAAAATCAATGAACAAGCGAAAGTGCTTGTTCTCATTTTTTCATAAAAATCACTAGATGTACAAATAAAATAATGAGATTGGAAAGCTGACGCTAAAGATGGAAGGATGCGAAGCCCTTTGCACTGTGTCTTGGATGATGACGAGACATTCACAGGTCCAGAGACCCTCTCTCCTTCAGACTTCCGCATCTCTGTAAATACCAGTTGTTCAGGGTAGACATTTTTTTTAAAGTGGTGTTTTTGTGTTTTGCTTCATTTTTGCATTCACACCAATCCAGAGACAATCGTAATGGCTGTATCTTCAAACTGCATTCAGAATCCAATCGCGTCCTGTGACCTCTCCTGTCATCAGCCTGGTCCGAGTACCATTTATCTCCTGGATTTTACCAACACCTCCTCGCTGGGTCCCCTGCTCGCCCTCACCCGGCTGTGCATCGAAATGGTGCTCTTGTGTTGTCGCCGTGCACCCTCAGGTTGATTCTACCTCACAGTGACTCTAGATGACAGAGTAGAACTGCCCCAAGGGTTCACAAGGCTGTCATGGTCACATAAGTAGACGGCCACCACATCTTTCTCCCAGGAAGCAGCTGGGGGAGGTTCCAGCCTCTGACCTGTTGGTTAGCAGCGAGCACTTAACCACTGTGCCATCAGGCCTCCCGCATCCCCCTCAGATCTTCTCAATCCAGCGAGGGGAACCCTGGTCAAACAGAGCCAGGCCATGGCGCTCCTCAGCTCAAAGGCCTCAGGGAAAAAGCCAGGCTCCGCACCAGTCTTGGGGCTCAATACTAAATAGTCACCAACACCCCCCAACATCCCGTAACTTTGTCTCGTCTAGATGCCTCCCACTCACCCAGCTCCAGCCTCATTTACGTCCTTACTGCTGCTCACATGTGTACACACTTCCACCTCGGGGCCTTTTCGATAGCTCTCCCTGGCTGGTCAGCATGACCGGCAGAACAATGGCCCCAAACCAGATAACCTAACCTCGGGAGCCTGGAACTGTGCCATGTTGCACGGTGAACGTGAACAATTAAAGCTGCAGCTGGGATTGAAGTAACTGACCACAAGCAGGGAGGTTATCGTGTACCTGAAATAGGCTTAATGGGATCACAAAGGTCCTTGGAAGCGGATAGATGAGGGAGACGCCAGAAACGGAACTGAAGAGATGGCAGAGTGAGGCAGGCTCTGCCTCCAGACGCTGGCTGATGGAAGAAGGGGCCACAAGCCAAAGAATGCAGGTAGCAAAAGCAAGAGAATGAATTCTCCTCTGTCTTCAAAAAAAAAAAAAAAAAATACAGCCCTAATTTGTAAAACCCTGGCTTCAAAGGAGACTCGTTTTGGACTCTGGTCTCAGTAAGATAATAAATGTATATTGTTTGGATCCGTTAAGTTTGTGGTGATTTGGTACAACAGCAAGAGGAAGCTAACGCCTCATCTGTCTCCTTCCGGTCTTTAATCTAATGCATTTCACAGGACAGTCCTCTCAGATGTTCCTGTTGAAAGTTAACCCCCTAACTCCCCCAGCACCCCTTCCCTGCTTTATTCTCCCCCTGAGCATTTATTCTTATCTAAAATGCAGCACATTTCAATCTATTAATCGTGGTTATTATTTATCTACCCTCCAGAAAACATAAACACGCAAGGGGAGGAGTTTTTGCTTCTGCACAGACTTAGATTTGATAGTTTCTCTCAGGAAATTCAATGAATTAGATCACTGAACCTGAATCCGTTCCCGTAAAGAGTTACCATCTCAGCAGCCTACAGGGGCAGGGCTACCCTGTCCTACAGGATCACTTGAGTTGTTGCTGTGAGTGGTCATCAATGCCTGCTCATGGCAGCATGAGTCGTTAGAAAGCATCCTTTCTCCACTTAACAGCCTCCCCACCACCACTGCAAAAAAGGAAAAAGTTCGACAAGTTTGTGGTGTCTCTTTCTTTAAATTGTTTGATAAGGCTTTATAATCAAACAGATCCTGTTCTGCCCATAATTCACGTCAAACATACAGGGCTATCCAGAAATGAAGTATCATAAAGACCAACCAACAGCACTGATGACGTTGGGCAGAAGTTAGGGAAGTCTATGAAGTGAAATATTAGGATGGCTGTCCCCACCCAGGCATCAGCTTCCGCTTCACCCCACTGGTTCCTGCGTTCAGAGGACAGGAAATCTTTGGAAATATTAGTCATTTTCCTGGAACAGGGTGTGCGTTTCTCTGGGGGAAAGAACCCACAGGTTTCGGCAGTTTCTCAAATAAGTCAGTGAAAAGGCTTTGTCCTGGAATCAGCCCTTGGACTATAAATACTTGGTCACTTCTAATTGGATGCCACACCATACTCACTTAAAACTATGTGTGAAGGAATTGACTAAATTATGTGTGTGTCTGTGTGTGTGTATATGTATGTATATATATATATATATATATATATATATATTAAATGTCTCATGCCTGCAATCAGCTGTTTCATTTTTTCAAATAATTTTTCCAAACTTTCTTGGAACATCAGCTTTCTGCTTTAGCAAAAATATTTGATTTTTTTTCTGTAGGATTAGGACTTCCCTTAAAACTCTGGTGAGGTAGGTCCTCTAACGCACTCATCAAATTTGAACACTTTATTGAATGATTTCTATGCCCTTATGTGTTAGACCAGGTTGACTAGAGAAACAAATCCAGAGACACTCATATATTTGTAAGAGAGAGCTTAATATCAAAGAGCAACAGTATATTGAGAAAACATCCCAGCCCAGTCCAGATCAAGTCCACAAGTCTGAAATTAGCCCGTAAGTCTGACGCTAATCCATAAATCTCTTTTCTGGCTCATGCAGTGATTTCACAATGATGCAAAATACAGGAAGAGCACAGCTGGTGGGTGCAAAATCTTGTGGATCCAGTAGCTGTGGAAGCATCTCAGTTCAGGTGCAGGTCTCCACGTGACTCCTCCAGCTTTCCCGTCTGTCTCTTCAATAGGAAGGTGAAGCAGAGAGGGGGGGGGGGGTGAGTTTCCAGAATCCTCATGAGAAGGCCACACACACAAGGAGGCATCATCAGGCTGTAACCTGATTGACAGGCCAGACTGCACCCCTACACTTATGTATCAAGTTGACATGAAATGATGGAACTACCACACCTTAATCATGTAATCATGGCAGTATTTCTTTCTTTGCCTCCTTTGTAAGGTATCTAAGGAATCAGTACGATGTGCTCAGGAGCCCTCGTGGCTCAGTGGTTAAGCAATGGTTCACTAATGTCAAGGTCATCAGTTTGCGGTCACCAGCCACTCTGCAGAAGAAAAACGTGGCAGTCTACATCCATAAAAAGCATAACTTTGCAAACCCCATGGGGCAGTTTTACCCTCTCCCACAGGACCACTAAGAGTCTGAATCCGCAATGGGTTTGTTTTGGTTTTTCCTACATGCTAGTCACACTGATGAATAAGATCGCCTCCCAGCTGCTCAGTGTGATGAAAGAAAAGCTGCAGATAAACAAGAATAAAACAGGGTGTGTGCTTTCAGAAATAAACAAGTCAGTGGTGGTGAGGAGCATGGGCACAGGAGCAGCGTGTAGGATTCAGGTTCGAATCTCGCTGCCTCCACCCCTAGCTGGCCAAGTCACCTCGGGGTGTTTGAGTAACTGTGCTTTGCTTTCCCGCTAAAATGGAGACCAAGAGAGGCATGAGGATGAACTTGGACAATGCATGTTCAATGTCTGGGCAGTGCAGGGCACTCCGCATGCCCGCTGTTCTGGGTTATAATGGAGAAAGAATGCATGACTACACATGGCTGCTGCAGCTGCTGCTGGACTCCTAGCGACCCCATGTGACAGAGTAGAACTGTGCAGAGGGCTTTCCCGGCTGTCATCTTGATGGGAGCAGATGGCCAGGTTTGTTTCCCAAAGAGTCACTGGGTAGGTTCAAACCACCGACCGTTCTGTTAGCAACTGAGCTCTTCGCTGTTCACTGGTGCCCCCCAAGGACTCCCTCACTCCCCAGGCAGTGATGAAAGGTGAGTCCTCTTCCAGGTGGAAAGGAAGGGTGGACAGTGCCGATCTCGAAGGTGATGTGGAGACCGTGAAAGTTTTCAAGCAAGAGAACTACTTGAATGGATGTGCCTTTCAGGAGGATTTCTCAAGAACTTGGGCAGAGAGCAGATTAGAGCAGGGGAGATGAGCTATGATTCTGTCATTGTCACCCAGGTGAGAGATGACGGCAGTCAGGATAATAGCTTCTGTAGAATTGATGACATCTGGGGAGGGGCCAGGCGTGGCCAGAACAGAAAGGAAACTTTGTCTTCAGAACCTACAGGGCTCCTTTCGGGTCTCTTCGGGTGGACCAGGATCTCACAGAGCCTCTTGCCAGATAGAAATGGAAAAGGAAACCCTCTCTACGCGGAGGAAGGATACCACCGGCTGATGATCAGACACATAGGGCCCCTACCATGGAGCCCTGGAGCCCAGAGAGAAAATAATCCCTCCCCAAACTCAAGGAGAAAATGAAGGAGTATCCCCAGAAAGCAAAGCTGGCACCCGTAGGCGCCAATGCCTGCGTTTGCTGGGCCTTTCTTGGGAGGTGGGGCTGGTGGGGAGTCATCAGACCTGAAATCCAGGGTGTGGCCCAGAGGAAGAGAGCAATGGCCAGGAGCAAGACAGGCACTTCCCCAGCCCTTAGGACTTGTACAAAAGTACTGAGGGGCCAGGAGGCTGAGCTCACCCACGTTTCTTTGTTCCTTCCCAGCCTCACTTCCTTCCCTGCCACCAGAACACCCGGATACGTTCCTGGTTGCTTTTGATCCCCAGAATCACTCAATCACACCAAACACAATAGGGTTCATTTAAGAAGGAAAAAAAATTCAGTGTAACACCAAAACACCAGGCATTACACATGAAACCTCCAGATGTATATTTCCTTGTCATGGTGGTTCTACTGTTTTGGGCTTCCCCACGCACAGATTTTCAAACATTTCAACGTGGTTCCAACAAAGGGAACGCTCCTTCAGAATTTAAATGCAGCATCCCGACAGAAGTTTCCTTTGTTCCTGTGATGCCACACCCGAGGGTTCCGAGGACAAGGGAAAGGAAGGTGTTGGGTTTGCTGCAAAGGTGGCTCCCCCGTGTTACGTGGACTTGACTCGGGATGTGGCTACAAGCTGCTGCTTTCTGTCTCCCCCTGCAGCTTCACGCCTGGAGGACAGAGGACGTGGCTGCTCTCAGGAAACAAATTGCTCCACCAATTTCTGGTGCAAAAATCATCCCCACAATTACTTTTTTACTCCATTTGTCTCTACCCTGGCCCTGTGTTCTGGATCAGCTTGTGAACTTCCTCCTTCCTATAAATAGTCCAGCCAGCAAATAACAAGGAGTACACAGACAATCACACAGTTCACCAGGCCATGGTTTCTTCTCGCCATTTGGTGGTCCCTTGAATCTGGTCTGTGGAACTTGAGAGCTTCCCTCACTGAGTACCCCGCTCAGCCAGGGGTGCACCAGCCGAGGTCCCTAAGAGTGTGGATTGTAATGCTCAGTGCTGTCGGCCCTGGCACAGCCATTTTCCAGGGACTGGTTGGTACCCCGGATTCAGAATGCTCTCACCACATTTTGGCTCACCACCTTCCAGACCTCCAAGTCATCACGCTTGTTTCGAAAGGTCTCAACGCGCCTCTTTTCCCAAACCACACGGTCACCAGCCCAATTCCTCAGGACAGATCGTGCTGACAACAGCCCCGGGGGCCGGCACCTTGTGGCAGACAAGGTCAAGTGGTCTGTTTCCCGTGGGGAGGGAACAACTGCAAAGCCAAACTTTGAGCATTCGTTTTCCTCCAGAGTGGGACAGGGGGGAAACCTCCAGTGACAGACGATCACTGCCTGTCTTAGCTTCCTGCTGGCTTGCTTGCTTCTTGAAATGCACACACATACCTATACACATGCACACACACAACTATACATACGCACACATACCTATACAGTAACACACACCATACAAATGCACACATCCCTATACAAATGCACACACACAACTATACATATGCACACATACCTATACAGTAACACACATCATACAAATGCACCCATACCTATACAAATGCACACACACAACTATACATACGCACTCATACCTTTACAGTAACACATACAATACAAATGCACCCATACCTATACACATGCACACACACAACTATACATACGCACACATACCTATACAGTAACACACACACCATACAAATGCACCCATACCTATACAAATGCACACACACAACTATACATACGCACTCATACCTATACAGTAACACACACACCATACAAATGCACACATCCCTATACAAATGCACACATACCTATACAAATGCACACACACAACTACACATACGCACACATACCTATACAGTAACACACACCATACAAATGCACACATCCCTATACACACGCACACACACACAACTATACATACGCACACATACCTATACAGTAACACACACACCATACAAATGCACACATCCCTATACAAATGCACACATACCTATACAAATGCACACATACCTATACAAATGCACACACACAACTATACATACGCACACATACCTATACAGTAACATACACACCATACAAATGCACCCATACCTATACAAATGCACGCACATACATTTAAAAATGCATAAACATGCCTATGCAATCACACACATACACCTATACAAATGCACACACATACATATACAAACACACACATATATACAAATGTACACACATACCTATACAAACGCACACACATACCTATACAAATGCATACACATACATCTACAAACACACACACAGACATACACAAATGCACAGACATATGCAAATGCACACACACACACACACACACACACTTTTGGAAGGTCGTAAGTGGCTATCAGGTTGATGATGATACCTCGTGCAACCAGGTGTGCCAGAGCAAAACCATCCTCCCTAGGGTTTTCAGTGATGGAATTTTTGGAAGTAGATCATCAGACCTTTCTTCCACGGCACCTCAGGAAGAACTCCAATCTCCACCCTTTTGGTTAGCAGCCATGTGGATTAGGAACTCTCATTAGTAAACCTATTGCATTAATTACTCATCATTAAGCACTAAGCAAATCTATAAAATTTAGTCTTTTTCTTTAACTGCATGATTAAATTACATTTCTCCTAACAAGTTGGAGTATTTGGAAACAACGTATATGAATTAGTCAACGGGAAACTTACCTGCTCTCCAAACCTTACCCAGTTCACAATAAAAAGTGAAAACAGGAAGCGCCCCCTCAAAAAAAAAAAAAGATTATTTGAATCACCCCTGTACCACAGACAAGGACCAGCAATACTTGATAAATAGGTCAACAGATGGATGGATGCGTGAACTCTAGGACTCCCTTCCTCTTCGGAGGATCTTTGCTGAGAAACAAAGTGAAAGTACGCTTTTCCATGAAACTTACAATGAGTGACTGCATCATTTACTTAAAAATAATGAAATGCTCACATTTCGTGTTAAATTTCTGCACCGTGTTCCATACAGCTCCCTGGGCTGTTCTGAAGGCTCTGGGCTGGAACGTAAGTTACTCTCAAACTGTGGCAGGAAGTCCTCCCCCGTGAAAGACGTTGGTACAAGCCAACGTGTCCTGTTGAGCTTCGCCGTGGTAGGAGTAATACTTCCCAAGAGATGGGTGGCAAACGTGTTGCTGCTAGAAACCTAGCAATCCCCTCAGCCCAACGAAAGCAAGGAGAATGTGGCTTGTGAAGAAAGCGCAGGGAAGAAGCAATCGGCAAGCTGCCTTCTTGTACGGCTCACAGAGCTCTGTAGTTGTCGTCTTAATACCTGTGCTGCTTGCTCTTCCCCCTGAACTAGCTGATCCAAGAGATCAGGGAACTTTTTTTTCAACCATGGCATTCCTAGCTCTGGTACAGAGCCCGGAACAATGTTTCTTAGCATTTCTGGAAGAGCCCAGCTGTTCTTCTCTTGTCCCCTCCAGCTTCTAGAGCATTTGAAACGCAGTCCATTTGGGAATGAACACGTCTGTTTTGTTGATAACAGATCCGGAAATCCCAAACAGCTCTTACTATTGACTCCTGAGCTGAGATCCTGCAGTAAAGAGGGTTGACTCTCTGGGACAGGTGCCAAAGAGGAGGCAGGGAGGTTTGGATGTGAAACAAACACATTGCCTACAGGCATCCAGACCTCCTTCCATTAGGAATTGTGAAGGGCCTGAGATTTTACCTATTAAGCTCTGTGGAGACCCCTGCCAGCGCTGAGATGCTTACACATTCACTGATTCGGCTTTCCTCCTGCAGTCGGCGTCATTGCGTGTGTTTTGTGAGATGGAGGAGGACTTTGTGGATTGGTGTTGGACATACGGGTTAATGTTGGACTTGTGGGCTTGGGCAGCACTGGGTTGGGATGTTTTCTTGATATGCACTTACCCTTTATATAAAACTCTCTCTTTTACATATGAGTTTCTGTGGATTTGTTTCTCTAAAGTACCTAGACTAACACACCAGATGAATCTTGCACATGCAAAGGGTTATGATATAGGAGAGAAACTGGTGTTTGGGGCATTCACCACTCTTTTTTTGGGGGGGGTGTAAATCTGCTGCACAAGAACTCTTTTTTTTTTACTATTATGCAATTTTTTAATGCTTCATTCCACTTACCCCACTACAAGAGTCCATTGGGACATATGTGTCCCACACAATATTTATCAAGACAACATAACTAACAGAAATTTTAAAATAGTCAATGTTTCAACATGCTTTCAATTAGCAAGAAGTTGTCTCTATGAAATTTTACAAACAAAAAATAATTCAGTAATGAAATGAATAGCTACCTCAATGATATATCCTTTTGTTTGTTTGTTTGGTTTTTTTTTTTGGTTAATTTTATTTTATTGGGGGCATTCACCATTCTTATAGCAAATAAAACCAAGCTTCCTCTTTGTCTAGGGAGAGATGTAACCTCAACTCTCAAGGTTGCTCCTTATAAATGCAATACTGAGAAATGTCCTGGAAAAACAGGGTTTGGAATTGTATCCATATCATACACAGGAAGAGCATATCAGGCTGCCCTGGGCCCATAGAAGAATGCCTCTCCCACACCCTCCCAATGCCTCTCCCTCTTACCAATCAAATCTATATCCCTTCTTCCTTTCCCACGGCAAGGGAAGAGGCAGGAGGAGAGGATGAAGGAAATGTTATTCCAATACTTCTCTCTCCAGGGAAACAGAGCCAAACCCCCCTTCCAAGAAACCTCATCAACTTTGTGCTCATTTAACCCACTGGGCCTAACAAGCAGGTCAACAGGGCTGCAGATACTCTCAGGGTGAAAAGAACTTCAGTTTATTAGAGCAATCTGCTCCCTAAATGTCTAAATCCACTATTACTCCTTTAAATTATCCTCTTGGGACCAGTTGTGGCTGTTCAGATTTTGCTCATATATCAGAAATAGGTCAGAACAAGATATTAATTAAATAACCCCATAGCTCTGCTATATCCTGGCTTCCCACACAGTCTCATGATTCATTATCCAGGGTCTCAAGTTCATTGGCACCTGAGAGGAAGGGTGTGCTAGAAAACAGACATCAATGGCCACCAAGAAGTAAGAAATTGGCATCTTCCGCCAAGCTGCCCATATATTCTAAGCCAAAAGGGTCTTGCAGGTGTAAGGGTATTTATAGGGAAAGTTGGAAAGAATATTTGAAACCAGTTCTGTTCAAAAAAATCTGGGACAATTGCTGCATTTATATTTCAGATGGGTTTGGCTTCATCTCAGTTAACTCCCGTGGTCCAGATAAGCTTGACTACCTCACAGAGCCCAACACCTGGACACTGCATGATTTAGGATCGTCAATTATATTTTAAATCCACTCAGTGCCTCTGGCATGCTAGGGACATCTTGGCACTTTGAATAAAATGGAGAGGATGCCATTGCTGCTCACGGAGACTCAGGGCCTGATGGCACAGATGGACAAGTAAAAGGGCCACGACAAAAGTGGGTCTTTGGTGTCTCGACAAAGTCAAATCCCAGGACCCACCGAGGTTCTGCCACCTCCTGTCCGTAAGGCCCTACAAGAAGGAGCACCTTCGTGGCCATCTTATTCCTTTTTAAATCCAACAAAGGCAAGTGGCCGTGTTCAAAGGGACTCAGTGCTTCTTGTCACAGCTCAGTAGCAGCTCAGCTATCCTGCCCACGGCTCTCTGGCTTTCTGGTGGTCAGAGGAACAATCACATGGACAAGATAAGTGTGGCAACATCCACTGTGAAGCCAGCCCTTTGTCCGCTCAGGCAGGCTTCAGGACCACAGTGCCTGGCCCAGTCCTCTGAGCCAAGCCACCCCCCCCACCCCCCACTTCTTTATACCTGCTGTTGAGAAAGACCGGCACTAAATATCATTCAATTTTATTCATCTCTATTAAATCATCTCTGGATGCCCTCACTAGACTAATTCTAGACTATAAGAAGTGTCTTCCAAAAAAAAAGGAGATGTGTCTTACACAGGGGCAGTGCCTGCCTGGTTCAGGCTAAGTGTTCCAAGACTTGTGCTGAAAAATCAAATAATAACAAAAACAACCACCAAAAGAAACCATTGGATCCATTCCAACCCTATAGAATGGAGTGGAACTCTCCTTGTGGATTTGAACCTCTAACCTTGAGGTGAGGAACCTAATACATAACCAGGGCTCCTCTGTGCTGAAAAGGGGCAAAGAAAAAGGAAGGAGAAAAACAAGATTGCACATATGAATAAACCCAGTGATGAAATAAAATGAGCTCTTGTCCGACGTAGGAGAAGAGCTAGATTGTAGTCTTGTCAGCAGATAGATGACTAAATCTTTCAGGTCCTTAGTTTTTCAGCACATCTGTAACAAAGGGATCATAGTAGTATCTACCACTTAAGAACAATGTGAAATGATGCAAATAGAGACTTCCCCCAGTGCCTGGCCAACAAAAAACACTCCATATCAGTTGCTTTCATTACTACTCCATCGGGCTGCTAACTGCAAGCGCAGAGGTTCAAATCCACCAGCTGCTCCTCAAGAGAAAGATGAGACTGCTCTGATAATGATGTATTGTCTTAGAAGCCCCATATTGAGTTGCTGTGAGTTGGAATTGGCAGTGGGTCGTTATTATTATAAAGAAGCCCTGTTGGTGCACTGATTAAGTGCTCAGCTGCCAACCCAAAAGTTGGTGGTTCAAACCCATCTAAGGCATTCACGGAAGAAAGGTCGGACCTGTTGATCTGTTCCCCCAAAGATGGCACCCTACAGCAGTTCTCCACTGTCCCATGGGGCCTCTGTGAATTGAAAATGGGCTCAACAGCACACAATGGCAACAAGCATTGTAATTCTCTTATCACCTCTCTTGGCCGGCAATTCCTTACGTACAAAACGTAGGACTGAAGCAGGTGGCCCTCAATTTCCTTCCAACACAACAGTTCTGTGATAAGAGCAGGAATCAGCTCTTTCCACTCAACACCTCCGTTCCACAAATGACAGTGAGACACAGGAGAGCAAAAGGCTTGGGGCCCAGCCAGGAATCCTGCCACCAGGCCAGCACCACGTCCAGCGTAGGCTGGTGGTGTGGGCAAACCCAGGTGCAGCGTGCATATTGAATGACTATTGATTACCACACTGTGCCTTATATATCTCGCCATGCCCAGCCTGCCCAACCGGCATACAATCACCTCTCAGTTCCCTCTAAAAGGTTCTCAGGACTGCAGATTTCTTAGAGAATTGAGCAAAATATTCATCGAACAACTGGCCACTTCCATTGAACCACTGGCATTGAGCAAGTAAGGAGAAGAATCTCAGAATACTGTCTGCGAAGAATATAAATTACTAATGATCAATTTCAGTGACTCCTGGTGCATTAATCATTCTGGTAATAAAACTGGGGAAAGACTGAGGGATTGCATCTCTTACTCGTGCACCCCCCAAATCCTGTTATTAAATATGTCCCAGGCAACAGCGGGCTATAGATTCACTTGAGGCACCATTTAATTCTTCACAACTATCAGAACTCAAGTGGCATTGATAAGTGGAATGGGGCAGAGATTGCTTTCTCACTAGAGCTAGTCAGGAAATCTGAGACATGTGGATGATTTTTCTTTTCATTAACCAATCTTTCAATACTTGAAAAGTAATAACTTCTTCAGAATTGCACTTATCTGGGACAAACAGGGGCAAACATTCTATTTTTCTTACTTCAATATTCTGCACGCTACTTCCTCTCCGATGAAAGGCACTTCCCCGCTTTTCTAATACAGGTGGCTTCAGTTCTCCCCATACACCCACCCCAAAGCAAGAAAAGCACAAACTGGAGCTAGAAGCCAGATTGCAACACGCTCCCTAATTCTGTGCAACGCTGTCATTGGGTCGATGCACGACTGTTAGCATTGTATCGATGCATGACTGTTAGCATTGTGTCGATGCATGACTGTTATTGTGTCGATGCATAACTGTTAGCATTGTGTCGATGCATGACTGTTATTGTGTCGATGCATGACTGTTATTGTGTTGATGCATGACTGTTAGCATTGTGTCGATGCATGACTGTTATCATTGGGTCAATGCATGACTGTTAGCATTGTGTCGATGCATGACTGTTATCATTGTGTTGATGAATGACTGTTATTGTGTCCATGCATGACTGTTATCATTGTGTCGATGCATGACTGTTATCGGGTCGATGCATGACTGTTATCATTGTGTCGATGCATGACTGTTATTGTGTCGATGCATGACTGTTAGCATTGTGTCGATGCATGACTGTTATTGTGTCGATGCATGACTGTTATTGTGTCCATGCATGACTGTTATCATTGTGTTGATGCATGACTGTTATTGTGTCGATGCATGACTGTTAGCATTGTGTCGAAGCATGACTGTTATCGGGTCGATGCATGACTGTTATCATTGTGTCAATGCATGACTGCTAGCATTGTGTCGATGCATGACTGTTCGCTGTGACTCTGGGCAGACTACGAGATCCTTAGAAGGAACATCATCCCCAAGCAGTGTTTCCTGAGTTCTCCCACATACTCAAAACAGTGTCTCTCAGTCCCGGAGACATTTGGCAATGTGCAGACACATTTTGATTGTTACAATCAGGGGATGTAGGGTGGCCGCTCTTATCTGGTGTGATAGAGGCTGGGATGAAGTTCAATACCATACAGTATAAAGGATAGCCCTTGACAGCAAAGAAATATCTAGCCCAAAATGTCAATGAGGCTCAGGTTGCAAAATCCTGACACAGAGCCATTCCGCCGTGATTGGCAGCTGGTGTCAAGTGGGCATGCAACTTGAGGAGGTGCTGTGCGTGCACATCATGGGATCAGACCATTGTGATCCATGAGGTTCTCATGAGCCCATTTTCAGACGTTGATCGACAGGGACTTCATTTTAGATCACCTTCATCTGGAAATACCACTGACACCTGCTCAGCCGCAGAGCAACATGCCAGCTTCCACTCCCAGACGGGTGGTGACTGCCCATGAGTCACAATGGCTGGACTTGAACTGGGTCTCCCACATGGAAGGCGGAAGTCTACCACTGAATCACCAGGTCTTCCAGAATGAGGGTAGGCACATGGCAAACACTTGAAAAGGTTTGCAGATGTCAGACAACCCTTACGTGTGCACATGTGGGGAAAGCAGCGTTCCACCAGGGATGGAGTAGCCAGGGGTTTATGGAGGGAGGAGGCGTGTGACTGATAACGACTGCATGTGAGCAGAAGCTGGGCAGGAAAGGAAGACATGAGACCCTTCCCTGGGAGAAGCCGTGTGAGGGAGGTATATATGAGGCGTGTGCAAGGACGCAATGCCATTGTCTAAGTCCTAAAGAAAGCGCTGATGCCATGTGGATCTTAGCAGAATAGAACTCCGTACCAGATTTGAATCACGTATGTGGCTCTGGTTTTGGTTTTTTGTTTTTAATGAAAAACGGAGATGATGTGTTTTGGGGAAAGAAATTAGAGAAAAAACACTTCCATTGTAGTCCCATATTATTGTCATTGTCTTTACCACCTGTTAGTGCTGTAGGATCCATTTTGGCTCTTCGCGACCAAAATGACAGAGCAAGAACTGTCCTCTGGTTTTCAAGGCTGTAATCTTCATGGGAGGAGACCACCGGACCTTTCTCCCACAGAGAAAATGGACGGGTTTAAACCATCAGTCTTTTGATTAGCAGCCAGTTGCTTAACCACACACCACAGGCCCATGCATGCAATCAGCCCACTGATTTATACAGTACCGCGTTACAGGCCAGAAGCCCTGGGTACAGCGGTTACACACTGGGCTGCTGGTCAGCAGTTCAAAACCACCAGCTGCTCCACTGGACAGAGACGGGGCTTTTAATGCCATCAAGTTACAGTCCCAGAAATTCTCACGGGGGAGTTCCCTGTCCTGTGGGGTGGTTCTGCGTCCCCAGAGACATGATGGCAGCCAGCTTGGTTTGGGTTTTGATTGGAGCTGAAAGCATTTTCTCTTGCCGTCTCCTTAGTAAATCTGTCATTTGCACCAGCAAGCAGCAAAACAAGCATGTGCAGGCTGTTGCTTTGCATAAGGATTCCCCCCTCGAGGTGTCTGTGTGTGTGTGTGTGTGTGTGTGTGTGTGTCCCCTACACTAGGACAGCTTGGAGTTTCTAAGCACATAGCATCAGGCTTCGGGCAGGGGGAGGACAGGGATATTCTGGTTGCCATCCTCTCCAACCAGCATCTTTACATACAATAGCCATTTCCAGAGGAAAAAGGGAGTGGGTGGAGAGGAGTTAATGACTTGCTAACTTTGAATGGTTCCTTAAATGGGGGAGCCTCTAAACTGGGGAGAGAGCTGGGGAGTATGCCAGTGAAAATGACTAGGCAGCTTTAACCTAAAGAAGGGATGACTAGCTGGGGCCACGGTGACGGCTTTCATATAGCTAAAGGTTTGACCGTGAGGGTGAAAAACAGATCTATTATGAGTAAGCCCAAGGAGGCCTAGTGGTTTTAACAGTGAAGTGCTTGGCTGCTAACTGAAAGGTTGGTGATTCTAACCCACCCAGGGGCTCTGCAGAAGAAAGACCTGACAATCTACTACTGTAATGATTACCGCCTAGGAAACCCTAGGGGGCAATTCTACTGTCATAGGGGGCCATTATGAGTCAAAAAGGGACCCAATGGCACCCAACAACAATCAGTAGATGTAACTTACAGACCGCGAATGCAGTTCCACATACTGAATGCACTCCCAGGTCATGGAAAACCAGTCATCACCAGGTCACCCCGGACTCATGGCGGCCTCATCAGAGTCAGCAGACTCCACGGGGTTTTCAATGGCTGAGTTTTCAAAGGAGATGCCCAGGGCTTCTGCTTTGTTTATTCTGAGGCACCTCCGACCTTTTGGTTATCAGCTGGATGCACTAACATTTGTACACCCAACGGTTTATTGTACTACTTAGGGCAGTCTAGAAATGCAATTCATTATCAAGGGATGGTGAGACCCCTGTCATTAGAACTATGCAAATGGAGGTTGAATAACCAATGTGTGTCGACAGACATAGTAATGACAGACTACAAAGTTATTTCAAATTACATGATACCCAAAGTTAAAACTTGGCATTGTCTATTGGGATGTACTTTTAGATCTTATTTTCTTTACTTCTCCAATTAATCTCTACAAATAGTGGAAAAGTTTCCATCTTCAATGTCAACCCTTGTTGATTGTCAGAGGAAAGTATAAGAAGGCCAAGTTTCCATGCTTGTTGTATATAGAGCCATTCCATGTATTAGCAATAATATTTTCAAATATCTCTTACCTAGTTTTCCCTCCCAATAAGCCTTTTTTTTCCCTCTTCCTACTCCCCCTTCCTATCATTTGGTTAGGATGTGAAGTGTATTGCCTCAGGGAAGGGACAGGCACCAAGAACAAAGCGCTCACAGGGTAGGAAGAAGAATCTAATGTAGAACAGCCAGTTCAAATGTAGAATGGCACAGTCTTTCTTGGGAGGACGTGGAACCTTTGGGACAGCAGAATCAGGGCAGAAACCACCTGCAGCCCCGCTAGCTCAGGGTATGGAGAGGGGACAGGAAGAAACGCTGGGTAAAGCGAAGGGAAAGCTGAAAGGGATTCCAGAAGGAGGCCACCTCATGCTGTGCTTGGCCAACATGGGGCGGGACAGCCACTACGGGTTAAAATGACAGTGTGGCGTGTGATGGAGAAGTGTACAGTAGATAGCCCTGAATTGCTCTCTGTTATTATGTGCTGTGGATAGTGGTAAAGTTCTTAAGAGCATCTAGTAAGGGTCATGGAAGGACACAGAGTTGAGAGCAATGGGCTTGCCCTGGATGGTAATTGTGGGTTGTCAAGGGAGAGCATGTAAATGGACAGCTCAGGCCAAGGACCAGGGAAAAGACATAGTTTATGCTCAGAGCATCTATCAAGCCAAAGAGGTCTGTAAGGAGGCTGAGTCATCAAGGGGGTACCGCCAAGCCTTGAAGGTGCCAAGAAGGCAAACCCTGAGTTACTCCGCTATGGATATGTCAGGAGCAGATACCCAACCACAGAAGGCATGGTTAGACAGAGCCCATTCCGGTCAGAGGAAGCTGATGGAAAAGCAAGGAACCAACCAGGCAGTTATCCTTGAAAGTAACGGGGACAGAAAGCTTCCCTAGCTCTAAGGCACTGGGGCTCTGGGGGTAGGGGACACCCTCTGAAATCAACGACAGGGAACTGAAACTTTGACGCAGTATTCACCCCAAACACCATTTAACCCAGAGGAGACCAAGTTAGCTTTCACTTGTAAGTGTAAATAACAATTTGTTTGGCAAATATAATGTTTGACACAGACCAGTTGATATTGATGCATGAGAGCTTAAATTCTGAGCACTAAGTTTGTGGAAGCCTACCATGTACAGTGGCAGCCCTAAATTCATTTTGAGTCTCTATGTAGATTCAGCCTCCATTGAGTTCTTTTTTGATAATTGACTGGCAAAGTAAAAAGCTTTGCCTTTAGTGTGTTGGAAAGTGAAATACTACCACCACAGGGGGTTCGGGGGCAGGGGATAGAGATCTTCACACCCAGAGACTTTCCTGGATGTCACCTTGATGGATGTTGGGGTATTAGGGTCACATCGAAATGAATTATCCTGTGATTGCCTTGGTTGGACCCTGGACCCTGGACCAATCTTGTAAATGTTTCTAATCTGCAATAGTATATGTGTCCCAATCATGGTCCCTTTCCCACTCTGTAGTTCCACCTGGCACTGTGATGAATTGAATTGATCTATCAGCGGTCAAGGCTCATCCTCTTGGTGACATATCCTATTCAAGTGGCTAAGTGTGCATCAGGGTTGTATCCTCTCACCTTACTTGTTTAATCTGTATGCTGAGCAAATCATCAGAGAAGTTGGATTATATGGAAAAGACTACGGGGACATCAGGAGTGGAGGAAGGCTTATTGACAACCTGCGGTATGCAGATGACACAACCTCACTTGCTGAACGTGAGAAGGAATTGAAGCCCTTGCAGATGAAGATCAAGGATTGTAACCTTCAGTATCAATTAAGGAAGACCAAAATTCTCACAACTGGATCAATAGCTAAAATCAGGATAAATAGAGAAAACCTGGAAGCTGCCAAGGATTTTGTCTTAACTTGGATCCACAATCAATGCCCATGGAAGCCACAGAGATCAAAAGAAATACTGCATGGGGTAAATCTGCTAAACAAGACATCTTTAGAGTACTGAAGAACAAGGATGTTTCTTTGATGACTAAGGTGTGCTTGACCCAAGCAATGATATTCTCCATTGCATCATACGCATGTGAAAGATGGACACTGAATAAAGAAGACCATTGAACAATTGATGCATTTGAATTGTGGTGCTGGAGAAGAATGTTGAAAGTATCATGGACAGCTAAAAGGACAAACAGATTGGTATTGGAAGAAGCCTGAATACTCCTTAGAGGCAAGGATGCTGTGTTAGGTCGGGTTGATTAGAGAAACAAATGCAGGGACATTCATATATGTATAAGAAAGAGCTTTAGATCATAGAGTAATTGTATATTGAGAAAACATCCCACCCTGGTCCAGATCAAGCCCATAAGTCTGCAATTAGCCGATATGTCTGATTCTGGTCCATAAACTCTTCTTCAGACTCACACAGCACATGCAATGATGCTGAATGCAGGAAGATCACACACAGGCTGGTGTGTGGAAAGTGGTGTGGATCCAATGTCAGTGGAAGCAGCTCAGCACTGGCACAGATCTCCACATGGCACCTCTAGCTAACTGAATATGTCTCTTCAACAGGAAAGTGAAGCAGAAAGAGTGCGGTCCACCTCCAGGGAGAAAGAGAGGACGTTCCCAGAATCTTCATGAGAAGGCCACACCCCCAGGAGGCATCATCAGGCTGTGTCCTGATTGACAGGCTAGACTCCAGCCCTCATCTAAATGGCCTCAAGTTGACACAAGATTTATGTAACTACCACAGATGGCAAGACTTTGCTTACATTGTCAGGAGAGACCAGTCCCTGGAGAAGGACATCATGTTGAATAAAGTGGAGGGGCAGTGAAAAAGAGGAAGGTCCTGGATGAGATGGATTGGCATAGTGGCTGTTATCAATGGGTTCAGGCATAGGAAAAATTGTAAGGATGACACAGACCAGGCAGATTTTTGTTCTGTTGTGCATAGGGTTGCTGTGGGTTGAAGTTAACTTGATGGTCCCTAACAAGTGACTGTGAATCCTTGGATATCATTATGGCCGTGTGCTGACAGTCTTCTTCATGCAGATGTGTCTTTGTACTACTTAAGCCTTTATAAATGCATATTTATACTAATATTTGGATTGGAGGAATCTCTTTTTCCCTTCAAGCATTGCTTTCCCCCAATCTAAATGTGACCAATTCAGTCTGCCCCGTCTGCCCACCACATACCTGCAAACCCTAAGTGCATGTGCGGTCATAGTGAGAACCTGAAAGCATGCAGCTAAACTTTGGATCTGTAAGATCTCCCCAAGAACAGAGGAAAGACATAAGATGATGGGTGGGCAGAAGCCATGGTAGTGTGGTAGGAAAGAAAAGAGACTAGGAGCCCAACTGCATGATAACAACCACCGCTAGCAATATTAAGTAGTGCTCACGGGATGCAGTTCTCACAGAAAAGCCTTTTCCATTGTGGCCTGCTGACCGCCCTACAGGTATTAACTGGGAGTTCGTAGCATCAGGCTGCAGGGTATCAGGCTGCAACCTAGACCCGATGAGTCAGAGCTTGCATTTAAACATGATTCCCTGACGAGTCCTGTGTCCACTCAAGATTGAGAGAAGCTACTTGGCATGCTTTAACACAACTAATCCTCACAACATTTCATGAGCTACATAATATTCTCCTCATCTTTCAGATGAGGAAGCCATGACCCAGAGTGATTTGGTAGCTTGGTCATGTTCTCATCTCTTGTAAGTAAGAGAACCAAGATGCCAAACTACAAGGGTTATCCCCCCAAACATCCAGAATTCCCCTCCCCCAAGCTATGTATTTAAATTATTTTACAAAACAACCTTATAACCTTAAAAGTACTCTCCATTGCACTTAAAACATTTCTCAAATCTGCTATTCCATTCTTGGAAACATTTTTCAAACTCATCTGTTTGGATGGCTGACAACACCTCCCTTGCTTTTTTCTCCATCTCTTTTATGTGGTCAAATTGCTATCCTTTCAGGTCCCTCTTCATTCATGGAAACAAAAAGAAGTCACACAAATTAAGGTCAGGTGAGTAAGGGGCATGGGGCAAGAGAGATATGCAGTTTTATGCCAAAAACTGGCACACTAAGATAGCTGCAAAAACAGATGCCCTGTCGGGGTGGCAAAACCAGCCCCACCCCACCCCACCCCCGTCTGCCACAAATCAGGCCTTTTTTTTTACAGTTATGCAATCTTTTTAGAACCTCCAAATGAAAGCTTGATTAACAGTCTGACCTGGTGGAACAAGCTCCAAATGCACTATCCCCCTCATATTAAAAAACAAAACAAAAACAATTGAGCAACTGTTTTTGAAGGGTACCCCCTCATGTGATAGATTGAACAATGTCTCCACAAAGTTTTGTTAGCAGCATAACCCTGATAGGTGTGGGGGAAATTCTGTTTAGAAATAAGGTCTTCTTGGTTGAGTTGTTGGATACTACCAGAATAGAGTGGATTCCGTATCTAATCGCATCTGAGACATAAATTGAGCAGAATGGACAAAGGTACGTGCACACAAGGAAAGACAAACCAACGTGAGGAACATCTACAAGTCAAGGATTACCCAGGAATGCCTAGGGCTACCAACAAGGAAGGAAGCAACATAGCTGAGATTCTAATTTGGACTGCTCACCTCCTAAACTCTGAGAAAACAAGTGGCTAGTCTTCAAGCCCACCCA
The DNA here is from genome assembly GCF_000313985.2 of Echinops telfairi. Lineage (NCBI taxonomy): Eukaryota > Metazoa > Chordata > Mammalia > Afrosoricida > Tenrecidae > Echinops > Echinops telfairi. Next base: position 16,554,876 of record NW_022103905.1, read on the forward strand.
CCTATAGGATTTCTGGGACAGCTGTGCTAGATGACAAAATGAAAACAACTCATTGCCATTGAGCCGATGCAGACTCATGGCAACCCTAAAGGCAGACTAGAACTGCTGTTGTGGGTTTTGGAGACTGTAACTCTTTATCACAGTAGATCCCTAAGATGTTACCTAAGAAATCTGACGCTTGTACCCACCCTTGATCATGATGCGAAAGGCTTAGGCCTCTTCACCTGGTTGTTTCTGGGCAAATGCATGCTTACAGCTGTGTTGATGCATGCCCGGCATGTTTTGGAATGATCTATGGAGATACAGCACTCAAAAATTAATTCCTCTTCCACTCTATTTTCCAAAGTAAAACACCAGATAGCCATGATTCAATCAATCCATGCCTAGAACGCTGCAGGATAACGAGGCCTCCACAGTTTAAGCCTTGTGGTAATGCATAGCTATCATGCCTAAATTGTGCTGCTTGTTCTAAATTTGCCCCGCATGTGTGCCCTTTCAAGAACAGTTCCTTTGTTTGCCTGATAAGCCCTCGTTTTCAAATGCAAATGTATTTTGAAATGTATCTGTTTAATCAGTTCACCCTCAAAAATCACAGGATAGCTGAATTACTCAAGAGGAATCCATCGTGAGGCCCTGAACATTTTCAAGCATGAGCCTGCGGTGCTTTTCTTCTAGAAAGGTGACTAACAGCTTGCATAAGCTTATAACCAGACTGAAAACTTCAAATCCCTGTGGAGTCTGCAAAGGGCATTGAGAAAGCCAGCCTAGCCCGGGAAACATAAATGTCTCTGCATGCTGACTTATCTACCAGGCAGGAAATCAGGCTTATTTAAAATTGCTGTTACTCATTTTGGCTCCATAACCTTTATTTTCATGTCAGTGAGTGAAGAAATCACTCCCTGCCCTCCTAAGGAAAGCAAGAAAGAGCACCCTAAGTGGGCAATGTTCATTAGGTCTGCCCTGTGATGGGAGGAGTCTGCAGTGAGCACCACTCCCTGACATACAATGGGTACTTACCAAAATGCTTTTGGAAGAAAGAAGAAGAACAACAACAACAGCAGCAAAATCTCATTCTCAGGTTTGGAATTAACTAGCTAAGTGACTTTGGGACAAACCCCCCAGTGACGTAGTGGTTAAGCTTGCTGTTGCCAATCCAAATATCGGGGGTTCAAACCTTTGAGAAGCTCCACGGGAGAAAGAGGTGGCAATCTTCTGTAAAGAATGCAGCCTTTGAACTGCTCTGGGGCAGTTCTCCTCAGTCCTACACAGTGGCTTAGAGTACACCGGACTCCAACACAGTGGGTTTGGTTGTGTGTGAGTGTATATGTCTCCTCACTCTTCTCTCTTGGGCTCCTCTTCCTTCTTTGTAAAATAAGGGTCTTGGTCTTAAGGGTTCCCTATGGTCCCTTCTAAGGAGCCCTGATGGCACTGTAGGTTAAGGCTTTGGGCTGTTAACTGGAAGGTTGGAAGTTTCAACCCCCCAGTTGCTTTGAGGGAGTCAGCTATGGCAGCCTGTTGTCATAAACATTACAGACTTAGAAATCCAATGGAACAATTTTTTCTACCCTAGAGAGTGGCTATGAGTTGGAATCCCCCCGACAACAGTGAGCAGGGCAAGGCTCCTGATAGCTGCACAATCTCAAATTGAGAATTAGTCCTTAGTGTATCATCTGAGTAAAGTATGGCATGCTTCATTTGAAGTGTGGGAAATGGATCGAGCTATCAGGTAAAAGGATGTCAAGTGAACATGGATTTGATGTTGTTAGCAGCCACCATGGTCATCCCCTAGCTCTTGGTGACCCCATTCAGATCAGAGGGAAATGCTGCCTAGCCCAGGGAGTGGTGGCTGCACCAGGACTAGAGTCAGGTCTCCCGCACGGAAGGTAACCACCAATGCCATACATAATATGAGGTACAGGTAGAATTGGGGTCATGATAGCGGGGGGCGGGGGAAGAATTAAAGAACTAGAAGAAAGTTGTATATTTCATCAGTGCTATACTGCACCTAACTGGCTTGTCTCCTCCCTGTGACCCTTCCATAAGGGGACGTCCATTTGCCTACAGTTGGGCTTTGGGTCTCCACTCCACACTTCCCCTCATTCACAATGATATGATTTTTTTTTCTGGGGCTTTGATGCCTGATAACTGATCCCATTGACACCTCCTGATCACACACAGGCTGGTGTGCTTCCTCCATGTGAGTTTAGTTGCTTCTCAGCTAAATGACCTCTTGTTTCTCTTCAAGTCTTTAAGACCCCAACACTATATCTTTTGATAGCCGGGCACCATCAGCTTTCTTCACTACATTTGCTTATGTACCCACTTTGTCTTCAGTGATCATGTCAGGAAGGTGAGCATCATGGAATTCCACGTTAATAGAACACAGTGTTCTTGCATTACAAATCTGGCTAGACCAGAGCATGTACACGGGTATAGATAAGAGCTGGAAATCCAGGTGGGGGGAGAAAAGGGGAACCAATCACAATGATATACATATAACCCCCTCCCTGGGGGATGGACAACAGAAAAGTGGGTAAAGGGAGACATCGGTCAGTGTAAGACATGACAAAATAATAATAATGTATAAATTATCAAGAGTTCATGAGGGAGGGAGCATGGGAGAGGGGGAGGGGAAAACGAGAAGCTGATACCAAGGGCTCAAGTAGAAAGAAAATGTTTTGAAAATGATGATGACAAAAATGTACAAATGTGCTTGGCACAATGGATGGATGGATTGTGATAAGAGTTGTACGAGCCCCAAATAAAATGATTTGAAAATATATATATGGGGTACAAAATGTGTATACTCTAAATTTATATACGATTCTGTGGGCAGTGGAACAAAAACTGGGAGGAAAAAGGGAATCTATGTAGACAGTGAAATCATGGGGGTATCAAGTGTTCTTATATTTTGATTTCCATTACTTTGCTCTTTAATGCTTAAAAACCATGCCTTCAGGAAAGCATTTCTTCACATTATATGGAAGAACTATTTGCCTGATCGTTTGCTATCGCTTATTTTCTCAGCTTATAAACAGCTGTGAGTCAGGATAATCTTGCTATTTCTGTGACCCCTTCCAGAGCTCAATAATGGTTCCAAAGTTGTTACAGGCCTGCACCCCAAGAGCTAGGCACACACCCATCCATCTCAGCTTACACAAACTCTTCTACCTGTGGTAGTTACATAATTTCTTATCACCCTGAAGATATAAACGTGTAGAGGTGGAGTCCAGCCTGTCAATGAGGTCACAGCCTGATGACGCCTCTTCGTAGACAGGACCTCCTCAGAAGGTGGGTCCTGGGAGCCTTCTCCCGCTCTCTGCCTTCACCTTCCTGTTGGTTGGTCATGCTGAGACCTGCAGGAGGCCTGTGATGTGGCCGCTGCCACTGGACCCACAAGATTTCGCACCCTGTGATCTTCCTGAATTTTGCCATCATTGCCCCTGACTGCATGAGTCTGAAGAGGGATTTGGTCTGGACTGGGATGGGATGTTTTCCTGAAATGTTAACTACTTCTTGATATATAGCTCCCTCTTACACATATATGAGTGCCTCTGGATTCATTTCCCTAGTCAACCCGGCCTAGCACATACCCTTTCCCTCTACTGCTGACTGGGAAAGTAGAAGTATTGAACACAGGATTAAATCAGAGTCCCCAACACGGGAAGGCAACTCAGAGTTTGCAGCTCTTTTTCGGAGGTAGTCCACTCGGGGGTCTGCATAGTTGATAGTGACGCACTTTGCTGCCCCACTTAGAAGGACAACCGAGAGCCCCATCAGCTGCCGTGTACGATCAGCAACTGCTCTCCACTATGGTGATGTTTGATTGGGCCAGGACTGAACACCTGACTCCAAACGAACCAATCAGAGCCCCTTTTCCAGAAAGTTGAAGTTGGCCCTAAGAAAGAGTCCGATTTGCTTGAGGTAGCGAATACCGAAGTATGTCCTCCTGTGGGCCAGGTTGCTGTGGACAGGCATTCTTGATCCCCTGTGGGCACTGTGGGCTGGGGGAGGGTAGGAGTACACAGTGAGGAAAGAAGGTGTGTGGGTGGCTTTCTGGTTCTTATCCCAGCCCCATTGTCAGGGACTGATGCAAGGTGTCCTGGGGTTCTGTGAGACAGCTAGAATCCTTACAGCCAACTGTCTTCTTAGTGTTTCTGTTACTTGCAGTATACAACGACCTACTAATGCAGCCTCCAGCATTGCCACAGAGAGCCTAGTGGGGGGTGGGGGTGGGGGGGAGGGTACCAACAGTGAATGTGCTCAGCTGCTCACATTAAAATAAGAGTGGAGGTTCTGGTCCACTCAGACATGCCTTGGAAGAAGATGCTGCAAACCGCTGCTATTGGAAACCCTAGCTCGCACAGTTCTCCTCGGACACGCGTGAGTGAGAGGTCCCCATGCACGGAAGTCAACTCAACAAGAACTCATCTTGGGGGTGGAGCATTCAAGCCGGCATGACCTGCCTTACCTGGAGCACCCACCATTTCAGCCTCGCCAGGCCTCATCTGGTAGGTGCCAACACACCCTACTGCCTATTGGCTCTGGATGGTGACAGTTGCCCTTTCTGAAATGCCAGCCTGCCCGCTAAGC
>NW_022103905.1:16560281-16565393 GCF_000313985.2 Echinops telfairi
AGCCATATATCCACTGTGCTAAGCACATTTATACATATGTTGCCATCATCCTTTTCAAAACATTTTCTTTCTACTTGAGCCCTTGGTATCAGCTCCTCTCTTTTTAAAAATTATTTTACTGGGGGCTCTTACATACAGGTCTTATAACAATCCATATATATCCATTGTGCTAAGCACATTTGTACATAGGTTGCCATCATCCCTTTCAAAACATTTCCTTTCTACTTGAACCCTTAGTATCAGCTCCTCATTTATTTTTTCCTCCCTCCCCCACCCTCCTACTCTCATGAACCCTTGATAAATTATCAATTATTATTATTTTCTTATCTTACACCATCTGCTGTCTCCCTTCATCCATATTTCTGTTGTTCATCACCCTTGGTTGGGGGGTAGGAAGGGGAAATTGCAATCGGTTCCCTCCTTCTCCCCACCCTCCTGGTATTGCTACTCCCATTATTGTTCCTAAAGGGCTTATCTGTCCTGGATTCCATGTGTCGAGAGATCTTATATGTACCAATGTACATGCTCTGGTCTAGCAGGATTTCTAAGGTAGAACTGGAGTCATGATAGTGGGGGGGTGGGGTGGGGAGCATTAATAGAGGAATGTAGTATGTTTTGTCAGTATTATACTACACCCTGGATGGCTCATCCCTTCCTTGTGACCCTTCTGTGAGATGTCCAATTGTCTACAGATGGGCTTTGGGTATCCACTCTACCCCCCCTGGTTTGCATTGATATGATTGTTTATTTGGGGTCTTCAGATGCCTGATACCTGATCCTGTTGACACCTCATGATCACACAGGCTGGTGTGCTCCTTCCATGTGAGTTTTGTTGCTTCCCAACTAGATGGCCACTTATTTATCTTCAAGCTTTTAAGACCCCAGACACTATATCTTTTAATAGCTGGTCACCATCAGCTTTCTTCACCACATTTGTTTATGCACCCGATTTGTCTTCAGCAATTGTGTCAGGAAGGTGAGCATTACAGAATGCCGGGTTATTAGAACAAAGTGCTCTTGCATTGAGGGCGTGAAGTACAAATTCTTGGACCACAACCCAGACCTACTAAATCAAAGGCTACCAATCTATACTTTAACAAACCAAGGGTAAGGGTAAAGGTGGAATGGTGGGGAAGATCCTGTTTTTCTTACGAGCAATCAGTATGAAATAGGCTTGCGGGCATAATTCCAACTGGTGAGCCGGGAAAAGTCAGGGTGGATGGTTCTTTCCATCTTACAAAGAGACACAAGGAAGAATCAAACCCCTCTCCTGCCTCTGGATAGCATCCTGTTTTTACACGGTGCCCGGAGTTGCTGCCAAATGCTCAGGCCCCTCTAGGAAGAGAAAGAGGATGAGGAGGTTGCAGATCGTTAGTGGTACCTTGGCATCACGGCATGAAAGAGCCCTGGATCTCATCACTAGAATCTTCATGATACAAAGTGAAATATGTTATTACTTATGCTACTTTAATTGGGTTGTCCCATTACAGCCTGAAGCACCCTAACTGATGCAGGTTTCTGCGTGCCAACAAGAGGCAAGCAGTCATCGTGGCTGGTGAAGGCAGAAGGGGGGCGCTCTTTGGCTTTCCACCCTGCCCACCCCAACAGGGAGACTGTCTGATGGCAGGTAGGCATCTCTGTGCCTTCCTGGCTCATTGTGATCACTGTCTGTCTGTCTGTCTGATATTGCTATGGCGAGTGTGTCCCTCGCTGTCAGGTTGAGTTCCACTCACAATGACAGAGTAAATGGTGCTCCAGAGGGCTTTCAGTGGCTACATTTTCAGAAAGAAATGGCCCGGCTTTTCTTTGGAGTCACCTCAGAGTGGGCTGAAACAGGTTTGCATTCCGATTAGCAGCTGAGCACATTCAAAGTTTGACCACCCCGGGCTTCTCTGGCTTTATAAACAGCTCTTCCATCACGAGACCCCTTGAGTGATCATCTATATCATGGAATACAATGCAAGCATGAAAATAATGCTGCAGGGAATGAATGTTAGTCTCCAGAGGTTCTTCTCTCTGCACTAAGAGGGCACAGAGATCTTATGCGTATTTCCAACTACGTATAGATAGTAGACAGGCAGATGACAGAGAGGTTGATGGAGACACAGATACGCATGAACAGAGGTGAGAGCAAACCCAAATAGTAACACTGGAAATATCTCGAAAGTGGGTATTAAAGCCGTAGTTTATCTTCACTTTTGCCTAAATATTTTTCTAGGCTTTCTACAACAAACCCGCCTCATGGTACAAATGCAGAAGGGATCTTAAAAAGGAAAACAAAATATTAAGTCATGTTTTAATTTGCTCTAATCCTGGATACATGATTTTTTTTTTCTCTCAAAGAGCTGAGTGTTTTCAATTCCCTCTGTGGCTAAATTTCTTATGTCAACCATTTCAAGAGAACATCTTCACAATATGTTACATAGGTTCTTGCCCCTGCAATCGTGTCCACTGATATAATTAACTGGATATTGATGGCCAGGCTTATGATTCCAGAATCCATTCTTGTACTGTGGTACTGCTGGTAACTGGGGCGGGGGGGGGCACCTCTGGAGCACTGTGGCCCTCATTAAGTGACCCCAATCTGCTGTGCTTTGAGTTCTTGGGTCTATTTTTAATAGTTTCAGTCTTCAGAGTGCCTCACTATTTGTCTAAGTGTCTGTTGGCTACACACCCTCTCCTCCCCTCTAATCTACAGTGGGGAGAGACTGAATCTTCCTAGTGAATCACCTTGTGAGTGATGCTGTGGACACCAGGACTTCTTTCTCTGTTCCTCTTGGTAACGGATGGGTCCATGAGTCCCTGACTAGGACCTGGCCCAAATGAGGCCCCAGAGAGAGAACTGGGGCAGGCTGCCTTATCTCATATGAGGTTACTGCCATCTGCCTCATCTCATAGGAGGTTACGAGTGTGTACCAACAAATGCTCAAGAAGTTCCAGCTGTGCCCACCGTAGCGGGAGCGGGGCTTGGTAAGTCGACTTTGCAACATCCGGTGCCCAAGCTTCAGAAGACAAGAGGGTCCGGTGCACACCGCCGCTGTTTCACACGCATGTTAGTCCCTGGCTCACCAGTCCCTCCCCCGTTTCCTGATTGGCTGAGCACTATGAGATGTCTTCCTAGACATCGCTCATTTCTTTTTATGGTTACATTCCCCGCCCCCGCCCCCACCCCACCCCCCGCTTTTTCCCCCCAAGTTTCTATTTCTTAAGCAGGTTCCCTCCCTCTCCCCTAATTCATCCTGGTTACATGTAGTCTGAGTGTGGGGGCTCTTGTGATTGCCACATAAGCCAACAACTCGTGCTGTGGCTTCCTGGTCTTTTGTTCCCCGTATTCCTGAAGATGGGCCAGTGTGGGGTTTATTTCCCACAAGCGGAGCTCCTCGATTGCCACTCTGCACAAAGGAAGAGTAAGCCACTCCTACATCAAGCTGTCCAGAGCGTGGCAGGTGCGCTTCTGTACATGGCTTTCTTGCCAACCAGGAAGCACATAGCTTGGCTTTTCTCTTCTTTTGGCCTGCTGTCTGGTTCTTGAGAGTATTCCAAATTGGGCACTCGCTGAGAGCCAAATTCTACCTAAGTACGCAGTGAAGTAGAGGGCGCTCTAACTGAATGATGGGATGGTGTTTCTAATGCTAAAGAGCTACTTGGTCAAGAAATAGCGTGGCTGATTCTCTGGACATCTCCCTCCCACAAATAGGAGGCCAGATGATAAGAGCAGAGCCAAGAAGAATTGCTTCTACCTCCATTAAAATGGGGTTACTTCAGTGCACCACCTGGCTGCTAGATTTGCCAGATGGCAAGCCTGAGTACGTGCTCAGAAAGAGAGTACCCACCCAATCCATTACCTTAGCCAGTAGACACTGTTGATTTAACATGTGATGCACATAATAGTACATAACATGGGTAATGAGGCATCACGGAGCCATCATAAAGGCAGCCATCTGGACTCACGTTGGACAGTCCTGTGCACAGTGACCATGGCCACAACCCCCTAAATTGTGAGAGACAGCTAGGGATAGTGGTGAAGAGTTGGGTTGGCATGGAGGTTGGGTGAGGGACTGGGTGGGGGCTTAGTAAGCAGGCTGTGCCCCTAAAGTATATTTGCCTTCTGTGGTAGTTACATAATCTGTTGTCAGTTTGAGACTTAAGAGTGAAGGGGTAGACTTTAGCCTGTCAATCAGGTTACAGTTTGACGACCTCATTTGGAGGCACGAAGGAAATAAATAGCTCACTGGAGGCAGAACACACACTCACTCCCTGCGAGACATCCTGGTTGAGAAATCACATGGAGCTATGCTAGAGCCCTGGAGCTGAAGGAGTCACATGAAGAACCCTACCAGTGCTGAGATGCTTCCACTGCCACCGGATCCACAAGACTTTCCACCCACTGGCCTGTTCCTGCATTCGACATTATTGCGTGTGTTGTGTGAGTCTGAAGAGGACTTTATAGATTGGTATCGGATATATGGGCTAATATCAGACTTGATCTGGACTGGGATAGGATGTTTTCTCAATATTCGATTCCTCTTGTATGTAAAGCTCTTTCTTATATACATATGAGTCTCCTTGGATTTGTTTCTCTAGTCTACCTGGACTAACACACCTCCACACAAGGAGATGCTTCCATCTCTGGAACACTGCTGACTCCCACCCAACTTCATTCAGACCTCTGTGTTTTTTTGTTATTTTCAATTTCAATGAAAACGTAATGGCATTTTTCCACTAATGCAGAAAAATAGAACTGTGATGAGAGGGGTTTTTGAATATGTTGACAGTTCTAGCCCAACTCTGACAGTTACAGAAATGGCTTTCCTTTAGGGGATGGTTCTGTATAGGGGAGTGGGATGGGATGTGGATAGGTTCATGCACTCTGGCTCGGCTCTAGAAAAACTTCTGATAGAAAAGTCTCCAACTAGCCCCCACTGGGGCTCTATGGTGTGAGGCTGAAGACGGAAGAAACCACAGAAAGATAGGAAGTGTCAACCAGGACCTGGCCAAAGGTAGACATTGTAAGACTGCAGGGGGTCATGAGGCCAGTTCTTGTCATCACTGTGTCCCTTTGTATTCCCCTCGTTGCCCTATAGCACTGCCCACATCTCCAAGTCATCTCCT
>NW_022103905.1:16566603-16568021 GCF_000313985.2 Echinops telfairi
GGTTGGAGTGGATGCTCAAAGCCCATCTGTAGACGATTGGACATCCCCTTCTAGAAGGGCCACAGGAAGGGACGATTCAACCAGGGCGAGCACAGCATGAACAAAATACACATCACTCCTCTAGTTCCTGAATGCTTCCTCCCCCACCCCCCACTATCATGACCCAGTTCTATCTTACAAATCTGCCTAGACCAGAGTACATACATTGGTACAGATAAGAACTCTGTGCCATCTCCGTGTATTTCACACTTCACATGGAGGACAGCAAGTCCCAGGCCAGGGGGCTAATGTCAGAGAATCAGCACACCAGCAACAGTCCCAGAGGCCACTGGGAGAGGTCAAGAGTCAGCGAGGCCCATGAGTGGTTGCCTGGGAACAAAAGCCCTGGGTGAAGAGGTGGGAAAACAGGCAACGTCACACGAGGCAAGTCTAAAGGAAGCAGACTGTTTGCCAGCTTGTCTGGCCTACAGTAGCTTTTCCAGGACCAGGTGTGACTGTCTCCTTTTGTTCCACTGTTTCTTAAAGGCACCACCTGTCGCCTGGCAGAAGACTGATTCAGCAGCCTGGGTGTACACAGGGGGCCAGCCTGCCTTGGCCATGGCTATGTTGGGTGGAGCCAGGCCTCTCACATGACAGTGGTAGATTAACCCCAACAGATGTCTTCACACCCTAAATCACAGGGAACGTCGGGATGGGAGAGGAATAATTGACAGTGTCCTTGATGAAAACAGACACTTCATCACAGTATATTTAGTGGAAAATATGTCAAAAGCACAGGCTGAATTCTGCCTAATACATCACTGCCAAGAAGAAAGCCATTGCTAAAGTGCTCCCTTAAGTTTTGTCTGCGGTGGGTACTATACGGAACAATTAGACAGCAGTCCAACCCTCAGGCTCTGGGGGAGACACATAATGGGAACAAGCAGGCACAGCACGTTGACCCAACAGAGATATTTATTGAGCATGCCTACTACATGTTAGGCACCAAGCTGGCTCCACCATTAGCCAGAGCTGTTCCTTACATTTTCAAAGCAAGTTCACATACACAATCCCATCTGACCCTGATAAAAGGATGCAATGTCAGTGGGAAGGTGTTATGACCCCGCGTTACAGATGAGGATTGCCAAGGTTAGATGAAGGGCCCAGCAGCATATAATAAAAAGCGCTCAGTATCGTAAAGAGCCTTGGTAGTGGTTATGAATTAGGCTGCGATTCACATGATTGGTAGTTTGAACCCCCCAGCAGCTCCTTGGGAGAAAGACTAGGCTTTCTACTCCAGGAAACAGTTACTACAGGCTTGGAAACCCACAGGGATCACTAAAGGTCAGCATCAACTCCATGGCGGTGTGTGTGGGTTGGGTTGGGTTTCTTTAGTATAGGATAGCATTAGTCTGGGAACCCTACGCTTCTCTGCATTG
>NW_022103905.1:16568842-16570190 GCF_000313985.2 Echinops telfairi
TATATATATATCGATTTATCTGTATAAATATATATATAATTATTAGCGTTCGAGTTTTGTTTCTCTCGAGAACCCTGTCTAACACACCACCCGTGCCTCTGAGTTCTGCCTACTATGCTTTTTAGTGAGCACCATGTAACATATCAATAAGGATACTTCGGCTTCAATCAACAAGAAGTCTAACACGAACCCTAAATTACCTAATATAATATGAGATCTGAAAGTAGATCATTCTAGGGGTGGCACATTAGTTCAAAATCTCTATGAAGGAAACAAGATGTTTCTTTCCACCTACCATCCTTGGGCTTGTCCCGTCAGAGCAATGAAATGGCTGCGGCAGCTCCAGCACTGGGCCCTCACACGACTGTCTCCAGAGGCAGGACTCCAGAAATAGAGATATAAAAATGTGTTTTCATTATTGTTGTTCTTTTCTCCCTTGTTCCTGAAGTAAAACTTTTCCCCAGAAATATGGGGAAGGGTAAGTTTCCAGGTCATCTGGCCATGCCACAGGCAGCTCACAGGCAAATGTCTGGCTTTTATGGAAAGGTTGCAGAGTTGAAAGTGGTTAAAAAATTTTTTAAAACCTCAGTGCTAATGAATCTATAGAGACTCTCAATTCAACACAGTAGAATTGGCCCTGTGGATTTCAAAGGCTGTAAATCTGTATGGGGAGTAGAGAGCCTCATCTTTCTTCCGAGAAGCAGCTGGTGGGTTTGAACTGCTAAGTTTAGATTAGCAGCCCAACACATAACCCACTACACTGCGATCTCTGCTACCAGCAGGTTTCTGATTCCTGGTTAGTATCAGAGCTAAGAACTTAGTCCTCCTTTGGATCAGAAAGGTGGATTCTTCAACACTACCTATGGGTTTCTTTATTATCTATTACTGAATAACAAATAACCACAGATTCAGTGTATTAAGACCACACTAGTCTGTTTTCTCACACAGTTATATAGGACAGAAGTCTGGGAAGGATCTCTGATCAGAAAAACCAAAGCCAAAACCAAGGTGTCAAGCGGAAGTGGGCTTGTCTCTGAAGCCCTGGGGGAAAATGGGCTCCTGCGCTCTCTGAGGTTGTCAATAGAATTTAGTTTCTTGGGTGGGAGGACATTGGTCTTTGGTGCCTCGCTGTTTATTGGGCAGGGATCACTCTCTGCTCCCAGTGGCCACCCTCTGCCCTTGCAGGTGACCCCTTCCATCTTCAAAGCCAGCAACCAGTGCCCAGACCCCTTGACCTTCACAGCTTCTCAGTTCCCCTTCTGCCACCATCCAGAGAAAACAGCGGCCATCTAGCTCAGAAGCAACAAAGCCCACATGGAACAACATATCAACCTGTGTGATCACGGGG
>NW_022103905.1:16571180-16582023 GCF_000313985.2 Echinops telfairi
TGAAGTTCATGGCGGTAAGCTTAAAATCCTGCCTGCCAGAGTAAAAAAGTATCAGGATTTATTCCTGAAATTCAGAAGGGGGTCACCTTCCTCCAATCAAGGCCAAGAGGACTTCTGATCAAACTTGGCCTCTGTGAGCAAAACATTAAAGGAGTGACTGTTTGGTTATAAATACTTTACCATAATTAAATGTTTGTTAAGTCTAGGAGAGACTAGGTCTTGGATGAGCAGCCAAGAGTGTCTGCTGTGATTAACTGCTCCTCTGTAAGAATGAGATAAGGTAAATTTAGTGAAAACAGTGGAATAGTGTCTAGAGGGTGGGCATTATTTTTCCATGACAACATTGTGTGCAGGACAAAGATTCCTTCCACATGTACCTTTCCCCACTCTCCCCTCACTCCCCACTGCCCCCACCCACTGTGTCTCCTTCACCAGCACATGTTCCCACACAGACACATAAAGAACGCAGACCAGCAGGGGATTAGTTTTGTTTTGTTTTTTAAATCCCACTGCCATCCAGTCGATTCCAACTCAGAGTGACCCTGTGTAGGCTTCACCATCTTGCAGCTGGTGGGTTTGAACTGCCGACCTTGCAGCCCAACACTCCCCAACAGTGCCAGCGCCGCGGCGTTCGATGGCATTTGCTTGCTATTCAGTGTGGCTAGATTTCGCATGTTGATTTTTCCCTGAGTAGTTTCTATTAGGTGGGGGGCGGGGCGCAGAGGCAAACCTGGGGCTTACCCCGAGCAGGTGCAAACGCTGTCCAGGGTGTTTGCAACGAGCCTTTGTGGGCTGTGTGTTTCAGTGAGACATGCATGCACTTCCGACACAAAGGATGCTTCCTCACCAGATCTTTCAAGGCATGGTTATCTGTCTCATTACCTCGGTGTCCTTTATTACAAGTCCTTTACCCTGCTTTATGATGTCTATTTGGATTAACTTGCCCCTGACCCTCCTACACCGAAGGGTCTAATACTCCAGGTCAGATGTCTCCAGGGAACTTACAGGTGTTTACCCAAACCCATGGAAATCCTTAAGAAGTACACATTATCAACCAGCACTGGCTCGATGCCTTTCAAAATTCCTTCTTCTGTTTGCCTGCTATTGTAAATGCTTTCAGGCTCACGCTCATGAAGTGCCTTGCCTTACCAGGAGCCCTGTCCATTTGTTCTCGCTGCCTCCTCCATTCAGGAGAACCATCCATCAGTTTCTGGAACAAGGAAGCTTCCGTGTAGAATCAAAAGTTGCCGCATCACAGTCGATGACGAGAGACTCCGTGGGCACTTTTGTGTGTACCCGGGCCTTCATCTCTTTGAGAAGTGCCACTGTGTGAAATGAACGAGGCAGATAAGAGTGGTAGTTTCAAACACAGGTAGCATCCTCTGAGTTTTTCTTAATGGAAGTCCTCTGCTATACGGTTACTAGAAAGCCCAGGGAGAAGACCAAGCTGAGGTCGGCTACAGGCTTCCTGGCCACAGTTGGCCTCAGCCTGCCTGAGTTCTTTTGCTTTGTGCATTTGCCCTCACAGGCTGGAAGGGGCTGTTTATTTTCTACTCTCGGTTATGCATAAGAGCTGCCTAACGTTTCTCGCCAGCAGCCTAGACCAGAAATAAAGATGGCAGAACAGTGGCAGGCTCCTCCCTTAGCTGGTACATCTTAAGGTGGTCATCGCTGGGAAGAACAGAGTTGGCACTGCACCGTTGCCCTGGTTACAGCTTCTGGATCAGAAGACTGGTTGATCTCTGGCCCATCTCCTCCACACAACCATCATCTCCTCTACAGCGAGAGGCCTCCTCTATCCTGGACCCATTTGGCATCTGGCTGGAAGGTTGGGGAGCACATAGTTTCCCCTGGAGCCTTTGTGACTCTTCTTTAGATCCTCAATGACCTACTGTGGATCAGAAGACCCAAATCTGGGGGCTAGTATAAAAGTGAGAGTCACGCTAAAGACTCACAGAAATGGTCATCCCAGTAATTGGCTGGATAGATCACCAGGGTCAGCTTCTGTCTGCAGTGACAGCGAGGGAATCTATAGACAACGTCTGGTCCAGCAGATATCTGGGAGGTGTAAACCAAAAATACTCACTGCCATCAAGTGTATTCTAACTCACAGCAATCCTGTAAGGCAGAGCAGAACTGCCTTGTGCGTCCCTGAGGCTATAAATCATTAGGAGAGAAGGAAGCCTCACTTGTCTCCCAAGGAGTGGCTGGTGAGTTTGAACTGCTGACCTTGTGGAGAGCCCACTAGGCCACCAACCCCCAATGGGGAGTGTAAAAGTCTGTTCATAACCTCCCTCATGGCCTTACCTTTTTCCCACCTTTCATTTTCTCTACTGAAATATCCCTTTTCATGCCTTACGTTGTTTGTATCTTTTAAAAGTGTCTTACATATTTTTGAGGTAAGGCTTCCTATAGATCAGCTGAAGTATATTCTTCCGAAATTGGTTGGATGGTTTTGATCATTGTGGTAAACATATACGTGATCCGGCGTTTGCCATCTCAACTGTTTCCGTGTGCAGAATTCAGCGATGTGGATGACACCCTTCCGTGGTCCCACCATGGTCGCTGCGCTTGCCCTCAGTCACCCACCACCATTGACCTTGAGTCCAGAGCCATTGGAGTCATAGGAAGGGAAAAACACAAAGGCCTGTGTCCCAGGAAGGGAAATTTGCATAATGCAAAGCACTTAGGGCATATTCTTTGCAGATTCAAGTGGAGTAATTTAAATGTATATATTCTGTTGAAGAAAAAGATCTATATGATTGGATTCAAGAAAATCCGAATCCCTGACACAGGTGAAGGATAAGGACATGGCACTCCTAATCCCAAAGCCCCCTGGGTAATTAGGGACCTGCTACATGAACGTGCTCACCTAAGAAATGCCTTCCAAAGCCTGGGGTCGGTGAGGAAGCCCACTATATTGCACAGAGCAAACGTTTTACAGCTACACGGTGCCTGAATGGGGGGGAGGGGGGATCCGTAAAAGGAAACGATGCCTGTATTCTAAATAAATTCACAGAATTTTCAAATTACCTCATGGAGAAAAGATCTAGCTCAGAAAAGGCCATACAAAGAGCGTTCACTGTCACTGCCGCCAAGTCAAAGCAGGCTCATGGAGACTCTGTAGACAGAGTGGAGCTGCCCCTGTGCCCTCTGAGACGGTAGCTATGGGAGTAGAAACCCGGTCTTGCTCTCATGCAGTGTCCGGCGGTTTCAGCCCAGTGCTCTGCCACCAGGATGCTGACTCATATCGACTCCCTGTGGGTTGCTGAGACTGTAGCTGTTTACGGAAGTGGAAAGCCCAGTCTTTTCCCCATGGAGCTGCTGGTGGTTTTGAACTGCCAGCCAGGCAGATCCCAGTCCAATTCCTAACCACTACAGCACCAGAGCTCCTCTAAAAGATGGTAGGGTCCTCTAAACGTTCTCAACAGCCGATGCTTGGTTTGGGGGTGTGCACATGCATGCATGCAGGTGTGTGTGTGTGTGTGTGTGTGTGTGTGTGTGTGTGTGTGTGTGTGTGTGTGAGAGAGAGAGAGAGAATCTCCACTTTGGGAAGGGGTATGTGTGAGGTAAAGGAAGGTTAAGTAATTTCTACAAGACAACAAAACCATCAAGTGAAAGATCTAGAAATTAAGCCAAGAGCTGTCTGATTCTAAAAACAAACTCCTTCAGAGGGCTCTGTTACTTCCAACTATATATCTGACCCCGTCCCAGACCCACTAGGTCAACATATCCAAGGAGGGGCTTGGAAACATAGCATTTGCTTAGCCATCAAGCCGACTCCACTTCTTGGTGATCACATACGTTGCAGAGTGGAACTGTCTCCGTGGGGTTTACATGACGTGCAGACCTTTAGGAAGCAGATCACCAGGCTTTTCTTCTGAGGTGCTTCTGGGTGAGTTCAAACCACCAGCCTTTCATTTAACGGTTTGCCCCTAAGAGCCCAGGTGTGTCTTACTATCCAAGAAGTGCAAGGAAACCATTCTTTTGCCTTGGGTAGAAAATACCATCCAGTAGAAGTGATAAATAGAAGCTATCGAAGTTCACCTAACGAATAATAAGTGTCACTCTGTCATTTATCAGACTGTAATATCATAGAACATGTGTCTCTTGGTTTGGCAACATTGCAGTATCTAAGGTTATCTGGATGCCAAAACATCAAGAACATTTTTAAAAGTTAAAAATGAGCTCGGACTTAGGTTCTGTAAATGTTCCCCTCCACCCATGCCTTGATCCTGAGCAGCAGAGACACATTCGAATTCAGTTTGGTTTGAAGAGCAAATGTTCCCTGGCAGCTTTAGAGCCTGCCCAGCTCTGGTTGTGCGGGAGAAGGGGAGGGGTGCAAGCAGGAGGGGAGCCCAGATGGCAGAGAATGAGTCCCCATGTTGGGGTGACTACCGGATTCCCTCTCTTCCATGGAATCGGCAAGTTCCACGATCCAGGAAGTCGAGGCTGCATCTCTGCCTGCCTTTTCTTAGCTTCAGTTTGTACAGGCCTAATGAGAAGAGTCAAAAATCAACTAAGCCTGCAGCTTCAAAAGCCATTACAAAAGTGAGCAACGTACTTGGACAGCCTGCACGTTTCATTAACTAAGTGGACAGCAGGAAGGCAGTGGTTGCTGGCAGGGCTGAGTTGAAGGGAAGCTGAGAAGCTCTGAGAGGCAGCCAGGAGGGAAGATGGACAAGTGGAACCAAAATCTGAGACCATCCAAGGGGCTCTGGGTCCCTGATACTCCGCAGTAAGTTTTCCAACATCTCACAGAGCAATCTGAGGTACGGTTAGAAAATGGTAGGGCTAGCTGCTGCCATGTTTAACATAGGCCTTTGTGTTTGGGAACTTGGCTGTAGATAGCATGTCCAAGAAACTTGCTTTGAATGATATTTCCAGCTCTCCTGTCTGTATTGACAAATCATGGTCATTCTACTTAAAAAACAAACAAACAGTTTAATCTGTTTTGGCATGCATCTACTCCTGTGTGTTCTTTACACCATCTAATAAGAGTAAAAACTCTATGAGGTTGGTACTCTTGTGAACACCACTGCAAGATGGGGAACCCACCACTGCAGTGTCTGCACAGGGTTATTCAGTTGCTTGCTAAAAGTCACTCCGTTAGTCCGCGAGAGCCCACCTCACAGCCTCTGCACCCCCAAAGGACGCCGTCTTCTCAGGGCATGTATCTTTCAAAGGTAAATCCTTGTATTGGGTTGAGACATAAGGCTTAATGCTATGCCTATGGTTTAAAAGTAGGCATCTGTTGAACCCCTCAGGACCAGTGGTGAGAATGGCGATACTGGGAGGGTGGAGGGAAGGTGGGGTAGAAAGGGGGAACCAATGACAAAGATCTACATATAACCCCTGACCTGGGGGACAGTCAACAGAAAAATGGGTGAAGGGAGATGTTGGATAGTGTAAGACACAACAAAATAATAATAATTTATAAATTATCAAGAGTTTGTGAGGGAGGGGGGTCAGGGAGGGTGGGGGGGAAATGAGCTGATACTACGGGCTGAAGTAGAAAGAAAATGTTTTGAGAATGATGATGGCAACAAATGTACAAGTGTACTTAACACAATGGACGAATGGATTGTGATAAGAGTTGTACGAGCCCCCAATAAAATGATTTTTTTTAAATAGGCATCTGTAACAAAAGGATGCAAACCTGGTAAAATTTAAAAATGTTACAGAAATGCGTGCAAAAAGGAAAGAGTTGGTAAAACTGATTTCATCCAAAAGAAATGTGGAACAGAAAGAAAAGGGGGGGCTCCTAATTAGGATGAAAAATAGAAAAAATCAACACTGGATGATACAAATTAACAAAGAAATGCCCAGGAAATAGAATTAATAAAAGTCAAACAATTACAGTGGGAGGTTTTCATTTATTATTATCAGGCTAAGGCAAAAATAAGACAATCTTAAAAATTAAATAGACACATTCTTAGAAGACATGGAAGATGTGGTGGGGGGAAGATACACAACTCGAAGCCAACTACCCTGAAGTCCATTCTGAGATTATGTCCTAGGTTCCCAAACTTACTTGGCCTACTTTTCATTTAAAAAATTACTCAGCATCCCCTGCCAGTTAAAACCTTTTGTACTATAGCCCAGAGTCCAAGAGAACGTGTTGAATCTGCTTTTGCAACCCTCCCTAGGTCACTGCTATAAATCGTGGTGGGACAGACAGCCTCATATTTCTTCCACAGAGTGGCTGGTGGATTCGAACCACCAAACTTGCATATAGCAGCTCACTGCCTAATTCACAGCACCACCAGAGCACCTTAAAAGCAACTGAGAGGGTATGAATACTTACAAGTAATAAGTTAGGACCAATGAATACACATTAAACTCAAAACTGGAGGGGGAAAAAACATGTTTTCTCCAGTGTGCTTTATTTTAGAAATATAAAATAAGTGAGCTAACCATTTGACTTAAAATCTTATGATGAGTTCTCACTTCCTGCCGTGGGGTCGAGTCTGACTCATAGTGACCCTACAGGGTAGAGCTGCCCCAGTGGGTTTCTGAGACTGTAACTCTTTACCGGCGTAGAAGGCCTGGTCTTATATCTGTGAAGTAGCTGGTGGTTTAAACTGCTGACCTGCAGTTAGAAGCCCAACACATAACCAAAAAAGGAGAAAGTCGATATAAAGGAAAATAGAATAAAATCAAGATTAAGGACAAAAATAAAATAGAAAACAGAAAATGAGTGGAAATAATTTTCTGAATAGATTATAATTTTAGTAATTTTCTTACCCATCCTATTTTCCATCAACATTTCCACATCTTGATTATGGGAAAGATAAAACCCCTGGCAATATAATAAGCAAAATTGCAACTCGCCAAATTAAACATAAGACTAAAGGTTTGACAATTGAGCTATAGAAAATGTTAAAGACATGCTGACCTTGTGGTCACTTTCATGATGATAATCGATTTGAAATGATTAGCTAAGTGAACAATACAAAAGACAAAACATAAAGCTCGCAAAGATGCAGACAACATGGAAAATATGATGAGGGAGAAGAAATTTAATACCTGATCAACCCAAAGAAAGATTGTAACTAACAGATGTACTGAAGAATAATTCCACGAAACAGACTTGTCCATTTGAATTCACTCCAAATCATTGATAAAACCCACTGCCACCAAGTCTATTCCAACTCATAATGACCCTGTGTAAGTGAGACTAATTGATTCTAAGGTAAGTGCCATGCTCATTCAGAATCCCCCAACACACACACACACACAAAGTCTTGGGATGACAGATGTCGTTCCCCACTAATGCCAACTTAATTAAACTAGTTTGTGAAGATTATAACCAGACTCAGGTCCAAAGTAGTGGGTGAATACATGGCTACATGAACACTGGGGTAGGTGAACGAAGAAAATAATGAGGTTAATTAGCAAAGTCTACATGGGCTCAGAGTCCCTGGGTGGTTCCAACAGTTCATGCTCTCTTCTGCTGACTGAAAGGCACCCAGAGGCACCTCAGAAGAAAGGGTCAGTGGTACATTTCCAAAATGCCAGACATTAAAATACAGGGACAGGTTTACTCCGACACACATACACTCTACTCAACTGTCGACCAGCCAGCTGGGCTTTGGTACTAAGGGTGTTTAAGGTAGGAATGACTCGTGCATGCTAGATGTTTACTATCTTTTACTGGTCACTAATCACGGTGTCAGGTCCAGTAAACACAGGCAGAAAAGTCACTTTTAATTAAGCCCCTGGAAAACACCCATAAATTAAAATAATAATGTGGTGTCCATTAAGGTACCCTGCCAAACTCACTCACTGTCATGGAGTCATTTCACTGATCGCGACCCTATAGGACAGGGGAGGGCTTCTCTGTAACTCCTTATGGGAGTAGAAATCCCTGCTTTTAACACTTAGAGCAGTTGGTGGTCTCGAACTGCTGACCTTGCTGTTAGCAGCCCAACGGCTAAACAAGGCTAAACAACCACCACGGCACCTCTGAGATAAACTTCAGGAAAGGCAAAGGATGACAACATCACAGAATACCTTTAGAACGGAAGTGTTCCATTTTGCAGGACTGAATGGGATGGAGGAGGGGGAGCGGGTAGGGGTGGGGTTGTGGGGGTGTTGTTATTTAATTGAAGAAATTAAGACAACCAGCATCTTCCTGAATGGAAAGATTGTGATTAAAATATCTCCCTCCTTTCCAATCAAGTTAAGTATTTAAATATAATTGCCATTAACATCACAACAGAATATTTACCTTGGTAGGTAATTCTCAACTTGGGTAGGAAAACGAACAGTCAGGAATGACAAAATAGATTTAAAGGAAAGAAGGCCTTCGGGGGAAGAAGGGAAGAAAAGCTAGTCTTTTTGGTTACCATGACCTCTTTTAAAATAGAATGACTAAAAATAATGTCCTATCATAAAAATAGAAGTATAAGACATAAAATAAAATAAAAATTTAAAGTACCCATTTGCATCTAAAAAATAAATGCATCATTACTAAGAAGTGGGGCTATGTAACACTGTTTTATGCTAATAGGACAGCAATTTCATAGAAAAATCAAGTTAGATTCATCTCTTAAACCATGTACTTTAGCAAAAATAGGCCAATTTTTTTTTTTTTTAAGAATGAATGAGTACTTAAACTACCAGTGTTTGGAAGGAAGTATTAAAGTACGCTAATGTAATAACTTCAAGATATCACTGCAAGACTCAATCAGTAGATAATAAAATATTATAAATATTATAGATTGATAAATCTGACTACATGAAAAATTTTTAATTCTATTCAACAGAAAGGAGCCCTGGTGATGTAGTGGGTTACACGTTAGGCTACTAACCATGAGAACAGAAGTTTGAACTCACCAGTTGTTTCATGATAGAAAGATGAGGCTTTCTACTCCCATAAAGCTTTACAACTGTGGAAGCCCCAGGGCTAAGTCTACTCTGTTCTATAGGGTCCTCATGAGTCAGAATCCCTGAGATTGAGTGTGTTTGTTTTTTATTAAATGAAAGACATGACAAACCATGTGAAAAGAGAATATACAGTACATGCATGCAACCACAAAGAATTACATTCAGTAAGAAAAGCATTGTTGTGTGTTGTTGGTGACGGTGGTAGTTACAAAATTTTGTTTCAACTTGAAGATTTAAAAGGGAAGGGGTGGCCTGTGATAGTTAGGGTTTTTATGTGTGTGCCAACATGGCCCCCATAGGAACGCGTAGGCGGAGTTTAGCCTGTCAGTGAGGTCGCAGCTTGATTGGAGGGCTACATAAATGGCTCTTCAAGGCGGCCTCTTCCTCTTTTTCCCTAGAGGGGGGCCACACCCTCTCTGTTTCACCTTCCTTCGGGTGAGCTAGAGGGGGGCCACACCCTCTCTGTTTCACCTTCCTTCGGGTGAGCTATGACCTGTGAGCCCTTGATACAACCACCACCCTCGAATCCACAAGACATTGCATCATTGAATGTGGCTGCGTGAGTTTAAAGAGGGACTTATGGACTAGTATTGGCCTGACTGGACTAGGCTGGTAGTTTTGTTTGATGTAGAATTGCTTTTTGATATAAACCTCTTTCCTATACATATATGTGTGTCTCTGTGTTTGTTTCTCTAGTCAACCTGGCCTAACAAGGTGACTTTGAGGCAGTTCCGGCTCCTAACAGCCCTGTCTACAACAGAATGAAACGCTGCCCGGTCCTGTGCCATCCTCACAATTGTTCTTACGTTTGAGCCCATCGATGCAGCCACTGTGTCCGTCCAGCTTGTTAAGGTGCTTCCTCTTTTTGGCTTTCCCAATACTTTACCAAACATGATGTCCTTCTCCAGGGACTGGTCTCTCCTGACAACATGTCCAAAGTATGTGACATGAAATCTCATCGTTCTTGCCTCTAAGAAGCATTCTGGTTGTACTTCTTCCACGACAAACGTGTTCTTTTTGCACAGCCCACGAAGCTTTCGATAGTCTTCACCAGCACATAATTCAAAGGCACTGATTCTTCTGCAGTCTTCCTAACTCAATGTCCAAGAAGTGATTGAACACAACATGTTTGGATCTGTTAGTCCCCAAAGTAACATTCTTACTTTTCAACACTTTAAAGAGAGCTTTGTGCAGCAGATTGACCCCACGCACCGCGTCTTTTGACCTCTTGAATGTTGCTCCCATGAACATTGATTGTGGATCCAAGAAAGACAAAACCCTTAACAATTTCAAGGGATAAAAAGGAAGACTATTTTTTTATCATTTTATTGGGAGGTCTTACAGATATTATAACAATCCAAATTCAATTAGATCATGCATAGTTGTACAATTGCTGACATAGTCAGTTTCAAAACATTTTCTTTCTTCTTGAACTCTTTGCTATCAGCTCCCCTTTATCCCCTCCCTCACCCTACTTCCCAGGAGATAGATAGATAGATAGATAGATAGATAGATAGATAGATAGATGATAGATAGATAGATTGATAGATAGACATATAGTATCTTACGCCATCCATTATAGCCATTCACCTACAGTTCTATTATTTGCGCCCCTCAAGATGGGTTATACAGTCATCATTTCATCATTGCTATCAGTCCCCCCCTTTCCCCCTTTCCTTCTCCTCTCTCCCCATACCCTTAGGGAATCATAACTCCTGTTACTATTTCTTAAGGGTTTATCCATCTCGGGTTTCAAGCATTGAGTGATCTTAATTATACAAATGAACACGTACAAGTCTCACAAGATTAATGAGTTTTTGAACTTCTGATACCTATTCCTGTCGACACCTCATGTTCAAACAGGCTGGTGTGCTTCCTCCATGTGGCCTTGTTGCTGCCCTGCTAGATGGCAGCTTGTTTAACCTCAAGCCTTTAAGACCCCAGATGCTAT
>NW_022103905.1:16583219-16611982 GCF_000313985.2 Echinops telfairi
AATAAGGGCTAGCATTCATCAAGTACTGTTCTCAGGGTTTTGTGTGTGTGAGTGAACGTTGATTGCGGAATAAATATTTTCATAGTCTCATGGTGTTTCCTCACCAATTACTTTTTAATTACAAAAAACAGTAATTAAAATTTAATTAAGAAAAACCAGTAACTGGAAGAGAGATTTTGAACCAAATAATCAAAGTGAACTTCAGCAGTAAGAAGATAAACCAACATTCAGTACCTTCTGGTGTGAGGCTCTGAGAAAGACATTTGACCACACCTGTGGTCTTCTTGCCGGGGGCACCAGAACTGGCAAAGGAAACATCAGACCAAGGCAAATGGGGGACATTCTACAAAATAATTGGGCTCTATCTTTCAATAATGTCAAGTTCGTGAGTGTTAGGGATTGAATCATGTCCCTCCAAAGGCACCACGATCCTCAGCATCATGTATTTGTCCTCCATTAGGTTGTCTGATATAATTGTCCTAAGTGTTGTAAATCCTAACCTCTATGATCCTAATAAAGATCCTTGGTGGCCTAATGGGCTAGTATTGAACTACCAACCACAAGGCCATTGTTTTCTTTGGAAGCATCTGTTCCCAATAAGATTTACAGCTTTGAAACCCAGTTCCACGTTGTCCTGTTGGGTCCCTATGAGTCAAGATTGACTTCTTGGCAGTGAGTTACGGTGCTAATGAGGCAAGATTAGAAGCCATTGCATGAATGAGGCAGGATACAATCTACAGGATTAGGCTATATCTGGTGTAAATATCTTTAAAATTATAAAAGGAAGTAACACTGGAGCAGAGATCAGAGGGTCTTACTACCACCAAGAAAGAAGATCCCAGAGCAAAGTGCATCCTTTGGAGCCAGGATCCTTGTGCTGAGAACCCTGTGGGCCAGGGTAAGGTTGATGCCAAGACACATGGAGATCTCCAAAGAATGCCAGGTCAACGGATGTGGAAGGAAGCCAAGGACCTCGCCCCTAAGCCTTCTCTTAGAGCTAGGACACTGAATTTGGACTTCTGGCCTCCTAAATTAAGAAAATAAATTTCTATTTGTTAAAGCCATCCACTTGTAACTAAGACAATTAGAGACAAAGAAAGGTAGCAAAATAATTCCAAATTAAATGAGACTGTTTAAAAATGACTTCTAAACACATTGTGTAATCTTTGATTGAATCCTAGACCCCAAAACAAAATACATAACTATAAAACATGTCATTGAAATAATAAGACTTGAATATGATGTGTAGAGTACATATGGGAATAAAGTATAGACGTTTTCACAGCAAACAATGCAACATCCATTACAATGTTTTTTTTTTAATGAGAAAAGGAGTATCTATCCACAGAAGAATGAGAAATTGTGATATATTTATACAATGGAGCCACTTATTGTAGTTTCTTCAGCAGAGATAAATCTCAAAAATAAAATGATGAGTGAAAAAGCAAGTTACAGAAGGTTATGTATAGTAATAAGTTGGAAAGCATAAAATCATGCTATAGATTTTTATAGCCACGGACGTCTGTTGCAACCCTATACAAACATGGATGAGAATGGTAGACATCAAATTCACCATGGGGCGGTTGCTCTAAGGAAGGAACATTGAGATGGGTTTGGAAAGAGGAAAGCAAGGCTAAAAAGGCAATGGTGTTCTAGTGGTAGACTTCCCCCTTCCAGGTGTGAGACCCAGATTATAATCCAGCCAACACACCTCAGGCACAGCCATCACACATCTGTTAGAGAAGGGCTGTAGGTTTCACTGAACTAGCAAGAAAGGCCTGGCAATCTACTTCCAAAAATCCACCCAGGAAAACACTGGATCACAAAAGTCTAAAGGGCAGTTGAACAGGGATGGCACCAGACTGGTAGTGCCACCTTCCGTGGCACATGGGTGCCATGAGTCAGGGTCAGATCAATGGCCATTAAGAACAACAGCTAGGTATACAGCCAGTCTACAAAATCAGGAACCATACATGGCACAACATTAGAATCTGATAGACCTAGGAAGCGGGGAAGTAGGCACTGTTTGGTGTGTTTTAAATAATTATTCTGGGTTTAAGATTTTTTTTTAATTTTAGATACACATCCAGATTTTACAAATATGTAAACAATAATAGGTACTTCATTTTTTTAAAAAAGCGATTCAAGCAAATGGGGGCGGGTTAGTGAATTAAACTTTAACTCACTAGTAATAATATAAAAACAGATTCAAATGCATAGATACCATTTTAGCAAATCACTTTTGTATGAATTGGGGAAAAGATGAATATTACTGTCGACAAGAATGAGGAGTAGGGAGGGTCACGGAGGCACACTCATTCACTGCTAGTGGAAAATTCAAACAACACAGATGTATTTATCTGTGTACACGAAAATTGAGAATACCTACTTTAAAGAAAGTATGCAAAATAAAGGACAGGGAATGAAAACCAAGGTTTATATATGCTTTTAGCAGAACTGGAAGAAACCCTAGTGGTGCAGGACGTTCACCTTGGGTTGCCACCTCAAGGTCGGCAGTGAGAAACCACCAGGGGAAAGATAAGGCTTTCTGAAAGCTCCCACGAAGAGTGACAGTCTCAGAAACCCACCGAGGCGGTCCTACTCTGTCCAGTGGGGAAGATCACCATGACTTGGCATTGGAATCGACTGGCTTGCAATGAGGTGATGATGTGAATAGCAGAATTGCTCAAAATAGTTATCTTAGACACATTGAAGTTCATGGAAAGCAGTAGGGAATTAAGCCAACTCTAGTCCGTTGGCACACTGATGGCACACCAGTGAAGCCGCTGGCTACTAACCAGAGGTGAACGGTTTGGGCCCACTCACCATGCTTCGGGAAATGATGTAACAGGCTACTAGGAGGCAGTGTTGCCATCATACTGACCCCCTAGGAGTCAGAATCTACTCAATGGCAGTCGGGTTTGGGTTTACAGCTAGCACAAATAATATTTTAGAAGAACCTTTGATATTACAGCATAGCATTGATATGCTGGCTAATAAAGAAGGCAGTGGTTAGAACATTTATACGGGATGTTTGCTGTTGCACTTTTAAAAATAAACACAGAAGGGCAGGTCAAAAAATATTATGGCTGGGATTCCAGTTCATGCATGGGTTTATTGCAAACAAAATGTGTGTTGTAACATGTGCCTGTACATGGTAGACAGCTGCAGACAAGTTCTCTCTGTCATACCCTTAGTCTCCTTGGGGGTGGGGTCCCTTCAAAACCAAAGAAGCCCAATCGAAACAGTGGCTTCTGCGAGGATCTGCTGGGATAGTTCAACTGAAGGCAGAGAGGTCGTCTCAGGAGGTTATGGTGACTCTGTTCTGGAATTCCCAAGGGGTTGCTGTGATAGATGGTCTTGAAGGTCACGGGCCAATCACTGAGACTTATTAGGAAGAACCTTTCAGAAAATGGAAAGCTACAAAGGCCAGAAAACAAAGTTGTTCAGAGGATTCATTTTCCATTGTGACAATACACCAGCTCAATTTTCAAGAGCAGAAAGCTCTTCCTGTGAAAATGTTATTAGGAAACCAGACCCCATCCCCGCTCAAACCCTCATCTTATCCTTTCAAATGTCTCCTTGTTCCCCAAACTCCAAAAAGGATTGAAAAGGAACATGGATTGAGCTTCTTAAGCAAGAAGCTGCTTTTTCTCTGGGGTGTAGATGGAAGAGTGCAGAGTTCTGCAGGGTTACAGCGTAGGAAACACCACCGTCTGAGGGGTATAGACCTAGATGGAGTTTATGTCAAGAAATAATATCTTAACATTTTGATACTGTTGTTTAATTAATGAGTCTATGATTTTGTAGCTATGCCTTTTGGCTTAAAGACACATGAAAGGTAATTTGGAAGTAGCCACATAAAAATGTGTCTAGTAGTACAGTAGCTATCTCTGGATGGTACATAGTGGATCTTCTTATATTTTTCCTTTTCATCTTCTTTATTTTTATATTTTTCAATAGTAAACATGTGCCGCTGTTATCATCAAAGTGGTTATTAAGAATAAAACATTCACCAAAATAAGCCCGGGTTAATTAAAGATTTAAATATAAAATCTAATCTTGGAAGAACTTGCTGAAAATTGAGAAAAGTGTTTATCAGCTCTCTGGGGGTATTTTGACTTCCTCGCCATAAAAGCAATTGCACTATAAAAAATCAGTACCACTACAGTTATTTTTCAATGAGAGAAAATATTTCTATCAAGCATTACAAAGAATTCAGATCTATCATAAATTGCTAATTCAAATTTGTCAAAGAAATGTCGAGATGCCAAAGATAAATGGGTAAAAGATGAACTATTCCCAGAAGGGAAATACAATTAGTAGGCAAACATAATGGGAAATGTTAATTCTCACTGAAAATCAAACGAATGTAAATGAAAGCAGTCTGAACATGGCAATTTACATATTCTAAAGGAACCAACTCTCACCCATCTGTCAGTGTGTCATCCTGAGGTGGGTGCCATGTTGCTGTGCCACCACTATTTCAAATACCCACTGGGTGCACAGATTCCCGAACAGCTTTCAGACTGAGACAGACCAGGAGGAAAACCCTGACTGTCTACTTCTGAAAAGCAGCCCGAGAGAACCCTTTGGATCACAGCAGAACACTGAAAGATGAGCCCCCACCCCCCACCCCCAGGTTGAAATATTCTCAGAATCAAGTGTGGCAACAGCAATGTACATGAGCATACCAAGGATTGTGCAGCCCGTGCAGGACCAGAGAACAGTTTGGTCTGTAGTGCATGGGGGTCATGAGCAGAGTCAGCCCAGTGGCAACAATCCATAGCAAATAGAATAATCGCATAAGCACAAAAGAAGGAGGCAAGAAAACCTCGTCATCCAATGATGGGGTGGGGGGGGGGCTGTCCAGAAATTGATGGTAGCAATTATAGTCTTTAGCCAGAAATGTTACCACTAAGTATTTATTCTTAAAATATAATTTGGTTGATCATCTTGTCCTAACATTAAATATAACAAAGTTAAAAAATAAAACAGAAAACAACAAATGCTGGTGAAGATGTCGAGACTGGAATCCTCAGACATTGTATGAGGTTGAACTGTAAAATGGTGTAGCCACTGTGGAAAACAGTATGAAATTTCCTTTGAAAGTTGGAAATAGAAAAAACAGTAATATGATGCAGTAATCCCACCACTAGGCCGTTATGCTACAGAAACAAGAAGGTTGGAATGAGTGGTTGTGGTTATTTGTTGGGCAGCTAGCTGAACAGTTAGCAATTTGAATCCACCAGCCACCCCTTTGAAAGATAAGACTGTCTGCTCCTATAAAGATTTACAGCCTCAAAAACCTATAGGTCTCTATGAGTCCGGATTGTCTCGATCAGATGGGTTTGTGTTTGGGCGTCTATGTATGTTGCATCACAACACTATTGATAAGAGAAAATGCATGGAAACAACCTAAAGGCACTACTTAAATTATCCAATCAGTGATCGGATAATAAAACCATGATATATGCACACAATGGAACAGATGCAGCATTGAAGAACAACAACAAATCGGTGAAACACCTCAGCCCATGGATGCAGCTGGAGGACATTATGTGAGGGAAACGAGCCTATCACAAAAGACAAGTAAAGGAGGCTGCTACTGTGAAAGAAAGTTTACACACAGAACATAATTCACTAACTAGAGGATAGGTGCATTTGGGGTTAAGGGACAGGCAAGATACGTAAGGGGGAGGTCAGCAATAAATAAACAAGTAAATAAAAATGATCGAGGCAAAGGAAGACAATGGGAGACGCACTGGTTAAAGGTAACAAAAGTAAGAACTGTTATCTACACAATCCTGTACTGCCAGTAGGAACAATAGCCTACGTGTGGATGCACAGATCGCTCGATCCTCCAGCTAAACAGGTGTGGGGAAAAGAACGAGACTGTGCCCACAGATGCGTAGAGGTTTGACAAAGGATATGTCTAAATATGCTGAAAATCTGTCCATGATGAGAATAGGCAAACAGAGGGAACGTCATGAAAGTGCCTTAGCCATAACCAAACATTTTGAAGGAATGAGTCCCTGGGCCAGGGGACTCAGGGCCATATCTCAGCAGACCCCAAAGTCAACGGGCATAACGCGGTCCATGCAGACAGGGCCCCACATCCTACTGTACTAAGAAGTGACTGGCATCTTAAAAGCTTGTAAAGGGCCTTCTCTTCCTCGTCCGCAGCAAACCATAGTGAAAAATACCAAGGACACAGGGAAGCAATCAGTCCAAAGGCCTCTTGGACCACTCAAGCCTCAGTCTCCATGACCCTGAGACAAGAAGAATTAGATGTTGCCTGGCTGCCACTACCAACTGCTCTGTTAGAAGGCCACTAGATCTAAAATTTTTAAAAATTGGGTTTTTTTTAATCTGCCATTGTGTCATTAAAATCCCCTGTGGATTTCCAAGATGGTAGATCTTAACGGGAGTAGAAACCCTCATCGTTCTTCCATGGAGTGACTGGCAGTTTTGAACTATTGACCTTGCAATCAGTAGTCCAATTTGTAACTCACTATGCTATCAGGGCTGTCTTGGATAGAGAGGGAGAAGGATTTGTGGAAACCCAAAAAAACACTTCTACTCTGTCCTATAGAGTTACTTTGGGTCAAAAATGACTGGATAGCAGTGAGTAGGAACTGAATGGGAAAAATATATGGAACAAAACTCAAAATCATAAAATTATTTTAAAAGACCAGGATTACTGGTTGGATAGAGCCTGGTGGAACATCCACCACCCTCCCCACAGGCACCCTGTAAGCCTAAACCTCAACTCACCTCTGACGCTCAATTTTCATCTAAACAACTGTAAGATGAACAGTAACACTAAGGAGGTCCGCCTTCAAACAGTCAACCTCTGGAGATCAAAAAGTCAACCTTTCTTCAAGGACAAAGTATGGGAGGTAAGAAGGGCTTGATAAGAAAGCGAGACGGAAAGGGAAAACGGGAACAGAGAGGAAGCGGGGTGAATGCTGTTTCTCTGCTGGGATTATAATTAATGAAACAAAACTATTCTAAATTGCTGAATGTTAAACTAACCTGCTCTGTAAAACTTTACCCAATCCACAATAAAAAGGTTTTTAAAAGTACGCTTATGGCAAAAGCAGAGACACCCTCCCCATCGCCCTGATTCCCGAATGTTGACCCACGAGAGAAAGACAACGGATGCAGGCAAGGTTGATTATTATATTAAGGCCTACAGGAATAACAACGTAATCTTAGCTTTATCAGGCAGGAGTACCAGAGAGGTCTCCAACAATTCCCAAATTCCAGGTGCCCTCAGCTCACCTGCAGGCCCCTGGACCTCAGCTGCCCCACCCCTACCTCCAAGTGGAAGGGAATAGTTTTGAAGAGGCAGTCCACTCGTGTTTGGGCCTCCTTGCCGGAACCTGCAAACCACCTAAGGTGGACACTTGACCACTCCTTCCAGGTCTTCAAGGAGAGCACTGTCCTTCAGGGTCTCTGAGCCTTGTGTTGGTAGTGTATACTACTCTGATGCCAGATAGTAGGTCTATTTGGGACCCCAAGTCTCATAGGTCTTTGTCCCACCCAAAGCCCATCTGTAGGCAACTGGACATCCCTTACAGAAGGGTCGCGGGAGGAGATGAGCCAGTCAGGGTACAGTATAGGACCAATGAAACATACAGCTTTCCTCTAGTTCTTTAATGCTTCCTCCCCGCCCCCCAACTATCATGACCCCAATTCTACCTTACAAATCCAGCTAGACCAGAGGCTGTACACGGGTACAGTTAAGAACTGGAAACACAGGGAATCCAGGATGGATAAACCCCTTAGGACCAATATTGAGAGTAGCCATACCAGGAGGGTAAGGGGGGTTGGGGAGAAAAGGGGAACCAATCATAATGATCCACATATAACCCTCTCCCATGGGGATGGACAACAGAAAAGTGGGCGAAGGGAGACGTCGGTCAGTGTAAGACATGAAAAAATAATAATTTATAAATTATCAAGGGTTCATGAGGGAGGGAGTGGGGGGTGGAATGAGGAGCTGATACCAAGGGCTCAAGCAGAAAGAAAATGTTTTGAAAATGATGATGGCAACAAATGTACAAATGTGCTTGACACAATGGATGGATGGATGGATGGATGGATGGATGGATGGATGGATGGATGGAGATAAGAGTTGTACGAGCCCCCAATAAAATGATTTTTTTTAAAGAAAATGTTCTAAAATTGATTATGGTGATGCTTGTACACTCTTCTTGATATGAATGAACTATTAAATTGTATATTTGGATTATTTCCCAATCAAACTGTTTATTTTAAAATAATAAACAAAACCTTGAGTAGTAGGCTTCCAAGCCTGGAGAACTAGGTTTGCCATCTCATGGATCTAGAGCCAAGTGCCTTGTATCAGAACTTTATAACATGTCCCAAGCAGGGCAGAGGCCAAGGGGCCATGTAGCTGAGAAACTGAGCAACAGAGAGAGGCATGCCTGAAAGCACAGGGGCTAACAGGCGCTGCAAACCAAAGAATTGTACCCCTCACATTTCTGATCCTAGTCATCTGTTACCTTCCCTAATATGAATATTGTCTACGCATATTTTCCAAGAGTTCTGTGTGGAAATTACGATACATTATTGAGTAGAGCACAAACTTAGAGGGCCGTGGCTGGCATCAGATTTGGCGAAGGAGAAAAGAAGGTGGAAGGGTGTCTGACCTCCACTTCATAGGAATCAGCCAAGGGCTGATGGTGACGATGCCCCTTTTCCACCCCACTTAGCCATCTTGTGAATTTTCCGTCCCTTTCAATCTCACGAGATACTCCATGGCCTTATGAGGTAGGAATCACAGGTTTCAATGCCCTACTCGAAGCTTCAACCAAAACCCATTTGCGTCTAGTCAATTCTGACTCATGGGAACCTTGTGTGTTACAGAGTAGAACAGCTCCATGGAGTTCTCTTGGCTGTAATTTTTACAGAAGCAATCCCTAGACCTGTATTTGGTAGTGCCACTGAGTGGATTTGAACTGCCAACCTTTCAGTTACTAGTCAAGAAAAAACTTGTTTGTGCACTATGGGAAACAGAAGGATTTCTCCCAAATTGTCTCCCCCAATTACATGCCAGACTTAGCTGCTTGAGAATGACTGTACACCTGGAGGTCATCAGGAGTGGATTGGGGGTCATTCTCCTTAAGAGCTATCAGCCGTCTAGACCAAGCAGACACCACTGTTTATCCCACAACAAGTAGGGCCCACTCCCTTCTGATAAGGATAGTAGTTGTCTGTTTCCTTGTAGGAGACCCCAGAGAGGTCAAAACCGCCCAAGGAGGACCAAGGTTAGGCTGCCATCATGAATCCAGGGTCCGCCCATCTTGTCACATGTATACCCCTAGACCTTCCCATTCCTATGGGCACACCCCTAGCTCATCCCCTTCCTGTTATGCTTATGCCTATCGTAGGTCCCCTTCCTACAATGTGTATGCCTATCATAGATCCCCTTCCTACAATGTGTATGCCTATTGTACTGCCCCTTCCTGTGACATGTGGTTACCTGTAATCATGTCCCCCTAAAGAGATATAACAATTGGTTAGCAATAAAGAAAAGACCTCTCCCTGGTTCTCGGTCCTGAGGGCTCCCTTGCTTCTCCTGGCCGGGTTCCCCCCACGAGGACCATCAAGCGGGCTGAGGTGAGCATGCCACCATGAATTGTGTCTGACTCCATTTATTCCAATCTCTCCTCGATCATGCTCTCTATGGCTTTACTATAATCTTTACTTATTATTGCTGTACAATTGCACCTACCAGACCTGTGATGATTTGTGGAGGACCCCCCACCCTCCTTCTCCCCACAGTGCACCCCAGGAGCCTGTGTAGCAATTATGATTCAGTTAAGGCAGAACAGAGCTAGACTCAAACCCAAATCTTCTGACTCAAATTCATCTCCTCCCTTGAGCCATGTTTTGCCCAGAGTAAGTATCAACAGCCTACCATTTAACTTCCTTGTTTATTTATTGCCTATGGGAGACAAAATAATGGACAAGGGGGTTACTTTTCTATCAAGAGCTGAAGCAAGTTGTTCTGCAGTAGAGATGCTGTGACAGAGAAAGAAATCGTCCGTCTCGGGGCGCAGAGGCTGGCGGAGACCCGGCTGTGCGGCCGTAGGTCTTCAGGATCCCAATTATACACAGGCTGACCTCGGAGCTTTAATCACGGCTGCTCCCCGCTGCCTTGTAGAAATGGTTGGCTCTCCCGAGTTTCTTCCCTGAAACCTGACAGTCCAATGAGGTGAGAGCAGTGGGATTATAGAGTAAAAAATGGCTCTCTCCAGTGCATCCTTCTGCTAGCCATAAATTTAAAGGAAGCTGAGACCGAGCAATATTTTTGTCCTGTCTCTGCACTTGGCGTGGGGGGAAGCACTCCTTCCCCCGCCTGGCTCACTCCAAGCCAACACTGACAGAGGGGAAAGTGCAGGAGATCGGTGGGGTGGCTCTGCATCATGTGGATGTTTCACAAGGAAGGACAGAATTTAAATGGAAGCCGATGGGTCACATCCGCACAGACCCCCAGTGCCCTGGCAAGCAGGAATCACCCTCTAGAGTAGAAGAGGGTCTCCCATCACCAACCCTCCCCAGAGGGCAAAGCAAACTTGCTAAAGGTAACTTCCTGGCTGCGTGGGTGGTTTCACTCCACCTCCCAGGCTCTCTTGGACCTAGCTCAGGAGACAAACTCACCCAAAGCTCCCTCTCTTGACCCCGGAGAGTCACTGCTTCAGGTCTTTGTATTCCTAGCTTCCCTGGGAGGACTCCTTCTGAGCACCTCTCTAATATCCACGAATTGTATAACCTGAGAACTCGACCACCCCGTAAATGTAAATTCCAGGTCGGATGGTCTAGACCGGTGATGCTGATGGGAATTATTCAGCCAAGAAGCAAGCAACCGTTGAGTATAGGCTTTCCTTTGTTAAAGGAAGGGATGCCGAACTATACCTGCAGTTAATGGCAAAGTCAAGGACATGACACCTAAATTCTACCAATACTTTTTTTAAAACACTGAAGATAATTCTCCTGGGGAGTCTGGTGGCATCGTGGATTACCCATTGGTCAGTAGTTCAAGCCCACCACTTGCTCCTTGGATGGAAGATGAGGTTTGGAGCTCATAAGAGTTCACAGCCTTGGAAAAGTCCCCGGAGCAGCTCTACTTTGTCCTGAGAGTCACAGTCAAGGCGCGGCCAGTGAGTTTGGCTTTGGTTTGATTTTTTTTAATTATTGGAGTCAGTTACAAGCACAGAGAACAAGAAGCAACAGGTACGGATGTTGCTGGTGTGTCTGCTCATGTGACTCCAGCTGACAGAGACCCAGTGTTACAGAGCAGAGCTCTCTCCAAGGCTTTCAACACGGCAGTAGATTGCCAGGCTCCCTCAGAGCCACTGCCTGGCTTCAAACTGCCATTTTGATTAGTGCCTGAGTGCTTAACCATTGTGCCTCGAGGACACCTCATGTAAGGGATAGGGGAAATAAAAATCAGGATAAAAGATAATAAATAAAAAATAATAAGAGCTGGCATATTGGGTTAGGCATTAGGAATAATATGAATATGGATTTTCTCATGAAATCCTCCCAAACCTCTGCAAAGTAACTTTTACCACTTCAAACGAAACCCAATTCTTTGTACAGCAGACCAACAAGAGTAGACAACAACCTGAGATGACAACACGCAACACTACCACCCAAACCCCACCCGGACGACAAAGTCTCCACAGTAAAGCACGTCTACAAAATGGAAACCAGGGCAGCCAAGCTATCCGTTTGTAATTAAGGTAATGACAAAATAAATAAAGGGAATTGTGCTGTTTCAAAATTTTCAAAGTGGAAAGGAAGTCAAGTGAATTTCAACATAGAACAGGCTGCTTTAAACTTGGGAATAAGTCAATTAAATTACAGGGCTACCTCAAAGAAAATAAATAACCCTCATTAAAGCAAAACAGAGGGATATCATAAAAATTTAGTAGACACTAAAACATCAGCAACGAAGGGGAAAAAGACAAGAAATTCCATAAGCAAAGTGAACTCAGCACAGAAAATTATATTGAATAAAGAAACCAGCAGCACCCCAATAAAACATACACACAGAAGAATGGCAGCAATAAATTTATACTTATCAACAATTCTACTGCATATAAATGGATTAAATTCACTAATTAAAGAGAGAGTATAGCAGAATGCATAAGAAAATAGAATTCATCAATAAGCTGTCAACAAGAAACAAACTATAGAAACAAAGCCAAAAAATAGACTAAAAACCAAAGGGTGGGAAAAATCTATCACACTAACAGTAATCAATAAAGAATAGGGGTGGCAATATTAATTTCTGACAAAAGAGACTCTGAGGCAAAACCAGCATAAGAGACAAAGAAAGGCATTATATAATGATGAAAGGGTCAATTGAACCACGACATAATGATAATAAATATCTATGCACGCAGTGAGAAAGCTTTAAGAGATATCAAACAAAGTCTTAAAGAATTGAAAAGAGAAATAGGCAACAGTAGCAAACTTTAATATACTCCTTTGAATAAAGTACAAAACAACTAAGAAGAAATTCAACAAAGCCACAGAAGAACTAAACACAACTAGAGAGAAACTCAACAAAGACACAGAAGAACTAATCTACCAACTTGACCTCATAAGAGTATACAGAACACTACACCCAACAATAAAATAGTATGCCAGCGATTCTCAACCTGTGGGTCACGACCCCCTTGGGAGTCGGATGACCCTTTCACAGGGGTCGCCTAAGACCATTGGAAAACACATAAATATTCCACAATGTATAATTACATATTATATTTGTGATTAATCACTATGCTTTAATTATGTTTAATTTGTAACAATGAAAATACATCCTGCATATCAGATATTTACATTACGATTCATAACAGTAGCAAAATTACAGTTATGAAGTAGCAATGAAAATAATTTCATGGTTGGGGGTCACCACCACATGAGGAACTGTCTGCAACGGGCACAGCATTAAGAAGGTTGAGAACCGCTGCATTATGCACTCTCTTCCAGCACACATGGAACACATATGCTTCAGAGTAGACCAAAGCAAGCCTCAATAACTTTTAAACCATCCGGATACTACAAAGCATCTTCTCAGATCACAGCACTATAACATTAGAAATTGACAATAGGAAGATCAAGAAAAAAACTCAAACATGTGGAAATTGAATACGATTCTGCTTAAACACTACTGAGTAATCTCAGAAGGAAGAGGGAGATTTCATTACCTGCAAATTTTCAGTACCAGGAACAGAGCATATTTTCTGGACGCTGTGATCCCGGTGCTGGAACCTCTTGGATCTAGAAGAAAAGGTAGATACCACAGGTGTGTCAGAGGTGTAGCAGCAGAACCAAGAGTCACCTGTGAGGTCGAGCCCTGGAGTTCCAAGCCCACAGAGCCAGCAAAAGCTAGTGCCTCCTGGCAGGGGACGGGTTTGTGCAATGAAGTGCCTCTAGGTATGTAATTGAGGGAGCTAGGTTTGCTCATGCCAGGAAGAAGAATGGAATGCCTTCAGGCTGAGGCGTAGGGTGGAGTGGTGTGCTCTCTGGGCATTTATTGGCAGCCCTAAGAGTGCATTGTAACATTACACAAGCAGGGCATAGGCCAATGGGCTGTGTGGCTGAGAGGTCAAAGGCCAGAACAAGGCCTGCTTGCTGGCACAATGAAAAAGAAGCCAGCCTGCCTGAATAATAGTACCCTGAGCACGTGTACCCCGGTGTTTTCTTTAATCAATCTCATAATCATCGCAGAGGGCTGGGTGCTACTGGGTAATTAAAGAGATTGAAACTGAAAATGTTTTAATTGTTTAAATCAGATGAGAATGGCAGCACAGTTTACCCAAACATTTGGGGAACAGTGAAAGCAATGGTAGAGGGCAATGTACAGCCATAAATGGATGCATTAAAAACGGAGAAAGAACCAAAATCAACACCTTAGCCCACAACTAGAAAATGAACTGCAAAATCATCCTATAGCCACTAGAAGACTAGACTTAATCAATATAGAACAAAATGAGTGCAACTGAAAATCAACAGGAAGACTCAATAAGAGAAGATTCTGGTTCCTTTAAAGGAGTCCCCAAATCAGCAAACCACTGCCAAACCTAACAAAGGGGGGAAGAAAAAAAAGAAAGACAGATGTAAATATCCCAAAAGAAATGAAATGGGCTACTCTTCACAACAGAACCAACTAAAATGAAAGGTCGAAGTGGTGTTACTCAATTTCATGTCAACTTGATACACAGAATGCAAGCGTGGAGTCCAGCTAGGTCACAAGGCAAGACAAACCAGGAGGATTCTGGGAACTTCCTCTGTTCCTCCTGGGAAGTGGACCACACTCTCTCTGCTTCACATTCCTGAAGACAATCCACATAGAGCTTTGCTGATGGTAGCCAGAGCCCTGGAGCTGGAGGAACTACCTGGAGACTCACACCAGCGCTGAGATGCTTCCACTACCACTGGATCTACAAGACTTTCCACCTACACTGGCCTGTGATCTTCCCACATTTGACATCATTGCATGGGTTGTGTGAGTCTGAAGAGGAATTTATAGACTGGTATCAGACATATGGGCTAATATTGGACTAACACAGCTACTAACAGAATGCTTCAAAGAACTGTACTCCAAAAAGAAATTGAAAACGTAGAAGAAATGGACAAATTTTATAAACATACTACCTACCTAAAGTAACACTGCCTGATGTGGAAAATCTGAACAAACCCACAATAAAAGAAGAAAATAACAAAGCCATATCAGTCTAAACAGAAAAGTCTGGACCCAGATGCCTTCACCAATGAAATCTTCCCATCATTCAGAGAAGAGCTGACACCAGTTCTACTCAAACAATTCCAGACTATAGGAAAGGACAGAAAATGTCTAAGTTTATTTTATTAACTGAGCATAACCTTGGCACCAAAACCAGGCATAGAAATCACTAAAAAATAAAAATTTAGACCAGTATCCCTTATGAACATAGATGCAAAATTTCTCAAGAACATCATAACAAATAGAATCCAAAAAGTATAAAAAATAATAATCATAGTATATAAGGACCAAGTGACAGTCATACCAGGTATGCAAGAATGGTTCAGCGTTAGACAAATAATCAACGTAATCTATCACATAAATGAAACAAAGAAAAAGAATTACAGGATCACATCAATTGACACAGTAAAAGCATCTGACAAAATACAACACCCATTTCTGACCCAACCAAATAAGAAAAGGGAAATTCCTCAACATATTAAAAGGTACCTGTTAAAGACGAGCAGCCGGCATCTCTGTTACTGGAGAGAGGAACTGAAAGCATTCCCTGTATACTGAAACCAGACAGGAGGCCCTTTATCCAAATGGGCAATGAAGAAATAAAATTCTGTTTGCAGACTTCATGATCTTCCACGTGGAAAATCTCAAAGACTGGGCAGAAAAATCATTGGAATTAATTGAAAGATTCAGCAATGTGGAAGGATACAATAACCCAAAACTAGTCAGATTTAATACCAACAAAGAGACCTCTCAAAGGAAAACAATACCATTTCCAATAGCCACCCAAAAGAAAACATACTTTGGAATAAATATAACTAGATAAACGAAAGACCTAGGCAAAGACAAACAAAACTACAATAGTATCAAGAAACCAAGAGAGATATACGTAAATGGAATAACGTATCGTGCTCATGGATAAAAAGACATAACATTGTAAAAATGTCAATACTACCCACAGCAATCCAGAGATATCATCTCAATCCAGAGTCCAATGCCATTCTTTAAAGAGAAGGGGACAAAAAAGACTAGTCGCTAACTGGTGAAGAAAGCTGATGGTGCCCGGCTGTCAAAAGATATAGCACCTGGGGTCATAAAGGCTTGAAGGTAAACAAGCGGCCATCTATCTCAGAAGCAACAAAGCCCACATGGAAGAAGCACACCAGCCTGTGTGATCACGAGGTGTCGAAGGGATCAGTTATCAGGCATAAAAGAACAAAAAATCATATCATTGTGTGCTCACCTTCCCAATAGGATCGCTGAAGACAAATGGGTGCATAAGCAAAAGTGATGAAGAAAGTTGATGGTACACGGCTATCAAAAGATATAGCATCTAGGCTCTTAAAGGCTTGACGGTAAACAAGCGGCCATCTAGCTCAGAAGCAACAAAGCCCACATGGAAAAAGCACAGCAGCCTGTGTGATCACAAGGTATTGAAGGGATAAGGTATCAGGCATCAAAGAACAAAAAAACCATATCATTGTGAATGAGGGGAAGTGCAGAGTGGGGACCCAAAGCCCACGTGAAGGCAACTGGACATCCCCTTACAGAAGGGTCATGGGGAGGAGACAAGCTAGTCAGGGTGCAGTATAGGACCGTTGAAACATACAACTTTCCTCTTATTCCTCAATGCTTCCCCATCTCCACTATCATGATCCCAATTCTACCTTACAAATCTGGCTGGACCAGAAGATGTACACTGGTACAGATAGGAACTGTAAATACAGGGAATCCAGGACATGATCCCTTCAAGACCAGTGGTGAGAATGGTAAAACCAGAAGGGTAGAGGAAGGGTAGGGTGGAAAGGAGGAACTGATTACAAGGATCTACATATAACCTCCTCCCTGGGGGATGGACAACAGAAAAGTGGGGGAAGGGAGACATTGGACAGTGTAAGATATGACAAAATAATAATAATTTATAAATTATCAAGGGTTCATGAGGGAGGGGGCGGGGGAAATGAGGAGCTGATACCAAGGGCTCAAGTAGAAAGCAAATGTTTTGAGAATGATGATGTCAACAAATGTACAAATGTGCTTGACACAATGGATGTATGTATGGATTGTGATAAGAGTTGTACAAGCCCCCAATAAAGTGATTTTTTAAAAAAACTAATGATTAACTTTTTAAGGAAAAGAAAAAACTACTAACGAGGAAGAGCAAAGTAGGAGCCCTCTCACTTGCTGACCTCAAAGCCACAGTAATCAAAACAGTACAATGATAAATGTATAGACTAATGGAACAGAATGGGGAACCCGGAAGTAAATCCATCCACCTATAGACAGTTAATCTTTATCAAAGGGCTGAAACTCAATAAATAGGGAAGAAGTGGTATCTTTAGAGAGAGTGTGACAAAACTGGATATCCATTTGCAGAAAAATCAAACAGAACCTATTGCTCATCATATAAAAAACAAATTCGAGATGGATCAAAGACGAACATTTAAAACCTAGAACCATAAACATCATCATTGAAAACACAGGCACAAACTTAAGGGCTCTAATAAGTGGCATAAATATAGTACCACACATAATAAAACACACAAATGTCTGAGACTGTAAATCTGCACAGGAGCAGACAGCCTCATCTTTCTCCCAAAGAGCGCTACCCTGAAGGGAGCAGCACAAAGCCTGACCCACAGTGCGCCCACAATCCTTAAAAAGGGAAGAAAGCAGCCAGGAAACCTAGCTCCTTTCAGAGGCTAAAAGATTCAAAAAGATACCCTGGCTTTCAGGAATGACACCAATCCTGTTAGGTTTAGAGTTCTATGACCCTACACTTCCCTATCACACCTTAACAACATGAATTGAAAGGAGAATAGTGTACTTCCTTGGGGAATTATGCATTGTCGACACAGTTTTTCCGGAGCCAGCTGATATACATTTTCACTGCCCTTGAGCTCTTTCCAGGAGCCCTGGTCACTTAGTGGGTTATGAAATAGACTCCCAACAGCAAATCCAGACTTTTGAATTCCCCAAACACTACTCAGGACAAAGATGGGGCTTTCTGCTCCCATAAAGATGTACAGCCTCCGAAACCACAGCGACCATTCTACCCTGCCTTATAAGGCCACCATGATTTGGAATTGACTTAAGGCAGTGAGTTTGGTTTTTTTGTTTGTTTTGTTTTTGTTTTGTTTTTTTCATTTGAGCTGTTTCACGATTTGGTAAATTGTGGATACTTGGTAAATGTGGATAACTAGTAGAAATGGCATAAGGGAGGTGGGAAGAATAGTTGAGGACTTCAATCATGGTGTTGGCAAAGAGTAATCAATGTGCCATGGACTGTCAGAAAAGACACAAATCTGTGTTGGAGGAAATGTCTAGATGACTCCTTAGACGTGAAGAGGGTGCAATATCATGCCAAGTCCTTTGGACATACTATCAGAAGGGACCAGTCCCTGGAGAAGAACATCTAGCTTAGTAGAGGGTACATGAAAAAGAGTATGACCATCAGTTCTCTGCATTAACACAGAGATTGCAACACAGGGCTCAGACGTAGCGACTATTAAGAAGATGGTGTAGGCTGGGAAACATTTTGTTTGGGTGCACATAAGGTAGCTATGGGTTGAAATCAACACCATGGCATCTAACAATGACACTAACAGCGATGCACATTTGGTGTTGTCCTGTAGAGGTTCAAATGACTTTCCTCACTCACTGTGGAAGAAATTAGTTTCACCTCCACTTCACATTCGTTTCATCTTTCCATTATCCATCTGTTTGTGGACTTGGCCTTCTCCTTAATAAACAGCTAAATCATATATGTATCAGGTGTTTTATTTTTACGTCTGAATGAAATTGGTTTTTTAAAAAGTATTTGCACAGAATGATTAAAGCACCTGGCTCATTGTTTTCTGGAAGACCCAAAAATACATACCGATGTGATCGAACTCGGTCTCAAGACTCTGAGGGCCTCTCTTTAAAAAACAATGATAATCAGCATGCAATATGTGTTCATACACAGCACAAGATGGTTTGTTGCTGTGTGTGTGTGTGTGTGTGTGTGTGTGTGTGTGTGTGCGCGCGCGCTTTAAATCTGGGGTACAAGAAGATCTCACAAGCCAGCTGCCACTGCATTTGACAAAACTACTCTTGGGCCTTTAAGTCAGACAAAGATAGTTCAAATCCCATCCCACCACTTAGTAGAAGGTGGAGGATTTGAGCAATTCCGCAACTTCCTAAGCCTGTGTTTTCCCACTCTGTAGAATGGAATTCATTGTGCCTGCATCACAGGATATGTCCAGGGCTTACAGGCTATTGTGTAGAGTCTGACAACATGCTCACAACCCTGGGAGTTGGCACCTGAGTTTGTCACTCCTGCCTAGTGATCAATGAATAGCCATGTCAACAAGAAACCTTATTGGTCAAAAAGTGATGACTCATTGGTAGCTCGTCAGAACTTCAAATAGATAGGTGGGAGTTCTGAGAATAATGGAATCCATTTCTGATTTCTGGAAGCCAAGGGTTATATGTGCTAACCCTGGAGAGTTTTTGCGAGATGTGTCTGTGACGTGGTGCCAACGTCATCTATTAAAGTGTGTCAGTTCATTTCAATCTGACCAGTCAGTACACCTGGCCCGTCCAGTAACGTTGCCCTCCAAGAAGTACTGGAATCCATAAAGAGAACGTGCGTGTGGATGGGTCCACCTTCCCACAGGTACGCTTGTGTGTTGCTACTGACAATTCATGGCTCA
This sequence comes from Echinops telfairi, assembly GCF_000313985.2. Taxonomy (NCBI): domain Eukaryota; kingdom Metazoa; phylum Chordata; class Mammalia; order Afrosoricida; family Tenrecidae; genus Echinops; species Echinops telfairi. Next base: position 16,602,705 of record NW_022103905.1, read on the forward strand.
CTTGGCTTTCCTGCATGAGGCGCTTTGGCAGATCAGCCCTCACCAACCACCAGCTAGCTCCCCACGCTGCTGGAGGATGCAGGCACAATGGAGGCATGTGAACAACACTAGACCTTGCCCTCCCATTTTCCCACAGAAAGGAAAACTCGCCAGAAGCCACTGGCTAACTTTTAGGAGCCAGTAATGTTCACTGTCTCCCTCCCTGGTCAAAGCCACTTGTTCTGTCCGTTTGCTTCCAAGCATAAGATGAAGAGATGAAAATGGCTTTCCATTATATTGGAACTATTAAAATCATGAAATGAATGGTTGGTTCCATGGTATCTCAGCACAAAAGGCTGCTCTGCACTTGTTTGGTTGGTTGGCTGCTTGGTTGGTTGATTACTCTTGCCACAATTCTGTAGCTGAAATCCAGCACGGACCTGAACACATAAAAGTAAGTGTAGAAAAAGATCTCAGAAACAGAATTTGTTAACGAACGTTTTGAGTCCCTCTCATACATACTATAGCCAGTTCTCTACTGAGAGTTAGGCTATTTTTAACTATACCTTATAGGCATGTTCTAGGCATCTACTCTCCTAGCTGAACCTTCAGTAACCTATGACATTGTTGTTGCGGCTATTTCCACTCAGGAAATCTCTGGCCATCATTTGCCAATTGCCCAGAAGGCAACACCTCAAAACTGATTTTATGGAAGCATCCTGGTCAACGGGAGTGCAATTTAGGGTCGAATTTAAAATTCTCTTGGAATATAGACTTGTGGGAGCTCTTGAAGCTTATGAATCTCTCCAAACTCTTACCCAAGATAATCTTTAAACCAGAAGCCTTAAACCAAACTATTGCCCAAACTGTTCTTCAGCCATGCAGTAGTTTAGAATGTCTTCCTTAAGCACTAAGCTCTTTGAAAGAGCTATCTGGGTGGAATCAAGAAGACAACAACAACAACAACAACAACAACAACAACAACAAAAACCCCACTGCCATTGAGTTGATTCTGACTTATAGTGACCCTGTAGAGCAGGGTAGAGCTGCCCCTGTGGGTTTCCAGGACTGTAACTTGGAAACTCACAAAATTAGATGGGAAGTTTAGGGGGAGCATTGAGTTAACTGTGCAACCGACCATCAGTTGATGACATGAAAGTGAAGTAGAAGATTTTCTTAAATCCATGAAAGCTAAAATATGACCTGGAGTATATGCCACCTGAATTTTCAGGACATTTCAAGAACAGATTTGATTCACTGAACACCAGGGACGGGAGACTTGATGAGTTTCGGAATGACGTCAAGAACATACTGCATGAGGAAAGCAAACAATCATTGGCAATAGAGGAAAGAAAGAAAAGATCAAGGTAAACTCCGAAACTTGCTTTTGAATGTAGCTGACCTAAAGCCAACGGAAGAAAGGATGAGGTAAAAGAGCAAAACAGAAACTTCCAAAAGGCAGCTCGAGAAGACAAACTAAGGTGTTATAATGAAATGTACAGAGACCTGGATGAAAAAACCAAAACTGAAGGACATGCCCAGCATCTACCAAGCTTAGACCTCGAGGTGCAATATTAAAAGCTTCTCTGGGCAACTATGGAACAATGCACGACAAGCATCAAAAGAAGCTGGAAGGAATATACAGAATCACTCTATCAAAAAGAACTAGCCAAAATTGAGCCATTTTAGGAGGGAGCATATACTCAAAAAAGGATGATACTTAAGAAGTCCAAGCTGCACTAAAGATATTATAGAAAAACAAGGTTCCAAGAATTGACAGAATGCCAATTGAAGTGTTTCAGCCCACCGATGAAGCACTGAAAGCACTCACTCATCTATGCCAAGAAATTTAGAAGACAGCTACTTTGGTCAACTGATTGGAAGAGATCTATCATGAGCCCATGCCAAAGAAAGGTGGTAGAATTAGGAAATTAAGGAATAAAAACATTCATGGTTCATAGAAGTAGAATTTTGCTGAAGATCATTCAATAATGATAGTGGCAATAAATTGACAGGGAGCTGCCAGAAATTCAAACTGGATTTAGAAGAGGATGTGGAAAAGGGGATATTATTGCTGATGTCAGATGGATCTTGCCTTAAAGCAGGGTTTATCTGGGAAAAAAAAAGTTTTCTTCTGTTTTATTGATTATGCAAAGGTATTCGGCAGTTTGTGTTGTAACAAACTATGGATAACCTTGAGAAGAATGGGAATTCCAGAACATTCCATTTGCTCATTTGGAACTTGTACATAGATCAAGAAGCAGTTGTGCCAACAGAACAAAGGAATACTGGATGATTTAAAATCAAGAGAGGTGTGCATCAAGGCATCCTTCACTACTCTTATTCAAACTGTATGTTGAGCAAACCCTAAAAAATGTTGAACTATAGGAGGAAGAATACAGTATCAGGATTGCAGAAAAGCTTATTAACAGCAGAAGACACGGCTTTGCTTTCTGAGTAAGGACTTCAAGCACTTGCTGATAAAGATCAATGGTTGCAGCTTTCTATATAAATTACAACTCAATGTAAAGAAAACCCAAATCCTCACAACTGAATCAATAGGAAACATCATGATCAACAGGGAAGATTGACGTTGTCAAGGATTTCATCTTCCTTGGATCAATGCTCATGGAAGCAGCAGTAAAGAGATCAAGAAACATTGGGTATTGGGTAAATCTGCTACCCAAGCCCTCTTCTAAGTGTTAATGAACAAGGATGTCACTTTGAGGACTAAGGGGTGCCTGACCCAAGCCATGATAGATATAGATATATATATATATATATTTTTTTTTTTTTTACTTTAAGTCTATTTTTATTAGAGGATAATTCCCACAGAAGCTTCAGCATCTGTAATAGCATTCTAGGTAACAGTGTTATCCATTCAAAAATATTAAATTAATATTAAAAATTCTCATATAAAATGTTTAAGAGGTGTCCAGTTTGTTATAGGCTTCTTCAATGAATGTTAACACATTCTTCATCTGGAATGGTTTATGAAAAGTCTCCAAGTCCTTTAGAAGATCATTCTGATTGGGAATTAGGATCAAATTTTCATCCTGAAGTATGTGTGCTTTGAGACTGTTCTCAGAAAGTTCTGGAAGATTGAGTACCCCACTGTGTTAGGGTTCTCTAGAGAAATGAAATCAGAATGCTAATAATTTTATATATACTTAGATAGATAACAAGAAATAAACAGTTAATTAAATTATAAAGCAGTACAAATGGCTCAGTGCAACTCACCCCTGTAAGACAGCTGTGAGACACTGACAGTCATTCAAGTCTTGAGGGCCGCCAGGTAGTCCTCTGTAGAGCACCTCAGACTATCTGGTCACAGGCAGCTAACAGCAAGGTAGGTCACCAACAGTCAGCCAGATGACAGGGTCTGACAGTCCTCAGCTCAAGAGATGTAAATTCCAATGGTGTGGCGAAGCAGGTTTTGAAGGAACCTCAGATTACAGCGACACAGTCCACGGGTTAGGTGTTCCACAGGTAATGTAGCTTAAAAATTGAGGCACACAACAAGCAAGGCAGCCACATACTGGTCCGATGATCAAAGAGTAAGAGACAAGAGAGGCGAAGCTCGTCAGGCCATTTATCTCTCCGCCCTTCAATTAATCCCACATGTGTTCATTGGCCAGGTTGGCGCAATAAACGTTAACTATCTCACCCACTATGATCTATTTGAAGCACCTGTTTTGTCTTCTTTTCTACTTCTTCCGCTTCATTTGTCAGAATCTGAATTTTGTTTTTCAGGCTCTGAGTATTCTCAGTCATTGACTCTATGGTCTCTACTCTTTTATCCACTGCTTCCTGCAACAATGTCAGACCTTCTTCGTTAGCTTTGTGCAGTGACTTTTTTCCATTTTCAGTAGATTTGACACAATGGTTAAATTTTTCAGATTTGTAGGAGGGACTTTCAGGGTCTCACATAATCGTAGCAATCTTTTTTTTTTTCCACAAAGTTAAGATGGTACTGAATTTTTTCACCTTCTTTAACATTGGTGCTCAAAATTGTTAATGTTGTTGATTCAACCATAGCTTGCAAATGCTCTTGGTTTACCTTTGAAAGAGGCTGCCAGGGTTTTCTCTCGCTGGGTGCGCTCTCCGTCTGTGTTAAATTAGCTTGCTTCGTTTTTCCTGTCACTGTAAAAGAAAGATGCTTTTGGTCGTTGTTTTTCACTGAACTTTTAACCTCTTTCTCTGATAACTCCATTTCTTCGTCATTCGTTCCTCTGATAACTCCAAGGCTTTGTCCTTTTCGTTTTGGATTTGTTTTTAACTGCTGAGCTTTTTCTTGGAGAGCTTTACTTTGCCAGACATCCTGGACATAGCAGATTAAGCATTTTTACCATTTATCACTAGTTCCTCTTCAATCCTCAGGTTAGCAGCGCTCAGCCACAGTATTTGCCATCACCTCCTTTGCTTCTGAAAGTTGAACATTGAATCGGAAGACTGAAGAAGAATCCATGCATTTGAATTAACTAAGGTGTTGGTGAAAAATATGAGAGTAACTTGGTCTGAAAAAAAAAGCCCAGATCTGTCTTGGGAGAAGTACAGCCAGAATGCTCTTTAGAAGCAAAAATGGCAAGACCTTGTCTCGTGTATTTGGAACAGGTTGCCAGGAGCGACAAGTCCCTGGAAAAGGGCATCACCCTTAGCAGAGGGCAGTGGAAAAGAAGAAGCCCATCACCCAGATGGATGGACACTGTGGCTGCAACCGTGGGCTCAAACATGACAGCACGTTGACGGGGCACAGGCCTGAGCAGTGTTTCATGCTGTTGTACACGGGGTCGCTGTGTGTCAGATCGAATGGACACCTAACAACAACAGCAGCAGTGAGTTTATGTCAATGAGTCAGTTGGTAAAGGAGATTAAAGATGATTGCACAACTCAAAGACTATAATCATTATTATTGGTTTGTACATGTTTAAAGAGTTGAGCTGGTATATGTTCTGTTGTGCATATTTCCAACAAAATTAAAATGAAATATTTTATTTTAAAGAAAGCAAGAAAGAAAGTTTGCTTTGATCCCTGGCTGTTCTGTTCTTCAGCCTTGGACCTTGAGAATCCGAGACCATTAGGGATTACAGGGACCTAGAAGCCTTCTATGATTAACAATCTAGATTCCGCAGGCATGTGAACTCTGACAAGAGATCTCTCTGAACCTCAGTTTGCCCACCTGTAACCTGGAGGGAGATAATTCTGATCAACTCTGACTGTCCCAGGAGTTTTGTGATAACTTAATCTTCATGATCTCAACTTAAGGCTGAGTAAATGGAGGCTGAGAATTATAAGAGTTGCCCAAGTCAGAAGCAGAGAGTCAAAGCAATAGACCCATAATCACCAGGCATTGTAAATCTTGAATAAATATGAAGACCTGCTTACAAAGCTTACAACACATCATTCTGTCAAACAGTTTGTGATGTCCTCTGCAAACTTGTTTACATCTTCCATTTGTTTGCTGGCTATTTTCTTTTAAGCAGAGATAAGGAAAAGGTTAAACTCCAATCCAACCGGTTCCAAGCCAACTCAAATGAACTAGTCTCCACTCCTTGTTTTTTTCTGTTTTCCCACACGGTACAAGAATGCACACACAGATCAACTGGTGGCCCAATTAAAGCTTAGTCGCACTCACCATGGCAGGTTGGCTCCAGGAAGGAGCGATCAAGGCTGGAGTCATCTTCCAAGGACACCATTCTGCAAACCTCATGCATTTCACCCTGGAAGCAAATGAAGCTGAGGTTTAAGAAGACTCGCTTCTATTCTGGAGAAAGCCGGAAGTGCAGAATTAAGAGTTCAAAGGGTGCCTGGGTGGTACAAATGGTTTGCACCCAATTGTTGGTATTGCTGTCGGTAGGTGCCACCCAGGCAGTTCACAGGGACCCTGCATACAAAAGAATGAAAGCCCAGCCCAGCCCCACACCATCACTGTTCCTATGTGTGAGCCCACTGCGGCAGCCACTGTGCCAATCCACCTCATTGGGCGTCTTCTTTCCTGTCTGTCCCTCCACTTCACCAAGCAGGGCCTCGTCTCTCCTGACAACATGGCCAACCTGTGAGAGGAAATCTTGCCTTCCTAGATAAAACTTGGCCTTGCGATCTTAACCAACAGCACCATGGGAGAAAGGCTCAGAGAACTCCTGTCGTAAAGATCACAGTCAAGAAAATTTGATGGTGTAGTTTGACTCTGGAACACACCGGGTTGGGATGAGTCACAGGTGACTGACGCCATGCTCATAGGTTTAGCTGGTTGCTAAGGTTTGGATACAGGTTTCTGAGAACCAACCCTGGGCTCAGCTGTCTACCTAGCCTGATTGTTCCATCTTCTCTCAGCTTTTTATTAGTGAGGTGCCTTGGTGCCCTATCCCAATCTCTCTAAAATTGAACTGTACAATTAGAGAAATAAAAATCCCAATCTGAACATTACTGTTGTGATTCCTCCTTTCTTAGAACTCCAATTAGAGGTTGTTAAACTCAGGTTTTCCCAGTAGCTGAAGATGAAAACAGAAAAATATGATTCTGAATATAAAAACCTTGCTCTTCTCATCAGTCAACTTCACCTTGAACTCCTGGCTTCTCTCTCCTGGGACTTGCTCTCTTTACCCCTGTAAAATATTTATCCCTTTCCTTCTGATTAACTTTCTTATCACCATTACACTCAAGAAAGGGGTTACATTCCAGGTCATCAAATGCCAGTCTCTGGCAATCTCTATTTCTTTAAGAAGCTCTTCAAATTAAAAGAGAGCAAGAATGGGGCAATTTTAAAAAAATCTAATTATAAAGCCATTATTATTTTAGAAAGAGGATGCAGGCCAAAGTGCAATGGCACCCAAATTAGAAAAGTCCTTAAAGAATTGCACAGGAAGGAACATCTAATCTCTCCTGACGTGCAGGGCTTGATAACTGCTGTGAGCCCTGGCCTCTCAGGGATGCAGGCTTACGTCCCTTTCATTGGTTGGAAAGCAAAGAGTTCACGATCAACTGCTGGGCTTGCTTGAGCTTGGGGCTGACCAGAAGATCCTGCTCACGGATCTACTACTGCCTCTTTGGAAGCAATGATGGAGTCAATCTGGAGCAGACCCACTCCATATATGACATTCATTTGTCTGCAAATTATACAGCACTACTATAGTGGTTAAGGAACCCTGATTAGGCTAAAAGCTGCCAAATAAAAGCTGCCACATTGGAGCCCGTCAGCCACTCAATGAAAGAAAAGGCAACCTGCTCTGTGCCAATCACAGCCTGAGAAACCTCCTGAGGGAGTTCTACTCTGTCTTATAGGGTTGCGAAGAATTAGAATCAACTAGATGACATATAACAAAAATATATTTCATAGTGACTTATATAAATTATATAAACCAATCCCCATCGAGTTGAGTGAGACTCATGTCAGGGGAAACTGTGCTCCATCGGGTTTTCAATGGCTGGGTCTTTTTTTTTTTAATGTAAGTTGATCACCAGGCCTTTCTTCCAAGGCACTTCTGGGTGGACTCAAACCTCCAACCTGTCAGTATAAGCCAAAGCTCACCATCGGTACCACTCACTTGTTGCTAGGTGCTTTGAGTCCGTTATGACTCACTGTAACCCTACGTACAACAGAACAAAATATTACCCCAACCTTCAGCATCCTCAGGATTATGATGTTTGGACCCACTGTGGCACCCAGTGTGTCAATTCATCTCCTGAAAGGTCTTCCTCATTTTCACTGACCCTCTACTTTATCAAGCGTGATATCCTTCTCCAGGGAATAGTCCCTCCTGATAACACGCCCAATGTACGTGAGTCAAAGGCAGGAGCATCCTGGTTGTGATTCTTTAAGACAGAGCTTTCCCGGCAACATCATTCGAAGGCATCCTTTCTTTCCTCAGTCTTTCTATGCATTGCCCAGCGTTCACGTGCAGATGAACATGTGACTGAAAACAGGATGTCTTGGGTCAGGCACACCTTAGTCATCAAAGTGACATCTTGCTTTTTGACCCTTCCCAGAGGTCTTTTGCAGCAGATGTAGCCAATGTAATACATTGTCTGATTCATGGACTGCTGCTTCCATGGGTATTCGTTGTGGATCCAAGGAAAATCAAATCCTTGACTACTTTAACCTTTTCTTCATTTGTAATGGTTTTGCTTATCGGTCCAATTGTGCACCACCCAGTCACTCCACAAATTGTATAGTACTCACATCTCATGGTCCAGCTTCTTGAATTATTTGCTCAGCAATATAGTACTGGTGCCTGCCTTTTCTGATCTTAAATTTTTCGTCTATATTCAGGATACTCATGAGCACCATTAAATGCTTTGAAATTCTCACTCTTCTTAACATTGTCCATAATATTTCATGATCTCTGTGTAGTACATAAATCACAAGAAAACAGCTTTCTGGTGTCCTCTGCTTTGGGCCACGACCCATCTGATAGCAGTAATGTTATACCTCATTCTCTTCTAAATCTGACTTGAATTTCCAACAGGTCTCTGTTAATGTACTCTGACAAACATTTTTAAAATTATCTTCAGAAAAATGTTACTCGCACATGATAATAATGATATTGTGTTATAATTTGAGCACTCTGTTGCATCATCTTTCTTTATGGATACAAACACGAACCTCTTCCAGGCAGTTGGCCAGGTAGCTGTCTTCCAGATTTCCTGGCATAGATGAGTGAGTGCTTTCAGTATTTCAATTGGTGTTCCATCGATCCCTGAAGTTCGGTGTTGGCTAATGCCTTCTGGGAAGTGTGGACTTCTTCCTCCAGTACCAATGGTTCGTGCTCATATTCACGAAATAGTTGAATGTCAACTAGTTCTTTTTGATACAGTGACTCTGTGTATTCTTTACATCTTCTTTTGATGCATCTTGCATTGTTCAATATTTTACCCATGGAATCGTTCGATGTTTTTCTTTAGTTCTTACTCTACAATTAAGAGCAAGTTCCAGAGTATCTTCTAACATCTATTTTGAGCTTTTCTTTCTTTCCTATCTTTTTAATAACCGTTCGCTTTCTTCCTGTAGGAGGTTTGTGATGTCATCCCACAGCTCATCAGGCCTCCTCTCATTAGTGTTGGATGTGTCAAAGCTGTTCTCGAGATGTTCTTGAAACTCAGGAGGGATACATTCAAACTCGTGTTTTGGCTCTCATGGACTTGTTTTCATTTTCTACAGCTCCAACCTGAACTTACACATGAGTAATTGATAGTTTGTTCCATGGTCAGCCCCAGGCCTTGTTTCAGCTTCTGATATTGGGCTTCTCCATTGTATTAGTCTGAGTACTTTAGAGAAACAAATCCACAGAAACCCATGTATA
>NW_022103905.1:16613444-16616445 GCF_000313985.2 Echinops telfairi
CACTGAGCCATTTATCCCTCCGCCCTTCAATTAACCCCACATGTGTTTATCGGCCAGGTTGGCACAATAAACTAACTACCTCATCCATCTTCTCCTCAGACACATGTCATCAATTTGATTTCTGTATATTCCATCTGGGGAAGTCCATAAATATAGGCACCGTTGATGTTGTTGAAAAAATTGGTCCATCGGGAAGTCACTGAGCTTGCAATCCTCTATCACGCAATGTCTGGCTTCATTTCTATCACCAAGGCCATTTTCCAACTACTGTTCCTTCCTTTTTGTTTTCAACTTGTGCATTCCAATTGCCAAGAGTTATCACTGGGTTCTGATTGCATTTTTCATCAATGTCAGACTGAATAGGTGAGTGAAATTCTTCATTTTCAGCATCACTAGTGTCTGATGCACAAATACAAATAATAGTTGTATTGACTGGATTTCCTCCTATGGGGGTAGATATTATCTTATCATTTCCAGCATTGTGCTTCAACACAGGTCTTGAAATGTCCTTTTTGATGATGAATGCAGCACCCATTGCTCTTGAATCTGTCATTTCCAGCATAGCAAACCATTTGGTTTTCTGATTCAAAACAGCCAATGCCAGCCCATTGAAGTTCAAGAATGCCCAGGATATCGATTTTTAAGCATTTCATTACATTTTTTGGTGACTTATAATTTACCTGACCCAAGGCATAGTATTTTCAATCACTTCACTATGCATGTGAAAACTGGACGTTGAGTGAGGAATACCGGAGAAGAGCTGATGCATTTGAAGGGAGGTGCTAGCAAAGCATATTGACAGCGCCGTCAACTGCTAGAAGGACAAACAAGTCTGTCTTGGAAGAAGTAAGGCCAGAGTGCTCTTTAGAGGCAAGGACGGCAAGACTACATCTCACGTACTTTGGACATGTTGCCAGGAGAGACCAGCACCTGGAGAAGGACATGATGCTTGGTAAAGTGGAGGGGCGGCGAGAAAGAGAAAAGTCCTCAATGCGATGGACTGAGGCCGCAGCTACAACAATGGGCCCAATTGTGAGGATGGCAAAGACCCGGGCAGTGTTTTGTTCTGTTGTGCATAGGGTCACTGTGGGGTCAGAACCCACTCCATGGTCCCTAACAACCTAACAATAACAATTTCCCAAACTCATACTTTGTGCGTTCCAAGTTCCAATTTTTAATAGATGTTTGCAGCTGTTTCTTCTCATTGTCAGCTGTGCCCCTTCCACAAAGACGCTCTCAACGGCTGGACTCCATCCCTGTCATTATGGCTCTCCTTTGAGAAGATAGCTCTTCCTCAGTCATAGGGGAGGACCTTCTGACGTCAGGAGCTCAACCAATTTTCTGCTTCTCTTCCTGAAGTTTCCAGTATCTGACAATGGTTCTGATGCCATGCCTATCTTTCAGTGCCTAATTTCTCAGGCGTGGACAGCCTGTTCCTTCATTGAGGTCAGTTCTTTGTCTGGAAACGGCTAAAACCTGTCCACGTTGGGCAACCCTGGTGGCATTTGACATACCAGTGACATAGCTTCTAGCTTCGTAGAAAAACAAGAGCCACCGCACTACAACAAAGGGACGGTCAAGTTGTGGTGCATCTGACTAAGTGCTCCAGAGTCACCACCCCTTAGGATAGGACAGAACATAGGTATGCTTTGGGTTGGGTCCTAGCCTATCCAACCTGTGTGGCTTTGAAAGATCCTTCCAGCCATGTTCACCTAGGCAATGACCACCAAGTCATCTAACCACCTACTTGGCATTCCCCCTTGGATGTCCAAGAGACAGCTCAACCTCCAGGTGGCCAAAAGTGAGTGCCTAACTGACCCCACGAGGACAGCACGGGACGGGGCGACCTTTGATTCTGTTGTGCGTAGGGTTTGTTGTACTCTCAGAACTGACTTGATGACCCTCACAGCAACAACTGACCCCATCGAGCACGCTCCACGCACGGTGCTCCCCTCTCCGCTGACAGCAATGCCTTAGTCAGCTTGCTCACCTGAAAGAGATATATTGAAGTCATCCTCCACCCCTCTTTTTCTCACAACTCGCCTCCCAGCCATTCAGAAAATCTGTCAACTCTACCTTCAAAATACAACCATCATCCTTCTCTTCTCCCCACTTCCTCTGTTACAAATTGGGCCAAGTTACCATCACCCTCTAACTGGATCGCTGCAAAAAACCTACTAAAAGGTCTCCCAACTTGCAACTCCCTGTTAATATGTCCCCAACCTAGCAAACTAGAGTGATCATCTAAAAGTTTCATTCAAATCATGCTATGCGTCTGTCTAGAACAGTGGTTCTCAACCTGTGTGTCGTGACCCCTTTGGGGGGCGTCGAACAACCCTTTCACAGGGGTCGCCCAAGTCATAACAGTAGCAAAATGACAGTTAAGAAGTAGCAATGAAAATAACTTTATGGTTGGGAGGTCACCACAACATGAGGGTCACGGCATTAGGAAGGTTGAGAACCATTGGTCCAGAATGATTCTTCGACCTAAAGACCTGAGGAGTCTACAAGGGCCTGCCAAATTATCTGTGACCTGTGCTACCACCTCCTTTGATGCTTCTGACGCCACTGCCCACTGTCTTTTCGTTCACTGGTCTTGCTGTTCCCAGGACACTCCAGGCTGCTCCTCCCCTGGCACCTTAGCACTGTTGGTCTGCTGCCTGCAGCTCCCTTCTGCAAGGCACGCACAGGGCTGATTCTCTCACCCCTTCTCGAGCCATTGCTCAAAGATCAACTTCCCAACAAGTTTTACCCTGAATCTTCATTTAAAATCACATTCTGCCTTAGCCGCTCTTGTCTTCTCACCATCACACACACACACACACACACACACACACTGCAGACACATAACTCTGAAACACTTTCGACGTATCCATAGCACTGATAGTATTCTACACATCTACATGAGTCTCCTGTTTACTCTATCGCTTGTTTATTTTTTAATCATTTTATTAGGGGCTCATACAGCTCTTATCACAATCCATACATCCATCAATTGTGT
>NW_022103905.1:16616632-16620534 GCF_000313985.2 Echinops telfairi
TGAACCCCTGACAATTTTTAAATTATTATTTTGTCATATCTTACACTGTCCAACATCTCCCCTAACCCACTTTTCTGTTGTTCATCTCCCAGGGAGGAGGTTATATGTAGATCCTTGTAATCAGTCCCCCTTTTCTACCCCATCCTCCCTCCACCCTCCTGGTATCGCCACTCTCAACACTGGTCCTGAAGGGATCATCTGTCCTGAATTCCCTGTTTTTCCAGTTCCTATCTTTACCAGTGCATATCCTCTGATCTCGCCAGAATTGTAAGGTAGAATTGGGATCATGATAGTGGTGGGGGCAAGAAGCGTTCAGGAACTAGAGGAAAGTTGTATGTTTCATCGTGGCTACACTGCACCCTGACTGGCTTGTCTCCTCCCCGTGACCCTTCTGTAAGGGGATGCCCAGTGGCATCTATCGCTTGATTATTATCTGACTTCTTCCTCCCCGACTGACAGATTGTTCCAGCAAGACTAAGATCTTTGTTCTGTTCACTTGCATGTCCCTAGAACCTGGCACATATGTTCATGAAGGAAGGTCAGAGGGAAGGTGGGAAGGAAAGAAGAGAGAGAGGAAGACAGGAATGTTAAGTTAACTAAAACTAGAGCCCTAGAAAATACCACACGGGTCAATCAGGGCAGCCTTGCCCCTCCAGGGTCTCACTGAATGGCCTTCCCTGTCAATGACCAAAGTCCTTGACAAAGTGAATCAACAGAGAGCGGAACACAGTGTGTTTGCTCTAGGGTCATCCCTCCATGGGGCCGCGAAGGGGGGCATCAAGTTCTGGCTCTGCCTCTCCCTCAGCTCCTTCTTAAACTGAGGTTAGAGGTTTTCAGTCTCTTTCCTATAGAGCCCAGCTCTGCTGCTCCACCCTACTCGGACCAAAGGCTGCGGTCATTGTGCCCAACTCCGCAGAAAACCAACTGCTGGGCACTTTCCACACTGCCTGAGCCTTTGTCCCTCCCCGAGCTCAGGGACTTGAAACTCCAGGGCCATAACCCTTCTACCTCCACAGCACTGCCAGAGGGAGGCTTAGGCAACATGGGGAGTCACCTACCCCTGACCTTTGACAGACTTTCCAAACATAGCGTGCTAACTTTCAATTGCTCATTTGGGAACTATTACTTTGGTAAGAAGGTAAGAGTGCGTGGCAGCGGGCTGTATCTTCTCAATGGATCGAGACAAAACGTTTGTGAATTAATCTTGTCATTTTCATTCCATAGAGTTCGATTTGGGGTGGGGGTGGGGGTCACAAGGAAAATGTCTGGACCCCGGGGAGCACGCGTAAAGGTTAATAATTAATGGGCAGCCTTCCCTAACAACGTATCGATAGACACTCTGGTTTCTTCAGCTGGGGAATGACCACGGACCCTTGGTGAGACAGGAGAAATGGGGAGCCCCCTGTGCGTCTCTATTTTCTTCATTCTGTGCACCTTGATCCCACCGAGCACCCACGGACAGAGTCTGCGCCCAGGTAGGAGCTGGTCTTTTCTCCAAAGATGGGCATGGGCTTTCTTTATCGATGTGTGTCACAAAGAATCCCGGACTGTGTGGAGCAGAGCATGCCCCTGAACAAACTGGGTGGCTCTGTATGTAGCATCCCAGGCTGGCAGGGACACGTGGCAGTTGGAGTTTTTGAGAGAAACGTTCTGGAAAGAGGAGTCTTCTAATAGTGCCTAGAGCTAGCGGCGAAGGGGCTAGAAGCAGTCCCGCTAACATGCCTTCAGAGGAGAATAATCCGAGAGCTGTCAGACCTTCCCCGGAGTTAATCTGGCATCTAATTTGCAGTTGGGGAGCACAGCTTGCAATACAAGGCTCCAGCTTGTTGGGGTTGTCTCAGTGCCTGGAATTCGTAAGTCCTGCTCCCAGTCAGTCTGGAGCGGAGATCTTGCTGCACGGTGTCTAGGATTCGTTTTTCGGCCAAAACTTTGCTCTGAGATTTCAGAATCCAACATCCTTGACACCTGTTTCCTTTGAAAATGCCTGCGCTGGGTGGAAAGCCAAACACAGATCCAAATGCCGGGACAGGGAGGTGGATTGACAGCTGGTTTACAACCAAACAGTGCATGGGAGCAGTCGTTGACCAAAATGAAGTCACTGAACGATTTAACCAAATTGGACAGGTATTTGGAACGACCCTTTGTGTGGGTTACTGGTCAGAACCAATCATGACTTAGTAGATAAAGGCTTGGATTTCTCTTCCTTCAAAGACTGTGGTCTACCAATGGCCTCCTCCCTGGGGGACGGGCAACAGACAAGTGGGTGAAGGGAGACGTTGGACAGTGTAAGATAAGACAAAATAACAATAATTTGTAAATGATCGGGGGTTCATAAGAGAGGGGGGAACAGGGAGCAGGGAGGGAGGGTGGGGAGGAGGAGCTGATACCAAGGGCTCAAGCAGAAAGCAAATGTTTTGGAAATGATGACGGCAACACGTATACAAATGTGCTTGACACAATGGATGGATTTATGGGTTGTGCTAAGAGTTGTACGAGCCCCCAAGAAAATGATTTTTTTTTAAAAAGACTGTGGTCAAAGGAGCTCCAAACACTTTGAGATTCAGGGATTCACTCACTGAGGAGATGCTGGAACATTCCAGAACATTTTGTATCCCATCATGATTTTGTATCTCAGTTGTGGTGATAACTCTTTTGCAGCATAATTATTGTCATTTACCGAGCACTGTGTGTGCCAAGCTCAGTGTTAATCACTCTGCATGTCTCATCTCACTTACAGAATCATTCCCAATGATGTGCCTCCCGTGATGATTTATTGCCACACGAGAGAGGTTCCCCGGGTTCATAGCGATTTTGCCGAAGGGATTTATCCTTCCCTTTGACTCGAAATGTTGTTTCAGCTGTTTTCTTGTATCTATCGTGTACTTCGTATCTAAGTATAACATAGATATCAAGAAAAGTGTCTGTATTGTAAGTGCTCGATACGTGTCCAGGAACTAAGCCAGCATCCCTGAAGCATCCTCCGTGTGTCCCTGGGTCTCTCCCCGCAACCCCACCCCACCCAATAACCCTAAGAAATAATATTTCAACACAAGGTTTTCTTTGAAATCTATGCTGCTGTCCCTGGTCTCAGCTCTGTATTTCCCTGCGCATCTCTCTATGCTACAAGCCACCCCTGTGTGTGACTGTGCATCTTTTTCAAAACTCATTTTTATTTGATTGCCCCTCCCTCCTTTCCTTTTCCTCTTGCCTCACCCCAGCTTCTGCATAATCATCAGAGTTGGCTTCTTTGGGTACGGAAACTGTTTGTCTTGATTTTTTTTTAACTGTATAGTAGTGGTCTCATACAGGATTTGTCTTTGTAGGCTTGACTAAGTTCACTCAACATGGTATCTTCCAAATTCATCACTATCGTGGGATGTTTAACAGTAACCGTTTCATCATTATTCTTTAGGGGTGTATAGTACTCCATCGCATGGATGTCCCAAAGTTTATTTATCCATCCCTCCATCAATGGCATTTAGGTTGCTTCCATCTTTTTCGATTGGGACTAGTGATGTCATGAGCGTGGTGTGAAAATATCTGCTCATACGTTGCTCCTTATTTCTTTATGGTAGATGCTGAGTAGACGGGTTACTGGTCATGGGATGTGTCGAGCCCCATCTGTCTCAGGAGGCACCAGACCTGCCACATTCCGCAACGGTTAAGCAGTTTTGCAGTCGCACCGCAGTGTAGGAGTGTTCCAATCTCTTCACATCCTCGCTAGCATTTATTTTTGGCTTCTTTTTAAACATTGCTATCAGTGCTGGCGTGCGCTGGTATCTCTTCGGTGTTTTCGTTGGCGTTTTTGAATGGCTAGTGATCACAGGCATTTCTTTTCTTTTTTTTTTTTTTCTTCTGATTTTTTTTTTAACATTTTATTAGGGGCTCATACAACTGTTATC
>NW_022103905.1:16621439-16623198 GCF_000313985.2 Echinops telfairi
TTTTGTGTCCGACTTACATTCAGTATTCTGTTTGTGAGTGACCGCTGTGTGGTTGGCTAGCATGGTAGATCACCCACTCGCATAGCCGCAGCATTTGCTGTGTGGACGAATCCATGCTACTCTTGATGGGAGGGGGCTGTTTGTGCAACCAAGACTTGGTGGCCCGAAGCCCTTGGTGCTGTGAGAGAGAGATTGAAGAGAGGGAACCTTTCCCAGAGTTCCTGAACATTGTCTGCATCTTCCTTAACCTAGCTCTCTGTGATTGTCAGCTTGCTGCTTCCCCAGGGTCCCATTTGTCCAAGACCTGAGGGAAATGGTCCTGACTAATGGGAGGTGACCCGTGGCTCAGGTCAAGGTTCAGTTTCAGGAGGCCTTTTGTTCCCCTGAATGAAGAATCTCCTATCAGAATTCTTGAGAGGGTGTGCCTGTGGGCAAGTATGTGGCCTGTGGGGTGCTTTCCCGAGGTACCTGCGGGGAAGCAGGCATCCTGCAGAGGAGAGCTATCAGGTAAGTATCTATCCCAGTGATCCTCACCCAGGGATGACTTTGCTCCCCACTGGGACATTTGGCAAGGTCCAGAGACATGTGTGGTTGTCACAAGTCGGGGTGGTGGTGGCTTCTGTCTTTTAGTGGGTGGAGGCCAGAATTGTTGCTAAATATCCTACAATATACATGACAGCATCCCCCCTCCCCCGCCGCCCCTCATAAGAGAGCAGGTATCCCTGATGTTGAGGTTGAGAGCTATAGGTATTTCAACTCTCACTGTCAAGGACTTCCTCCTTAGCCCACTCTCCCACCTGCTTCTTTTATGATGATGAATGGCCTCAGCTCACGGCCTCACTAGTGTGCTGCGTGTGCACCAGCAATCCGCACACCTCTCATTCCATCTTCACTGTGTGCTCACGCAAGCCAGCAGTTAAGGAGGTGGGTGTAAGTTCTAAACAACTCTTCTCGTGGCTATTGAGTTCTATTAAGATATAGGGAGTCTTCAAATGAGCACATTTTACAAAATTTTTCCTTTCATGTAAATATTGGGGTTTTCATATTGCCATTAATTTAACGAAGAGCTTATTCAGATGTCCCCTAAACCCTCACAGACTTGACGGCATGGGTTTATTATTGGAGTAAATTGGTCAGGGTTCAGGATCCTTAGCATTGACTTGGGTGCATGTATGATGTCCCTGCATTTAGACAGAGACTCAAAACATGCCCATTGTAAAGACAAAGGAACACAGAGCGTTTCATTCTCTGATTGTTTGTGCCCACTTAGGGTTTTTATTTGTGTTTAGAATTTAGAACCATAAAAACTATGGTGACAGGTGAGGTATACTATTTTGCTTGGGAAATAACATGGGATTAAAAATGTTGGTCGTCTGTAAAATAGTTTGACTTTGAGTGGTAGCTTTAAAATTGAAATGTGTTCTTTGCACATTGTGGTTGCACAAGATCAAATGAGAAGAGTGAGACTGTGGATTCTGCATGAGTGTTAACGAGAATCAGGGAGAGGAGGGTATAGAGTCCAGGGGTGTGGGAATGGTCCACTCCGGGTGTCACAAAGCAAGGACTATTGAGTCTAATAAAGCAGATGAGACCCATGTGCAAACATCTCTCAGGGAGAAGGAGGAATACACCCAGTACCTTGGAGAGGAGGCCACTTTGGATAAAGGATGCCGAGGGGGCACAGGAGTTCACCTGCAAGGGCGAGGGACCAGGAGGCTTCTGGCAGGAGGTGGTGTTTGACCACGGTGTTCTTTTTTGA
>NW_022103905.1:16624147-16625130 GCF_000313985.2 Echinops telfairi
ATGGCTAATTCCGTCGTCACACAAGTACTTTTTTGAACACCGGCTACATTCTAGGGACTGCTGGGTGTGCTAGTGATGGAATTCAGAGACCGCCTTGGTGCTCAGCCTTCAGCACTCTTGTCTAGCACCCAAGACCCTCCGGGGTGGGCTTCAGGGAGTTTTGTTGCTGTCAGCTTCAGCCCTGGGCCCATGGTGACCCCACGCCGGACAGAACAAAATGCTGCCCCATCCAACTCCGTACCCGGGATCGGTTGTGAATCGGGTTGATCCGATCCATGAGGTTTTTGTTAGCTGGTTGTTTTCCAGGTCTTTCTTCCACTCCACCGAAAGCCTCCCAGGACCTCTCTGGCCTCCACGCAGACAGGTGGCGGCTGCGTATCAAGCACCTTGGTGGGGAATCAAACCCAGGTCTCCTGCATGGCACCCAGCGCTGTGCACGTGTGCATGCTTTGGGAGGCGGAGAGATAACCTTTGGCAAACCATCAGAGGGGGACTATGGTCTCCCAAAGGGTTAAGAACAAGCAACAGACCAACAAGCACTGAGTGTGTAGCTTCTCTGACTTATTGTTGTTGCTGTGCGCCGTCAAGCTAAGCACACAGAAGGAAGAAGCTGCCCGGTCCTACACCATCCGCACACGTGTTCTGACGTTCGAGCCCATTGTTGCACCACCATGCCAGTCCGGCTCAGCGAGGGTCTTCCTCTTTTCCACTGACCCTCCACGTTATGATGTCCTTCGCTAGGGACTGGTCGCTTCTGAGGACACGTCCACACGACATGGGATGAAGCCTGCCCCTCCTTGCTGCTTCTTCTTTTTTAAAGATATTTCCATATTGCTTCTTCTTTTTTCTTTTTTTTTTTTTTCAGCCACTCTCCCGAGAACCAGGGAGCCTCCTTATTTATTGCTAACGACGTATCGTATCACTTTCGGGGGGATCTGATTACAGAATCATACATCACAGAAAGGGGCAGTACAATCCATCCT
>NW_022103905.1:16625339-16659188 GCF_000313985.2 Echinops telfairi
CTCTTATAACAATCCATACATCCATCGTGCCAAGTATATGTATACATAGGTTGCCATCATCCTTTTCAAAGTATTTTCTTTCTCCTTGAGCCCTTGGTATCAGCTCCTCATTTTTCCCTCTCTCCCCCACCCTCCCACTCTCATGAGCCCTTGATAAATTATAATTCTTATTATTTTCATATCTTACACTGTCTGTTGTCTCCCTTCACCCATGTTTCTGTTGTTCATCACCCTGGGTTGGGGGTAGGGGTGGGGGTTATACATTGATCATTGCAATCAGTTCGTCCTTTCTCCCCCCACCTTGCCCTACCCTCACGGTACCGCTACTTCCATTATGGTTCCTCAGGGGGTTATTTGTCCTGGATTCTGTGCATCGAGAGCTCTATCTGTACTTGCTCTGACATGCTCTGGTCTAGCCAGATTTGTAAGGTAGAACGGGCCATTATGGGGGAGGGGAGACGCGCATCAAGGAGTTTTAAAGAACTAGAGGAATGTTATGTGTGTCATAGGTGCTATACTGCACCCTGGCTTGCTAGTCCCTTCCTTGTGACCCTTCTGTGAGAGGATGTCCAGTTGTCTACAGATGGTCTTTGGGTTTCCATTCTGACCCCTCTCAGTTTCATGATAATATTGATTGTTTTGGGTCTTCTGATATCTGATTCTGTCAACACCTCATGATCACACAGACTGGTGTGTTTCTTCCATGTGGGCTTTCTTGCTTCACTTATTTAATTTCAAGCCTTTAAGACCCCATCCACTACCTTTTCATAGCCAAGCACCATTGGCTTTCTTCACATTTGCTTGTGTACCCAATTTGTCTTCAGTCATCATGTTGGGAAGGTGAGCATCACAGAATGCCAGGTTATTAGATGAAAGTGTTCTTGTATTGAGAGAGTACTTAAGTAGAGGCCCAATGGCTGTCTGTTACCTTAATACTTAGTATATAATATATGTATGTAGATCTATCGTTATATATAAATATATTTACATGTGTACATGCCTGTATATAGACCTCTATAAATGTCCTTTGCCTCCTACTTCTTTCCTCTATTACCTTTTACTTTCCTCTTGGTTTTCAGTAATTCCTCTCAGCTACATTGCACTTGATCAAGCCCCACCAGGCATTCTACACCCCCTCGCCATCAATTTTGGATCACTTGTTGTTCCCTTGTCCCACCTCTCCCTCTCCCATGTCCCCCCGGAAATGTAGGTCCCATCGTTTTCTCTTTGGAACTGTTTACCTTGCCTATCTTATATACCCTGTTTTCCCAAAAGTAAGACATCCCCCGAAAATAAGACCTACTTACAGTTTTGCCTCTTGCTGAAATATAAGGCATCCCCCCGAAAATAAGCCCCTCCAAAGTTACCATAACTCTGGACTCTGGACCGTGGCGGCAGGTGCTGCCACACAGATCACTGTTGGCCACAGCGTAGCCGGAGCAGACAGGAAGTGCAAGGTCTCTTTTAATAAAACAATAAATGTGTACCGTATTCTTCTTCGCAGAATAATAAGATATCCCCTGAAAATAAGACCTAGCGCATCTTTGGGAGCAAAAATTAATATAAGACGTGTCTTATTTGGGGGGAAACAGGGTAGATAGACATAAATGTTTTCTGATCGAGTCTGATGGGGTGCCAAGTCTTGCCCCTGAAGTCTATTTTGGGGATTCCTCAAGCACTTCATTGCTTTGCACCCCTTGCTGCACTGTTGCATATCCTTGGTGTTTCACTCCCCTCGGGGAAGGGGGTGGTCAGGCCAGGCACAATTCCCACACTGTCTCCAGTGTTGTCCCCCATAGCACTATGGATCAGTGAAGGGACACTGTGTCTCCTGATGGGGTGAGCCCTACAGGTCCTCTCTGTGCCTTGGCTGCTCTGAGCAGGAGTGCCATCCTCAGGGCTTGATGGGCCCAGATGTGGTTCTCTCTCTCTCTCTCTCTCTCTATCTCTCCCTCTTAGTTTGCTCCCATGTGGTCTGGGCAGACCCATCACTCTCCCCAAGCTTAAGGGGACCAGATTTTAGCATTGGTAAAGCGAGACAAAAGCGGGACACCATAGATAAAACTCATATCCTGGCGAAATAGCCACATGGCAGCCGAAAACCGCATACCCTAGCTTGTTGTGCATTCTTTCCAAAAATCTGGACTGTTTAAAAACACTGCGGAACGCGGGAAAAATTGTTAAGAATCGGGACTGTCCCACCAAAAGCAGGACGTCTGGTCACCTTACCCAGGCTGTATCTTCAGGGCTGTCCTCTGTGATGCATTCTTCTGGGGAGGAGGACCACATAGCTGCGATTGGGGCAGGCCCCACAGACCTCTCTGTTGGTTCACTGCTTCATGCCGGTATGTTGCCTTCAAGTCTTGGCTCACAGGGTTGAAGTCTGGTCTCTCTCTCTCTTTCCTGTAGAGACATAAACAATATCCTCCCCGTGGGTGGGTTAGTGCCCTGTTCCCCCATTACCCATGTCCTCTTTTTTTTTCTCTTTTTCTCACCTTTTTTAGTTGGCTGACATATGTATCCCTGGATTGGGTCTGGCCCCTGACAGAGTACCTTCCTTGCTTCTAGGGAACCTTCTGGCTGTACTTCTTCCAAGACAGATTACAGTGTTCTTTTGGCAGTCCATGGTACTTTCAATATTCATTCCCAGCACCAAAGTTCAAATGCATTGATTTTCATTTGGGCTTACTTATACAATGTCCAACTTTCACATGCATATGAGGTGATTGAAAATACCATGCCTTCGATCAGGCACACCTTAGGCCTCAAAGTTACATCCTGACTTTTCAACACTTTAAAGAGATCTTGTGCAGCAGGTATAGTGAAATTTTATATGAAATAAGGTGGAGAGGGGTGCCAAATAACATACATGCTGAATCACAACTATGAAAGGCTGTACCCACATAGTTTTAGGCAGAATAATACACACACTCAGAGATGGCCATGTCCTAATGCCTAGACCCTATGGATACGTTATATGGCAAAAGGAAAGTAGGGTTTCAGCTAGAATTAGGGTTGCTAGTCAGCTAACATTGAGATGGGGAGAGTATCCTGGGCTAGCCAAGTAGTCCCAGTGCAATCACAACGGGTCTCTCAGTGGAAAAGAGAAACAGAAGAGAAAGTCAGGGGGTGCAATGTGTCCAGAATCAACCCATCCTTATGGATGGAGAAAGGGGGCCACAAGCCAAGAATTGCAGGCTTCCTAAGAAAGGCGTACGGGTTGGGCTGCTAACCACACAGTCGGCAGTTCAAAGCCTACATCCGCTCCTCAGGAGAAAGATGAGGCTTTCTGCTCCCATAAAGAGTTACAGTGTCAGAATCCCACGGGGGCAGTTCTACCCTGTCCTACAAGATGGCTATGAGTCAGCATCAACTTGAGGCTAGTGATTTGGGGTTTTTGAGGGGGTTGGGGTTTAGGAAAAGCATGGAAGCTGGTTCTGCCCTGGGGTCACCAGAAAGGAGCCCAGCGTGCCAGCACTTTGATTCTAACTCATTCATGAAGCCTAGGGCAGACTGTGACCTCCAGAAATGTAAGGGAATCCGTTTGTGTCGGTTTTGTTACTAAACTTATCCCATGTTACAGCAGCAATGGAAAACCCATGCACGTGTATTCGTGCATTTCTAGGGGTTCAAAGGATCTTTAAAGATACAGAAAGCTACCAGATCATAGAGCTTCATTAAAGACAGTTAAATGTAGAAGAAAACGTTTTGACTAATGTTTTAAAGACTCTGATGAACTGCAGTCAGCCTAGTTGAGAATCCATGAAAATAGTTGTGTGGCGTCGAGTAGAGGGTGTTGGAATGATCCACTTGGATGGCACAGAGCAAGTCCCACAGTGAAGGCAGCGGTGACATGGTGAGTGGTACCACTTGCCTGACCCCGGGGGGCCACTGGGAAAGAAACCTTGCACTGTCCCTTCAGACTCTCTACCTGGCCCAGAATCACTCTCCATCGGGGCAGACCTCCACAGGCACAGAGGTGGCGGCTCCTGGCGGACAGGCCAGGCAGCACCACAGGTAGAGCTCACTTACCCGCGTGTGCACTGGGGTCCTCGCAGGCCTGCCCTTCCAGTCAAACCTCATCTTCTTCTGCTGGAGGCCCTCCCTTCAGCGGCTGGCCTCCCTCCCTCCAGCCTGCTGCCCTGCAGCGGAGGGTCTGCCACTCTTTCGGAGGAGGGTACCTTACCCAAACAGGAAAAGCCTGAAGTGTAAGAAGAGGCTGGGCCAGGCCACGTGCTGGCTTGGTTTGAGGCCTAGCCCACAGGGCAGTATCCAAGGGACGCTGCACCCTGACTGCAGCCTAGTCTGCCCCGACTTCCATGAAGCCCTCGTATGGCCGGAGCACACCGAGATATTCCGAGCCATGGCGGGGTTATGGGCTACCTCCAAAGACAGTATCTATCCATTTTGGGATGCGGTTCCTCACAGCTGGGCAGCAGGGTCCAGCCCGAAGGGAAAATTGCTGCCCAGGGCAAGTTGGCTGGGGATCCTGGCTAGAATTCAGTCCATGTGAGGGAAGAGCCCAGTCAGTCCTGCAGAGAGGACGGTACAGCAGGGTGGAGAACTGAGGCAGGGTGGGCAGCAGGTACCAGACACTCCCACTCAGGCGCCCAGCTTAGGGCAAGGAGACAAACTCCTGGGGGGGCCTGAGTCTAAGAGAAGGTG
Organism: Echinops telfairi; assembly: GCF_000313985.2. Lineage (NCBI taxonomy): Eukaryota > Metazoa > Chordata > Mammalia > Afrosoricida > Tenrecidae > Echinops > Echinops telfairi. The sequence goes on from NW_022103905.1 coordinate 16,630,005, forward strand.
CAGTGCTTGACCATGGCCACAAGGGAGAGCTGTGGCTTCCCAACTGCCTGGGGTTTCAGCCTTGGAAGAAGCCAGTTCCTGGAGGACTCTGGAAATCTCAGCCAGCCTGCACGTCTGCCTCTGCTCTCTGCTTAGGCCTCTCCGTCCAGAAACACTCAGCTTCCATCGCTCCACGGTGGGGGCTGGGGGAAGGGACAGCCCCCCTGTCGGACCACAACATTTTCACCTCCGCGTATAGAAGTTCACATCTGGGTCACAGCTCTTCAGTGGGGTGTTTGTGCGGCCATTGAGCACAGCGGTGACGGAGATCTGTAGGTGGGAACACGGAAGAGAACTTACATTCCACTGTGAAGTGAGGGGAAGCCACGCCAACTTGTACACGTCCTGTGACATCTACGTGAACATACCTATGATGAGGAAGAATACGAGACCATATACCCCCAGCATGCTTGCATTTGAGTTGAGCTCCCATCTAAACGTCTCTCTTGTAAACTTTATGTAACCTTATCATATGTGCATAATAGATTGCACTAGGTCCCTCGGTGGTTCTCCGACCCCGGGGAGGGTCAGAGTCGTCTGCAAGATTCATTTCAGTAACAGTCCTGGGTCCCGACCTCAGCGTCTCATTGGGGAGAGGTGGTTGCTTGGCACTGGAGAGTCCGTTCTGACGCAGCGCAGCACCACGTGCAACAGAACAGAACGCTGCCCAGTCCTGGACCACCCTCACAACGGTCGCTACGTTGGAGCCCCTCACTGACGCCACTGTGCCATCCATCTCCTTGAGGGTCTTTCTCTTTGTCGTGGACCAAACATGCTGTCCTTCTCTGGGGACTGGCCTCTCCTGATAACACGCCCAAAGCAGGTGAGACCACGTGTCACGATCCACACTTCTCAGAAGTATTCTGGTTGCACCGATTCCACCGTAGGCTTGTTTGTTTTTCGGGCAGGTGGTGGACTGTGTAATATTCCTCACCAGTGCACAATTCAAAGGCATCAATTCTTTGGTCTGGGGCAGCTTCGGAAATGTGCTTTTCTCACAGCTGCATCTGGGGACGGACCACGTTGAGAGCTGGTGTTGATAGCTGCCTGAGGCGATGCCACCGCGTAGAGACCTTGTGGAGAACAAAGTGTCACACAGCCCTGGGGCATCTTCGCAAAGGCCACCAAGTTTGAGTGCATCGTGGCAGCTACCGCGCCGAACCAGCTCACCTGGGTCTCCCACGCATGCCCTGGTTGCCCTCAACTTTACCAAGCAGGAGGGCCTCCTCGGGGGCTTTTGGAAGGCTCTTCTCTCTGGTCTGTCCGAGCCTGGAAGTTCCACTCACTGAAACCTGTGCCACTGTTGCTGTGGGTGTCAGGTACCACCGAGCGGACTCCGCTTCATTGCAGCCCTGTCAGACAGACGAGAGCTGCCCCATCGGATGCCCTAGGCTGTCCCAGTGGAGCCAGCAGCGGTGGGTTTGGGTTGGCTTTGGTCATCTCTATGGGACCAGATCTCTGGGTCTTTTCTCCTGCAGAGCCTATGGGTGGGTTCAAACTGACAGCCTCCAAAACCCAAAGCAAAACAAAAAGCTTAGCCAAATACTGAACCATTGTACCACCGCAGCTCATTTGAAAAACTGCTAGAAAAACAAAGCTAGTGGGTTAGGCCGAGTAGACTAGAGAAATGAATCCAGGGACATTCCATATGTGTATAAAAAAGAGCTTCATATCAAAGAGCAATTGTATAGTGATAAAACATCCCAGCCCAATCCAGATCAAGTCCACAATTCTGATATTAGCCCATATGTCCGATACTAGTCCATAAATTCCTCTTTAGACTCATGTAGCACATGCAATGATGCCGAATGCAGGAAGGGCACAGGTTGGTGGTGAAGTCTTGTGGATCCAGTGGCAGTGGAAGCATCTCAACACTGGTGTGGGTCTCCACATGGTCCCTCCAGATCTCTGAGTAGCTCTACAGCAGGAAAGGGAAGGCAGAGAACGCTCCCAGAATCCTCATGAGAAGGCCACGCCCACAAGGAGGGGTGACCTGATTGGCAGGCCAGACTCCACCCCTTTATTCTGTTATCAAGTTGACGTGAAGTTGTGTGACTACAATTACTAGCTAGTTAATTTTAGAATAAGCTTTGAATCCGGGTCTCCTGCCTTCCAGGGTGGGCAAGTCTAGCTCCATTTCTAAGTCTCTGGCGTTTGTGGGGAAGAGGAGGCAACATCTATCTACTGCTCAAGCAATACTAGATACTCTCCTCTCCGGGTGTGACCATATCTCAAGTAATATGAAAGTCTTAGCAGATTCATCAACATGTATTCCCCCAAAATTATAAGGCATACAAAAAGCCATCAGTTCTAGAAGAAACATTCCCAGGCTGGGACGTATGCATCATTCCTGGAAAAAACTAGTTGCAATAACAAATTAACGCTGCATCCTGAACCACTCCTTGACAGGCCCGAAAAGCTGATGAAGACATTTATTTTTCTCATGAGCCTGGCATTACCAAAGGCTGGCCAGATTATTATAGGTTCTCCTCTGACTGGCCTCCCCCTGATGGCTCAGAATGTCCCAGTGACAAATTTTCCAGCTTCCTTGTCCCAAGAGAAATCTAAATAGTGCAAACAGCCTGGTCAGTTCAACAGCGGCGAAGGAGAACTCTTGTCCACCCCCTGCGGTGTACCAGCCCTGGTGTGGCTCAGATGATCGACTAGCCTCATGGTGACCATTAGAACCCCCCCATGAAGAGCTGCGGAAGAAAGACCTGGGAGTCCCCTTCCATTAAGATCCCAGCCAAGGAAACCCCCCATGGAGTCGGGGGTATTGTGGCAATGCGTTTGGCTTTTGTTTTGCGGGGGTGTTTGTATGATCGGGATGAAAATGTATCCCTGTGGCTGCAAAAGTGAAAAGGCGGGTTTCCATGCATTAAGACCCCTTCCTTCAAAGAAGGTCTCCTTTTCTTTCTAAACACGTGTACAAGATTGAGGTGCCTTTCTCTAAAGAGAAACTTCCTTTCAACAGGATAAGTGCTCAAGCAACATGATGTTTAAAAGCCTTGCAAGAGCCCAGGGCAGGCGAGGTTGGCTGGGGAGCCTTCCCAGAGAAGGTGATTTTTGAGTTGGATGTTGAGGAAAAGAAGCGGAGGGGATGATGGGCAGAGGGTGAGCCCGCCTGACGTGGACGCTAGAGAAAGGGTGAGCAAGCAATCTGGGGTCCGCCTGGTGTGGCCCAGAGTGGGGCTCATACAAAAGGGGCATACTGGAGGGGGGACGGGAGGTGAGGGCCCCTGAAAGCCCTGCTCAGCAGTTCCTCCCGACAGCCAGTGGGCCCACTGAGGTTGGTGTTGTTTGAAAGGTGGGCTGCCTCATGCTGGGTGGAGGGCCTCCGCTGGCTGACCACCCAGCCACAGCTCATAGAGAGAAGTGTTGTCACAGGAAAGGGCAAGGCGGGGCGGGAGCAGGGCAGCCTGGCCTGGGTCCTCACCCACAACACGGGGCGCTTACCCAAAGCAGGCCCATGGAGGGGCAAGTCTCTTGTCCGCCTCGTCTCGTGAATTGCTATCTGACTTTCCCTTAGTCCCCTCCCCCATATGAACGGAAGCCGGAAACACACGATAAAACTTTAAATGGGAATTTTCCATTTTAAACGGTCTTATTCCAAGCGTGGGAAGAGAAATACTTGTAAACTCCACATTCTGGTAGAGCTAGAGCAATTTTTACTTTTAAGAACTTCACTTCCACCAGGATTATATCATGATGCTTGCAATGCCCTCCTAAAGACTGCTGGCTGACTGTTACCATCCCGGTCCCTGGGCGAGACAGCCGTTACACGCTTGGCCACTAACCGAAATGTCGGAGGTCTGAATCCACCCAGAGAAGCCTCAGTGGAAAAGGCCGCGACCTCGTTCTGAGAACATCAGCCTCAAACCCCACAGGGCAGGGTTCTACTCTGGGACCTCCTGGGAACTGGCTCCGTGGCGCCGGTTTAAGCAATAGGGATTTCCTTGTTTGGTTGTTAGGATCCCACTTTATACAGGTAAAAAGTCCTTCACAAAACCACCCGGCGCACCCCTACAGCCAAATCCAAGTAACAGAGAGCTCAGACTGAGGAAGCCTGACCTTCCAGCAAGGGCACACTGAGGGGGGGCGTCTCAGAAGATTCAGAGTGAGGCTTGCTGCTCTCATGAAGGGAAATCCCTGGTGGTGGAGTACTTACAGCGTTGGGCTGCAACCTGAAAGGTCAGCAGTTCGAAACCACCAGACAGGGCTTTGCTACTCCCACAAAGAGTTACCGTCTCGGACCCCTGACCAGGGCCTTTCTACCCTGCCCTACCGGCATGGCCTCAGTGGTTCTGTAACGAGTCCTGTAAACCCTTGGAAACGCACATGTCCTGCAGGGCATTGACTCGATAGTAGTGAGTCTGACAAGATTCAGATTTGGTTGAGTGAATCTCAGGAAGATTTGCTGGGAAGGCAGGGGAAAGCCTGAATTGGGCTCTGTCCAAAGGGGGAGAGAGTTAATGTGATGATTGTGTAGCTTAACAGTTTGATAATTAGCTGGTAATTAATTAATCACTACTGATTAATCATTAATTAAATTAAGGATGACCCAGGAAGATGAAAGCAGGCTTAGAGCTGGCGCTGGCATAGAGCAACAGTCACCATGTTAGTCAGAAGAGGGGGATGTTTATTCACACATGGTTTGGGCTTAAAGCTGCTGACAGAAAGGCCGCCGGTTCAACCCCACCAGAGGCTGCATGGAAGTAAGATGAGGCTGTCTGCTCCCATAAAGACTGGCAGCCCTGGAGACCCTGTGGGGCCGCGCTCCTCATCCTGTAGGTCACTCTGGGTCTGACTCCACTAGACGGCAGCAGGTTTGTTTTGTTCCGTGCTGATTTCAGAGCAGGTTGCTCTTGTCTTGTTGCAAACACAGGTGTGGCCGCACACTGCTTCCGTTCCGTGGGCATTGTTAAGTTCAGTTGGGAACATCATGGTCTGGCTGCCAGCGAGGCTGGTTTTGTTGCTGTGTCTCGTTTCCATTTTCTCACTTACAAAGAAACCTGAGTCATGTCCTTGAAGCCTCTCTATACCTGTGCGCGGGCTGTAGGGCCAATGCGGCTCCCTTCACTTGCTCTGATTTCTCAGGACATCCTGGGTGTCTGCCGGCAAGTAGCGTGGTCTCCGCCCTGGGCCCTGAGACTGGCACTAGCTGCCTCATTGTATCAGTCATACGGACAATGTGAAGCGAGGCAGAGGGGAAATCAAGTTCCCCACCCGTTTTGAACCTCAGGCGGCGTACCTGTACTTAACAGAGCTCTGGTCACGGAAAAGAGGAGCCCTGGTAGTGTTGTGGGGTAATTGTTGGGTTACTAACCACAAGGTTAAGGAAATCCTCACATTTAGCTGAGAAGAACCAGAAGGTATAACATAATAATAGTTATTATTTTAGACAAAATGTCATGTGCCAGGAGCTTGGCCTATGCATCTCATTCAAACCACCCACCCACCCTGTGAGACAGGCATCCATTTTACAGACAGGGTCTTTGTGGCTCAGACACAAGAAGTCACTTGTCTTAAACCCCTCAGCTAGTGAGTGACTGAGGCAAGATTCATACCAGGGCCGTCTGACTTCAAGCTTGCCACTCTCACCTACGCCCGAGAATGGGCCCTCGGGGGTGGCTGACACTTGAACTTGCCTGAAGGCCAAGGAGCTGACCAAGGTCCTTGTGATTTGCACCGATGCTTATTTCTGGGGGCGGTGGTATCCCCTCAGAGCCCACGTGGGTTCCTTGGCCTTCAGAGTTCACCCACCCTGGACTGTCAGGGCCAGGGCACCCTGAGATCTCCACATCTGAGCTTCTCCGGGCCCAACCTCTTCTAACAGGCAACCGCACCGAAACCCAAAACCAAACTGACTGCCATCAAATCAATGTGGACTCCTAGGGACCCTGCAGGACAGGGCAGAATTGCTCCCGCACGTTTCTGAGACCATCACTCTTTACAGGAGTAGAAAGCCCTTTCTTTCTCCAAGGTTTCAAACTGCTGACCTGCGGATCGCTGAGCTGATGTAGCCACTAGACGACCAGGGCTCCTCCAGGAAATTGCACACACCTTACAAACGGATGAGCATAGTTTTACTGGTCCAAGAGGAAACTCATCCTAGAAAACGTCCTGGTCTCCACCTGCACCCATGCCTCCATGGTCATCACAGCCCCTGGATCCTGAAAATCAAGGTCCCCAACACAGGTGTGGGCGCCGACGCACACAGCTCAGAAAAAGAGCAGCCCTGTGAGGCGCATCCTGAACATTCTAGGCTGGTTGTATGGCAAACAAGGGTGTGTGGGAAAGGCCAGAACTTTGTCCTACAGGCGAGAATCCTCCAGTTCAGGGTTGCATTCACCGTCTGAGTAGGACCCTCCATGGCTCCTCTGTGACCAGGCCTGAGAGATCACACACAGCTCCCCCTGCCCATGAGGCAGTGCTTCATATCATTTCACAATCGGGTACTCCTTGTTCTTGCTTATGCCCTGGCTGCGACCCTCATGTCCTACAGAGGCCCTGCCCTCCGAGGGAAGTAAGGGATCCGATGCCTCGTCTGCATGGGTGATGTCAATGTTCACAGCACTGAAGGTTCCAGAAGGAAAAGTTCCAGGTTGAGGTATGGGGCTCTGCCTCTCCACTCAACCCCAGGAAGCAAACCAAACCAGCAACATCAGTAGGGAGGTCCACACACGGGGCCTGGGTGTCCTCATTACATCTAACCGCCCAGCTCTGAGCCCATTCTCCCTTCAGCCTTAGCCCAGCAAACCCTTGTCCAGGTCCTGCTCTGGGCCCTTGGTCTCGGGCTAGGTGCTGGGGAAGCCTGTGAACAGCACAGAGCGGTATTTGTTCTGTTTGAGCTTCAGCAACTCCTGGGTGGGGGTGGTGGGGTGGGCTGCAGAGTTAGAATAGAGACGTATAAATATACATGAGGCTGGAAAGTGAGTCGTTGCAAGCCCACACCCTCTGAACCAGGCCCAAACAGACAGGGGGCCTTGGCAGAGAGGATGAAAGCCACTCCGACCCAGCGGAGGCCCACCGCCGGCCAGCTGGCAGCTAGAGGAAGGAGGGGACATCGGCCCCTTTCAACAGCATGATGAAGACTTTCTGGCAGCACAAGGAATAACTGGCCAGAGCCCAAGAAGGAGCCGCTGAGCTGGCTCCTGTGCTGGTGATGATAAAACTCGCGGGCTGGGACACCGCCTCCAGGAGCCATGTCTTCGCAGGACTGTGCTCACAGATAGCCCCCAGCGCACTCTCCTCCCCGTGCCTTGCCGTGGAGAGCTGTTGGTTTCCCCCCCACAGGCTGTGTTTAAACAGGTCAGAGCCCAGGCTCGCCCTGGCCTTGGCCCAGGAGAAAGGGCCCAAGGTCAGCCACTACTCCTGTGGATTTCATGGCCCGCCGGCCTCCCATGTTCCCTGTTGCAACCAACAAAAGGAGAGGCGGTGCCCAGAACGGAGCAGGGCTGGCAAGACAGAGGCCCCACTCCTTGGCAGGTGCAGAGGCTCCAGAGCCAAGGTGCTCAACCTGCCTGATGCCGCGACCTTTCATGCAGTTCCTCATGTGGTGGTGACCCCCCCACCGTCCAATTATTTTCATGCGACTTCATCACCGTCATTTTGCTACCGTTAAGAATCAGGCGACCTCTTTGAAAGGGCTGTTTGACCCACAAAGGAGTCGCGACCCACAGGTTGAGAATCGCTGCTCCAGGGGGAGCCTGGGTGCCAGGAAAGGATGAGGTGCGGGAGGCCTGGGTTCAGTTCTTGGCCAAGGCGCCTTGGGGGCAGCCAGCTGTTGGTGGGTGGCATTAGATGGTGTGCTGCTGAACAGGTTAGCTGCGCTTCCCAGTGTGATTTTGACTTGCCTTCCTGAAGGCCTGACCCTGCTGGACAGCTTGTCCTTGCCGTCCTATGTCATCTTTGGAAAATGTCGCTTTCAATTCTTTGCCCCCTTTTTTATTTTGCAACTGAGTTGGACATTTGCTGGATTCTTGATTTTAAGCTCCTGTCAGATATACCAGTAAACCAATGACCTTCAAGTGGGCTGAGTAGAGTCATGCTCTACGGCCTTGCCAATGGCTGGGTTTTCAGAAGAAAATCGCCAGACCTTTCTTTTGAGGTACCTCTGGGGAGGCTGGAACTTCCTTTTGGTTAGCAGCTGAGTGTGTTAACTGCACCCCCCACCCCCAGGGACTCCTGTCAGATACATAATTACCAAATATTTTATCCCATTCCCTAGGTTGCCTCTTCAGCATCTTGGTAAAGGCCCTTACTGTACACAATGTCTTGCTTTGGATGCACCTGAAAGAACCCATTCCCATTGAGTCGTTTCCAACTCAGAGTCACCCTACAGGACAGTGCAGTACTGCCCCCATGGGTCTCTGAGACTAACTCTGTACGTAGACAAACAGCCTCATCTTTCTCCCAAGGAGCAGCCAGTAGATTTGAACTGCTGACCTTGCTGTTAGCAGCCCAACACATCATCCATCACCTTGGATGAAGTCCCTTTTATTTCCTCTTTTGCATCCTGTGCTTTGGATGTTGTATGTGAGACCATGTTGAATACTCGGATCTGAAGAATTACCCCTGTTTTTACCCAAAAGCCTTTATGGTTTGAGTTCTTCCATGATCCACTTTGTATTCATTGTAAATGGTAACATATGGATCTTTCGTTGGGATGACCCAGCCGTCCCTGCTCTATTTACTATGGATGTGATTCTGCCCCCATGGACACAGCATCCTAGTTGAAAGTCCACTGATCACAGAGGTCTCGGTCCACACACCCACGGAGAGTGAGTTTTCAGTAGCGTCCTCTGTCTAGCAGATACCATGGCCTGGACTGAAATCATGGAAAACACCTCAGAGGAGCAGGAGAGCCAACTTGGGCCTTGCCCTACTTTCCCAACTAGACACGTGGGGACTAGGTCACCTGGGGCTCTGGGTTAGAAGCTGCACACCACGTCTCCAAGGTGGCTGTGGGTTTGAAAGGGAGAGATGCTCCCAGACCACGTGCATACTCTGGAAAACACACGGGGGGACAGGAGGAGCTGGCTCTGTTCCCATAATGGATCTGGGCTTCCGTGAACTAGGAAATCCCTTCCAGATCCTTTCAAGAGGGAAGAGAGGGTGTATGTCCTGTTTGTGTTGCCTCCTTGTGCGTACATTTTCCATCACACTCATCCCTGGCCACATGGAAAGCTTTCTACAGTAGGCCTTCTCGAACTTTACTGTACGAAAGATTCGCCTGGTGTGGCAGTTAGGTTTCAGGTTAACTTAGACTTCTGTCGGGGTGGAGTCCAACTTGCCAGTCAGCTCACAGCCTGTTTGAATCCACTGCTGCAGCCACGGTGCCACTCCATCTTCCTGGGCATCTTCTTCTTTGCCCCTCGACCAGATGGTCTTGGCCAGTTCACCTGCACAGGAAGCCATGGAAAGACCATGGCTTGGGTCAAGCCCACCTTCATCATCAAAGGGACATCTTTGCTTTGTAACCCTTGTCTTGCAGCAGCTTGGCCCCGTGCGATATGTTGCTTGATCTCCTGACTGCGTCTGCCATGGATCCAAACAGAATGAAATCCTTTAAAAGCTCAGCATGTTCTCCGTCGTCGCCAGGTTCTTTACTGGTCCCCTTGTAAGGCCTTCCATGTTCGTTCCATTTAGGTATAACCCATGCTGAAGATAGTGCAAGCCATCTGTGCAACCCGGGGACCTCCGATGGGGCTTCAAAATCTTCGTGGAAAATAGGAATGAAAAGGCAACCGAAGTTTGCACAAACTCTTGGAAGCCCCCTTCCTATTGCTGAGTGTGAGGTCTGTGTTTTCCCTTCAGCCCCCTGCATCTCTCTGGTCTTCATGCGCGTCTCACCCATTCTGAGGCATGGGTGGAGACGGGCCCGGGAAGGAAGGATCCAGCTCGGGCACAGCCCTGACAGCAGACGTGTGGGCAAGGGGGCCAAGGGGCAGGCAGGCAGAGACTCGAATGAACTACCGGCGAGAAAGATTCGGGCCAAGACGATGACTCAAGGCTGCCTCCTGTGGCGCCTTTCACCTGTTTCGGGTGATACATTTTCCTAATGAGGTGCAGCCAAGCCTTTTGCAACAAGTTTCTAGCAAGGTAAATCAAATGCTGTCCAGCCTAGGAGCTTCTGCCATGAATTACGGCCCCAACTTTGTCATCAAATGGCTGCGTGGCTTTGAATAAAACTCTGCCCTTCCACTGGACTCTTTAAGGGGCTTGGTAGCTCGGTAAGTTCTCACTGTCTGCCAGGGGATTTCCTGCTCTTCCTGATCCTCCAGGACAGAGCAAAACTGCCCTGGAGAGCTTCCCAGGTCATCATCTTCGTAGGAGTAGATCACCAGGTCCTTTCTCCCGCGTTCAAATCGCTGGCCTTTCAGTTAACAGCGGAGGACACCGCCAGGGCTCCGGTAGCAGTGTGCCTGGCGAGTAGTAAACACATGGTAATGAAACTACCTACTGTAAAATGACATGCCAGAGAACAGAAGCCAGTTAGCCTCACTCTCAGACCCAATAAACCAGCCAGTCCAAGCATGTGTTTACGACTTACTCCAGCTAAGCCAGAGGTGAGAAGGTTATGGGATCCAAAGAGGAGGGTGCTGTTAGCCTTGCTGGGGGTGGAAGGTGGCAGGAGGGGCCAGGGTGCTTCTGGGGTTCCCAGACCCTTTGTTCATCCTCCATGGCTGCTCAGAGCCCATCCCCTGCATTGCATCACAGCCCAGCCGTTGCAGTGTCTGCTCGCGCACCCCCCCCCCCCCCATCTGGGAGTGGACCGTGATGACGCATGCTGGAAACCATCCATCCAGGCTTAACTCCGTGATCAGAGAGCTGTATTTCCAAGCAGGGTCCGCTAAGAACCCCGGCAGGGGTCAATCGCTCTTCTTCTCACTCAGATTGGAATTAACATGCTGCCCAACTTTCTCTCCCAGAGAAATCGAGACTGATGAATCACTGTGGAGACCAACATGTGCCGGCCATTACTGGATAGTCTCTCTGTTCTTTGGGGCCGATGGCTATTTACTTTGACAGATAAATGTGCCTTTATAATCCACAAGGGTCGCCGGGGGTAATGGGTTTTAAAGTGCATTTGTTTCTGCCCTTGGAGATTTGTTTTACATCACGTCATTCTGTTTCATCTGGTGAGAGAAGCCCCATCCTACTCCAACCCCATAATTGTCCCGGTGTCCTCTGTGGCTCTGGACCAAAGAAGCCAGTCGGACCTCGGTCCTGAGCCATTAATGTGACAGGAGGAAGAGACTCTTAGTCCCTGGCACTATGTGTTGTAGGAGTCCCTGGGTGATGCAAATGGTTCTAAGGCTCAGTGGCTTACCCAAATGCTGGATGATCCAGTCCATCCCAGGGCGCCTCAGAAGAAAAGCCTGGTGATCTCTTTCTGAAAAAATCAGACACTGGAAACCCTCATGGAGCCCCGTTCCACTCGCACACACACGGGGTGGCCTGGAGTCCCCATCCGCTTGACAATAACTGGTTTCATTCTGTGTTGAAAGTGCAAATGCATAGTCCGGGGCCAGAGTTAAGACTCCCAAGGAATTCGCTGGAGGAGCAATAGCTGGTCCCCCTGGAATACTTCTAGCCTTTTGTATGGCTTAGGGTGGGGCCCGGATACTGAGGCGGGAAACTGAATCATTTAGCACAGTGGCTTGGACGGTGGTCCTCACGCTTGAAAATGCATCCTAGTCGTGGCTTCTGTTGAAGGCTTGTTCAAACACGGATGCTGGATGCTCCACTCAGTTCCTGGTCCTCTAGGGATAGGGCAGGGCCCAAGGATTTGCATTTCTACAGTGGCCTTGGGTTCCACTTGAGGAACTGCAGATAGTGGGACATATTAGAGGCCAATGGTAGGAGAAATTAGGCCGTTGGCAGTGCCTGACACTTTGGGCGACATCTCTAGAGGGCAACATCATTTCTACTGGGCAATGCAGGGCTTTAAATCCTTGTCTCTGAAATCTTCAGTAAAAGACCATTTCCATTTATAAATGGATCTTGTTTAGAAGATTTATTCAAGTGCTAAGTGGACCTGGAATCACCCAATCCACCTATCATGGTCTGCTGTACCAAGGCTACTAGGGAGTTAAGGTCCATGGGGTCATGGCTGGGCCACAGGGGCAAGGGTGTGGTCAAGGTCTTGTTGTGGGGCGATTCCTGGTGTTGATAACAACCTGAAGTACTGGCAGGCAGAGACTCGAATGAACTACCGGCGAGAAAGATTCGGGTCCCTAAGAGAGTTGGGGTTGTTTTTGTTTGTTTGTTTGTTTGTTTTCTTGCTTGAGTCAGGGCCATGCAGGTAAAACTCAGCCTAGAGCAATAGAAGGACACCCTGTAAGGGTTTTGGAAACTCCACCAGTACATTGGGCAGTCAAAGGCTCTGCCATTGATAGGGTTCGATTCTGCTATCAAGACCCAGGCCAGACATGACAGGTATCCTTTGGGAAGAAAGAGAGTCAACATGTTTGGAGACAGGAAAATATCTGTAACAACTTCCAATGATGCTGGGATTTTTTTATTACTAGGACAGAAATCCAAATCCAACTCCAGTTTATGTAAGCAAAAAGTAGAATGTATTTACCATACCAGGAATATCCAAATCATAAGCTTCAAGTACAGTTGGATCTGTGACTAATGAAATCATCAGGTTCTCTCTCTCTCTCTCTCTCTCTCTCTCTCTCTCTCTCTCTCTCTCTCTTCTTGGTTGGCGCCATTGGCAAACAGGCTCTCTATGACAGTTTTCAGGAATTCCAGGTTTCCTTGACTTGGAGCTTGAACTCCCAGAGAGACCATGTCTTGTCATAGACCTCTAACAACCAATGCAGAAAGGACGCTGCTTGGTCAGCTGTCTGCATTGATGTCTGCCGTGGCCAGCAGTGTGGGGTTTGACTGCTCTGATGTGGAAACCATGCCCACCCCTTGGGCAGGATCCTCTCTATCTGCATGGGCCTGAGGAGGCGCCACATTGGAAAGAGACTTCTGAAAGGAAGAGATGCTGCTGGACCACAGATGACTGGCCTCCTGCTTCCGAGGGCAATCAGAATGATGGCTCAGTCCTGGCTCACACACCCCTCCCTATGCACCGTAGATATTACCCCCCAAGGCAGGAGCCAGTGTTCTCTCGCCCTGGAAACACCAGCCCACGGTGTACTGTAGTGGAGGATCTACAGGGGGCAGAACTGGCTCCTTCAACACTGGAGAATGGGCAGAATCTGGGCCGGCATTACACATTCAGTCACTTGCAGGGCGATGGGATTTTCAACTCTTAAACATGGGTCCTCTTCCAGGAATGAGGTGGATGAAATCAATAAAGCAGCATTGTAATTGGGCACCTAGGGCATGGTCAAGGGGCTCTTCTCAGGTTTATGTGACACCCACACTCCAATGATGCGCCAGTCCGTACTGCAGTGGTTCTCCAAGTGGGGTCCCCAGACCAGCAACATCACCTAAGACCTTGTTACAAATGCAAACGCTCAGGCCCCACCCAGACTTACAGAATCAGAGACTCTGGGGGCGGGACCCACACTTCTTGTTCCAACAAGCCTGCCAGGTGATTCAGACACATAGTCACCTTCTGGGAAACACACTGCGTGTTTGTTTGATTCAGTTCACTGAGTTCAAGGGGACTCTCTAAAATAAAAACCAGGACTGGGTTACAGCTTTATTGAGCAGTCTGAGTTTAGAGGCGTGTAAACACAGACCAGTTGTATATTTTTCTCATCATTACCTTCCACCGTGCACTATCAAGTCATATTTTTTCACCCTTAATCACATCTTGGGCAGATTTCTTAGCTTATAATCTTTTTACATTCATTTATGTTACTGCAGAGATTTGTTATCTGAGTTGAAATTCTTCTTTGGCTCCATCATGAGCTGCATTCAGGAACTGGGATTCGGGGTGGGGAACGGGTAGATCTACCCTTCCACGCCTCTTCCCACTAGAGCACCATGCGGTGGCATCCAGGCCTGTCCTTGGTTTCTCTCTATCTCTATCTCTATCTCTCTCGTTTCTGAATCAAATTCCTGTGGGTTTGGGGAAGTTGTGGGCACAGGGATCCTAACTACTTCTTGGCTGTGGTGAGCTACCCTCAGCTCCCTCTTCCTCTGGCTCATTGGCTCCATTGCTGCTCGCGGCTGTGGGTCATCACCTCAATTGACCCTCACATCACAGTGCCTGGAAGAACAGGGTTGGTGGATTTTGAAGGCCTCTTCATGTGACCCAGCTCATCTGTCACCTAGCATTCAGCTGTGACCTCCTTTGGCTTTCCTGGTGGGCCACTGTCTTCCCATTCTTCCTCCCTTTCTAGAACCTCAGAAACTTCTGGGGTCTTCTTCCCCACCCTCTGAGGGTCAAAGGCGGTGGAAACAGAGGATCCCATCCCACCTCAAGCATATACCACAGTCCCCTAATCTCCCTTGACTGAGCCTCTTTGCTTCAGATAGTTGATGTGGCTCCAGCCCCCACGTTTGCAACCTAAAATCAAACTCAATGCCCTGGCGTTGATTCTGACTCATAGAAACCCTGTAGGACAGGATCGAGCTGGTCCAGTGGATTTCTGAGACTGTAACTCTTGACCAGAGTGCACCTTCTCCCACTGAGCCTTTGTGGTTTCCAGCTACTGGGGTTAACAGCCCAATGAGTGACTCACTGTGCCACCGGACACTGAAAATCCCTGAGCGCATGTCAAATTCTACTGAAGTTACCAGATTCGCTCTCTCTCCTCTCCTCTTGGTTGCATCTTTTTCTCTTTTATCTATGATACTACCTATGTTATTAACTGTTTACCTATGTAGCTATCTATACTACTATCTATGTATCTGTCTATGTGTACTACCGTCTGTTAGGCTGGGTTTTCTCAAAACTCAAAACTAGGGTCATTCAACTACGTATGAAAATTTTATACCAAGAAAGAAACATATATCAAGAGATCAGCCCAGCCCAGTCCAACTGAAGTCCAGGGGTCAGAGGCTAGCTGGAGACCCCTCCATACTCACACAGCTGCCAGCCAGTGATACAAAGAGCAGAAGTAGGAAGCTGGGAGATCAAAGGCCAGTAGGTTCAAGGTCACGTGGATCCAAGGTCAATAGGATCAGGGCACCAACAGCTCTCAGGGCCAGCAAGCTGCATGTGCCACTGGCCCCTGAAGCCAGATGTAAGTCCAAGTAGGCAGAAAGGAGCAGAGAGGCAAGGAAGAGGCCGGTTCTCTAGAGCACCTTTTGTAATAGGCCACTGCCAAGAAACCACCATCAGGTTGGCACCTGCTTCTCCAGGGCATGGCCACAGCAGTAGGACTTCATTTTTCACTTTGCATCATGCACTTGAACTAGCTCACTCAGTGCAGCAGCTTCTTCCTTCCTACCCACATTGGATGCGACCTTCAAAAGCTGACTACTCTATAAAGCCCTTCTATGACGAAGTTCGTGTCATTCTGGGATCAGCTACCCTGTTTTTAGTGACTCTGCTCCCCACACTGGCCAGGAAACTCCATTTGATCATCGAAATACCTAGACACTCTGCTTGGGCATTTTCCCCATGTCACCTTGACTAAACTGGATGTAACCTGAGGATTTCCAACTTGCATCTAAGCCCTAGCGATCTCTCTCTGTGATCTACATAACCTTTCCTTCTCCCTCCTGAGCCAAAACCCAGGTCTCCAATCCTGCCACTGATGCTGGCTCTTCAGCCATTCCTGCTCATCTCCTGGGTCTTTGCCTTGTTGTTAGTCTGAAATTCTATGTTCCTGCGGTGCAGGATGCATATAGGTTTATACTTTTTTTCTGAAAAGGAACATATGTAGCTAGAGGATTAAAAAATACATTTTCATGAGCTGGATAATAACAAAAATTAAATGCAAAATCTCCTTGCTGTCCCTACTAGCTAGAGTGCTTTAAAAAAAATTCATTTCGATGTTTTATTGTTATAGAGACAGGAATATTTCTGGAGAAAAATGCCTGCCCATATATCCAGCTCCATGCCTCTTGGAAGAAGAATAAAAGTGGAAATGAGGTCATCCAAGAAGTGTTTGTTCAGTGTGAAGTCACACAGACTGAC
Organism: Echinops telfairi; assembly: GCF_000313985.2. Taxonomy (NCBI): domain Eukaryota; kingdom Metazoa; phylum Chordata; class Mammalia; order Afrosoricida; family Tenrecidae; genus Echinops; species Echinops telfairi. Next base: position 16,646,107 of record NW_022103905.1, read on the forward strand.
CATTGAAGTCTAAACATGTTCTTCCCCTCAGCAAGGTCAACGAGTGTTGTGGTTCGACCAAGAGCTGAGCCTCCCCACACACTCCCACCCCCTTCAAATAAAGCACCACCCAGGCAGATTCAAACAACAAACAAAACCTGGGGGGGTTGGTACTTACATTGTTAATATCATTCATGACAGGTGTGTTGTCCTCAACCCTGGGCTTTTTCCTCCAAATCAAAACAGCTAGGATAACACCTTTCCAAAGAGCAGCCGGCACACCTGGGGCTCCACATGGTCCTTCCCCAATTCTAAACCCTCAGTCCCAGCTCAAGTGTTTTTGGCATTGAGAGCACCTCTCCCCTGCAGCAGTCTAGGGTTCCTTTCCCCATGAGGAAAGCTCAGAAACCAAAGGACCCTCCATTTCTAAGCCCATCCTGGCAGAATCTGGGTGACCCATCTGCCTCAAGAATTGCCCATGAAGTGCCACCCACCTCTGGCCCTAGTGGTCCTTGATCCTGGCGCTCTGGTAGAATGGAGGTAGGATAGCTTGGCACCTTCTGAAATGAGCCCCTTGCCAAGCATCCCTCTGGTCTTTAGCAGGTGATTGACGGTGTGCATCAGGTGAACCCCACAGTCTGCCATCAATAACACCATTGAGGTCCTGATGTCCACGGCTTTATTATTTTTCTAATGAATATTTAAGAAGAAAAGGTAATTAATCATAGGCTGATAGAAAGGCTATAAATCTCCTATTGGCTCTGGGCACCGACCTCCTAGGAAGGGTTTTGAGTTTCTGTGTAGTGAGATTAAAAACTTTTGGAAATCGATGGTAGCAATGGTGTGCAACATGGTGAGTGTAATTATTGTCACTGAATTGTCCACTTAAAAAGTATGCAAATGCCCCTGGCAGAGGGGTCTCGGGGAGGAGACGAGCCAGACAGGGTGCAATGTAGCAACGATGAAAAGTACAACTTTCCTCTAGTTCCTAAATGCTTCCTCCCTCCCCCCACCTATCATGATCCGAATTCTATCTTGCAAGTCTGGCTAGACCAGAGGATGTACACTGGTACAGATAGGAACTGGAAACACAGGGAATCCAGGGCGGATGATCCCTTCAGGACCAGTGGTGTGAATGGCGATACTGGGAGGGTAGAGGGAGAGTGGGTTGGAAAGAGGGAACCGATTACAAGGAACTATATGTGACCTCCTCCCTGGGGGACGGACAACCGAAAAGTGGGTGAAGGGAGACGTCGAACAGGGCAAGATATGACAAAATAATAATTTATAAATTATCAAGGGCTCATGAGGGAGGGGGGACTGGGGAGGGAGGGGAAAAAATGAGGACCTGATGCCAGGGGCTTAAGTGGAGAGCAAATGTTTTGAGAATGATGAGGGCAATGAATGGACAAATGTGCTTTACACAATTGCTGTATGTATAGATTGTGATGAGTCGTATGCGCCCCTAATTTGTGTACTTTTTTAAAGTACACAAATGGCACATTTTACTACACATATTTTGCCACAATCATTTTTTTTAAACCCTACTGGTGGATATTGAATCCTTCCAACCATCCAAGCAGTGGCTCAGAAAGGGTATTCTTAGAGACCCTGCTTCAGAGACTGCTCACAGAGGGACCAAAATGAACATGGAATCGGTCAAATCTTTGACTTTGCTTCCTTGGGTGAGCGAAACAATCTCTTGGACGATTTTGGACAACTGGCTCCATTTGAGTCTCCTCCCTTTCAGGGTCCCGTCTAAAGAGTTCAAAAGAAGCCAGGGTGGAAACCACATAAAAGCTCCAAGCACATAAGCCCAAGTCCAGGCTTGGCCCAGGTTTTCAGGAAAGCAGTGGAGGAAGCTGCACCTACTGCAAACAAGCAAGAGGGGAGTCCGCCAGCATCCAGGTGTTCACTGTGGGGCTTTTACACTGATGAGGGCACAAACAGGAAGTGGCCCACGTTGAGGTCACCGGCTAGCAGGCTTTCTCTGTGTGTTCGGTCTACACCCACAGCTGTCACAGGAAGGAACTAGATAATTCCCCACACCCTTCCCACGAGAAACCAGACCTGCTTCTGGCTCCGTTTACCATTTAGGGAGGAACCCAGTTATCTTCCAGCCTCACAACCCCTGTGCAAGCAACAAGGCTTCCTCTTTGGCACACAGCCCTGTGCGGCCTGGGAAGGGCCAGCGGGATCTGAAGTGTGCCGGACACTTGGTTGCTCTGAAATTAAAATAATAACTGGCGAGCATGTAGCTGGTTCCTATCTGACAAGCACTGACCTCTCCGCTTTTCCAAAGGGGAGACAACTCAAGCCTGTTTGAGCCTTGGCATATTGCCTCCAGGGCCACCTGTGGAGGTCTGCTCTGGAAGCCCTGTCAATGCCTAGCACACTCACTCAAGCTTACTCCAAAATCCCAGGAGCCCCCAGCCTGTTGGAGCCATGGCCTGTTGCCAACCTGGCTTCAGTCTTTAAGGTCCTTGAAGCATAGCTTGAACATCATGTGGTGCCTCTGTGTTAGACCAGGTTGACTGTAGAAATAAATCCATATGTAAGATATGTAAGAAAGAGCTCTATATCAAGAAGTAATTGTATATCAAGAATCTCAATACTCAAGTCTGTAAGCCCGATACTAGTCCATAAGTCATCCTTCAGACTCACGAAGCCACACGCAGTGATGCAGAATGCAGGAATATCACAGGCCGGCGGATGCAAAGTCTTGTGGATCCAATGGTGCTGGCTGCATCTCCAGGGCTCTGGCATCAACCAGGGTCCGCCTATAGGAAGTGAAGGCAGAGAGAAAGGGGAAGGCTCCCAGGGCCCTCCTTGTGAGAAGGCCACATGCCCACAAGGAGGCACCATCAGGCACCATCAGGAGGTGCCATCAGGCACCATTGACAGATTGACTAACACCCCTATACTTTCATATATCTACAAGTTGATGTGAAATTATGTAACTACCACAACCTCTTCCCTGGAGTCCTAACTCCGTGAACGTAAAGCAATGAGGCCCGGGATTTAGAGAATTCAGGAGCTAGAGAACACCTCATGGACAAGAGGAGGGGAGCCGAGCTGAGTTTTCTGGGTGACTTGGGTAGTGGTAGAGCCCTGGTGACATAGTAGTTACTCTTTGGACTGCTGACTGCAAGGTAAGCAGTTCAAAACCACCAGTTCCTTGGTAAAAGAGGAGGCTTTCTACTCCCATAAAGAGTTACAGTCATCAAGGGTTCATGAGGATGGGAGGGTAGGAAGGGAGGGGGGAAAAAGAGGAGCTGATACCAAGAACTCAAGTAGAAAGAAAATGTTTTAAAAATGATTATGGCAACATATGTACAAATGTGCTTGATACAATTGGTGTATGGACTGTTATAAGAGCTGTAAGAGCCACAATGGATGGATGGATGAATTGTGATCAGAGTTGTATGAGCCCAATAATAAAATGATTTTTAAAAAGGAGCTGTAAGAGCCCCCAATAAAATGATTTAATTAAAAAGAGAGAGAGAGAGAAAGAATTACAGTCTCAGAAACCCACAGGGCAGTTCTATAGGGTCGACATGGGTCCAAATTGACTTCGGTGGCAGAGAGTGTGAGTTTCGGGTTGTGGTTATGTGGAAAGGGAAATGAAGGGGAGGGGAGGGGAGGGAGTAGAGGGGAGAGGAGGAGAAGTACCGGAGAAGGCAGATATGCAAACAACCATGCACTCTCTTGGGCCAGGAGAAGACCCACCCACATGAGCAGAAGGGGGGTTGCCATTTCAGAGCCCAGTAAAATGTGCCAGACACTCTCCCAAGCCCTTCATTTAGGTTGTAATCTCACCTGTTCCCCACCACTACCATACAGGGGCACTCTTATCATAGCACCCCCTCTCAGTGCTTTCCCAAGACTCAAGACAGTCATGTTACCTGCTCAAGGTGAGCTAGAAAGGGGCAGGCCTGAGCTGTAATCTCCAAATCACAAGCTGCACAGCCTGTGCAGGTCCACTTTCTGCCCTGCCACAGTGTCTCCCAGGAAGGGTTTGGAGAAGTTCTGGAATTCGGGTGTAAAGAAGGAGTCAGACACAGAAGCCAGAAGACTTCGGATCCAGTGCCGAACCGCTCTGGAGACCAGGCTAGTCCTTCAGCCGTTTGGCTTCTCTGAAGCAGGGAGCTATCAAGACTGGGACAAAGAAGTGAGTCAAACATCACATCTAATGAGGGATTGCTAGGGGCTATCTGCAGGTTGCTTGCAGCGGGTGGGACGGGGCAAAGAAAAACCAGGAAGACCGAGCTCTGCGCTGTGCAGAAATGCAGACGTGAGGCGGAGAGAGCAAATGTCAGGAGTATGCTTGAGTGATCCCCTCTGGAAGGAAGAGATGGACGGTCAACAGCAGGCAGAGGTGAACTGAGATCGTAGCAATGGTAACAAGTGACACTTACTGAGAGTGGTGCCAATCATCCCCAAAGTCCTCAACCACCTCATTCAAACAGCCCCTCCCCACACCATGGCAATCAACATTGCCCCCCTCGTTTCACAGATGAAGCTCCGGGAGGTCAGAATACAGAACTGGCAGGTGGCCGAGTCTGGGCCTTCAGTCCCCATGAGATCCTGCCTCCTCTGAGCTCATTCCTATCAGGTTCCAATCCATTGCTAAGATCTTATTCCGTCACCACGCCTCTACCCCACCTGCTCCATGAGCTATCCACCCTCCATGGGCACAGAAGGACACCGCCCCCCACCCCCACCCCACCCCCGGCCTCTCTGCATCTCACCCACAATGGCCTTCCCAGGACGCCCCTTCTTCCCCTCACCCAAAGTCCCTTCAAACTGTAGTCGCTCCTTCACATCTTCATGGCCCACTCTGCCCACCCACACACTGCCTCCTGCCACCCCCACCCCCCACCACCCCAGTGCAGGTCTGCTTCCAGCAGTTCTGGAATGTCCTGTGCTCACTCAGCCTCTCTCCTGCCCACATGGCAGTCTTCCAAGTCACATGCAAATGCCATTCTCTCCGTGCCCCTCACAGGGAGGCCCATCTCCTCTTTGCTTCTGTCCTCTCTTTACCTCTTTCTGCATTTACCACCCTGGGCCCGCTAGGCACTTTTGTCCGCATGTTCATATGACCCTCTTCCCTATAGTATGATAAGCACGTGGGAGACAGAAAGGGCTGTCATTTGTGCCCAGCGCATGGCATATGGTGACCACTAGTTAATGTTGACCAAATGTCCATCCTGATTAGGATGAAATGAATGAATCTCTATCTGGGTCCAGGGAGAGGGGCTGGTTCCAATGTCATCCTATGCCTACTTAATAAGATCACATTTGTTATCTTAGGATGACTTAGTGGTCATCATAAACTAGGCTGATGGTCTCGCTAGTGCAGAGTCTACACCCTCTTCACTGGTTCACTTTCTGCCTTATCCCTTGTCTATTTCATTGGTTCAAACACACACACATCCACATACTCATACTCACACACACATACTACTTCCCTGGTTGAACCCCAGACCAAGACCAATGGACCAAACACGCTTCCACCGCTCTGCTCTCACTTAAATTCATCTTCAGCAGGAGTGGACCATACCTGGCAGGCCTGCAGATGGCTCTCAGAACCCAAGCTAACACCCCGGCAGAAAGGCTCCATGGAGCCAGGTTTTCTCACTTGAAACCGTCCCCAGTCCTCCTCCTGTCAGGTGGAGCAGTGTGGAGTCCAGCCCTCACCGCCTCCAGGTGACCCTCCCTCTCCATCCATCCCCGCGGGAGCCCATCGGCTGAGCTCCAGCACCTGCAGGCCCGGGCAAAGGAGCCCTTGGGGGCCCAGCCCCTGCCCTGACCCTTGCCTGCTGAAACAGGCCTGCAGAGTTATTCTGCGGGCTCATTAGCACTTGCACAAGCTGTTGAATTATTCTTACATTGCCAAGTGCACCCCAGAGCGCTGCAGACGTAACCCTGCCTTTGAAGTCATTATAGGAGAATCCAAGGAATGGATTCCAAACTCTTCCTTCCCAGAAAAGGGTTCCCACAAGAGCAGCACTGGGGTAGTTGGCAGTTAAAGAGTGGTAGCCAGAGGCCAAGACCACACTGCTTCTACCAGCACTGCTTCTACCGAGCACCACCGAGGTGTAAGGCTCCCAGCCCTGCCACCAATGGGAAGGGAAACTCTGCCATCCAATCAATGATGACACACTGTCACTGTCTCTATGAGTTTCCAAGACTGTAACTCTTTATGAGAGTAAAAAGCCCTGCCTCTTTCCCAAGGAATGGCTTGGTGGTTTCAAACTGCTGACCTGGCGGTTGGCAGCCCAATGTGTAACCACTACACCACCGAGGCTCCTTGCGCGAGGGAAAGCACGTGTCATTACACCAAGGACCTGACAGCCTCTAGCTCAGAGCAAAGAACACTGGTAGGTCCCGAGGCCAAGGTTCCAGTTCTAATGCGCAAGGTTGCCTCAAAAAAGGGTGAAATCTCACTGCACCACGTGCAGTTGAAGCAAATAAGAACCAGCCTTTTTCTTCTGACTTATGACTTCGTCTCCCCAACCCTCGTCTCCAAACTCATCCAACTTGACCCACTGAGTTTATTTCTATCCGCTACATCCACAAAGGCTTCCAGCACTCCCTCCTCTGTGAATAACGGAATACTAGCTGCTGCCTTCAATCGAGCATTTACAACACCAGGCATTGTGTTAAGCCATTTCCTTGCCTCTTCCCAATAATCCCTCAGTCCCCACGCATCAGAAGAGGACACAGAGGCTAAAAGAGGCTACCTAACTTACTCAGTTCACACCACGGGACTGAGCCTAGGTTTTCTAAGTCCAAGTGATAAGCATGCCAAGTCCACAGACAGATCTGAGTCTGAACAGACTGGGGAAGTTCTCACACTCTCCGACTGTCCATCCTACCACACCAGCTTGCGGGTAGGATCACAGGCGATATCCCAGGGAGCACCTTTCCCTCTCCTGGCCTGTCCCACAGGATTCTGCCACTCATTCCAATGCCCCCTGCTCTCTCACAGACCATCATGTGGATCACAAACTAGAAGGGCAGCCCCTTGAGGGAAGACCAAACTGGATGGCCTTCTCCGTTCCAACAACAGTGCTAGCGGCCCACATGAGAAGCGCTATGAGATGACCAACTAGTAATTTATAAATTATCAAGGGTTCATTTGGGAGGGGGAGTGGGGAGGGAGGGGCAAAATGAGGAGGTAAGGGCTTACGTGGAGAGCAAATGTTTTGAGAATGATGAGGGTAATGAATGTACAAATGTGCTTTACACAATTGATGCATGTACGGATTGTGGTAAGAGTTGTATGAGCCCCCAATAAAATTATATTTTTAAAAAAGAAGCTCTATGAATACTTTAACCAGCAAACAGAAGTCATTTTGAGGGAGTCTTGGCAAGAGCAAACATTCTGGTTGAGGCCAACGATTAGCACACCCTACTGCTAACCACAAGGTTGATGGTTCAAGTTTATCCTGCGGTCCCGCAGAAGAAAGGTCCGGAGAGCTACTTCAGTAACTCACGCACTGCCATTAAGTCGATGCTGACTCACAGGGAGCCCCCGTGGGATTCCGAGACTGGAACTGTTAACTGTACTAGAAAGCCTCATCTTTCTCCCAAGGTGTGGCTTATGGTTTCGAACTGCCAACCATGCAGATCTCAGCCCAATGAGTGCCCACGGCACCACTAGGGCCCCACTTCTAAAACCCCTAGGGCACACAGTTCTCTTCTGACATGCATGAGACAAAGTGGCTCCACAGCAACTGGTTTACCAAAACCACCTTCGTCATTACAGGAGTCTGTGGCCCAGAGAAAGCTAAATGTTATGAATATCTGTCACTCTGCCCATACTTCCCTCACCCACTCCGCTCCACCACTCTCCTGTTGTGATAAATCCACCAGGTGTCAGCCCAGGCTGGCATGAAAAATGTCTACTAATGCTGAACCAATTCCTGCCCATTCTGGCCCAGGTCTCTCTCCTACCAGGGTCTCTGCAGCTGGCCCACGTCAACCATGCTCCTCCCATGGTTTGGGGTCGGGAAGAGAAAGAGAGAGACCATCAGGTCTCCTCCTCTCCACCTGAGATGAACCATATGCTCACCCCCTCCTCCAGTCCCACCACCTGACCCTCCCCTGTCCCGTCCCGGGACAGGGACCCCAGCATTGGGTACTTAGCAACTCTCCTAAACTTTGTTTTAAAAATCACTCCCTTAAGGTTCTTCAGCCAGGCTTCTCATTTGAGTAGAAAAAAGAAAAAGTCAAATAAAAGTACACAGTTTCATCGAACATTGGATTTCGCTACATCTTGCATGACTCAAATAGTAGATCAATACAGATAAAATCATTCAGATTGGCTGATATTAAACATTGCTGACCCCAGAATTTCATTTTTCTTATAAAACGCTTTTGGAGAGATGGTTGCATTGTCATGACAACAGGCTTCAAAGATGAAAGTAATGGATCAGAAAATAGAACCGTGGAGAAAACACAGATGAAAGGCAAATAACCCTTTTGAAAATCCAAAGCTTTCTCTTCCTCTAACTTTTTTTTTTATTTGAAAAAAATTGCCACAAGCGCTTGCCTGTGTTAAAAGCGATCATGACCCAAGGAGCACAAAGTGGCCACCTGCTTGAAGTCCCGTCTCCTCTCTACTTGTCTCTCTCCCTCATTAAGTGCTCCAGCATTTGTTACGACTTTACTGACGTGTGTTCCTAAGGCCAGTGCACCCAGGCCATGATCTGTGTTGTCAAAGGGCTGGCCCAGGCTTTCTGGAGACCTGGCAGCCCCGGGGTGGTATGACTACACTCAGCTGCTAACTGGAAGGTTGGAGGTTCAAGTTCAGCCGCAAGGACCTCATTAGAAGGGCCTTGTGACCTGCTGGAAAAGCAACCCTGGAGAAGCCCACGGAGCACCATTCTACTTGGACATGAAATGAGCCAGCCACAACTGGTGATGAGTGTCCAGGGGGTTGCTTTTACTGCCTGAGGGCCTGAACGACTCTAACAAGAGACCTCGCACCCCATCCACCTGGTCAAATGTCAGTCCGCTTTTCCCTGCAACTAGAGCCCCACAGAGCTTCTCATGAAAGCAACACATACTTAGCTGGTACAAACAAGCACCTACCATGTAGACCAGGATTTCAAGACATGTGAACATTAAGCATTACAACCAGTTTTCTCTTGCCCTCTGTCATTGTCTAAGGCAGTCTACAAACTTGTGTAGAATGTCATTTTTCAGTCTCACCTGAAAGTCCCTTGGGACCCGTCCTTCCAAGCTCTTTGTTCTCCCCCCAAGGTCAGTGGCTTCGCCGGGCATCACACAGGGGGGATGTTGCTTCCACTTCGTCTTTCAAAACTAAATTAAAAAACGGTGCTCTAAGTTAAACAACAAAGACAGCTGCGCCTACACGTGTGTGCTAAAAAAAGACTCTGGTAAACTTGCTGCCGCCCTGTCACGTCTCCGAATGCTCTGAGGGTCTCCACGAGACCCCTGGCAAGGATGGAAGAAGAACAAGGTTTTCTGTGACCCACAGTGCCCTGCATGCCCCACTGTTGCGCCCCTTCTTCCAGTCAGATGAGGTCCTTGCCCCCACCCTACTATCTCCCAACCCCAGCCTTTTGCCCTTTGAGCAGGCTCTCGATTGATTGATTTGGGTTGACTTACAGTTACTATCTCTTATGTCGGTCAAACGAGTTTATATCTGGTTCCTCAGTCGCTGTAAACAAGAGCTACAATTTCTTTTCTTTTTTAAAAAATCACATTGAGAGAGCATTCCATGGCATCTGCCAAAACAGTGCAAAGGGTTTCCAACAAGACAGTAAAGTCATCGGTTAAGTGCAGTCTACAGGCAGTTGCTTGGCTGTGCAGACGCGGCAAAGACCGGATATCCGACTACGCGGCGTGCTGTCAAACTAGATATAGGTGTAAACCAAACCAAAGCAAGCCTACTGCCATCGAGTCCATGCTGACCCTGAGCAACCCCGCTGTGGGTTTCTGAGACTGGAACTCTTTACGGGAGTAGAAAGCCCAGGCTTTCTCCAGAGGAGCTGCTGGTGGTTCTGAACTTCTGACCAATCAGACAGCAGCCCAGCATGTAACCACTACACCACCAGGGCTCCTACAGGTATAGGTGTAGCTCCAGACATCTCTCTGTGTCTGATTAACACAGGGGCAAAGGAATTGGATCTTCTGGAACCTTAGCACTACCCAGAGGGAGCGATCTTAAAAATCCTCCGAAGGATTGCACCAAACTCACTCATGATTTCCCTGCGAAGTCCTGCCTATGTGGTGAATTAGCAGTCATTACACAAGGGGATTGGGGGAAATCTATCTATCCGTCTCAATGGTTCCTCTTTTACAGCCAGACCATGGGGCCTTTCGAGGGGGCACTTGACCACTTTCACCTCACCGTCCTGAAGAGGCTCCCCTCACACTCTGTAAGCGGCCTTCACCGGATGCACCTCGGTTTATGGAAGACCTACTTTCGATCTTGCATGCACTCCTTCCTCTAATTAGCTATAGGTTCAGCTACTATACTCTGGGCCTTCATGTAAAATAAAGTGATCGGTGGACTACATCACCTCTAAGGCTACTTGAAATCTGAAGAATCCACAAGGGTAGATTGTAAGCTTTCTGTTAGCTCTTGGGGCAAACGCCAGCGTTCTGGGTAAGAAACGGGCTGCCAGGACTTCTCAATTCTTCCCCATGCTTATGCTTCCTGAGCCAGCACAGCCTATCCCTTAGAATGGTTGGGTGATTTCCCCCTGAACATACCATGGCCTTGTCCACGCTGAAGGTCACCTTCTGTTTTTCTGCCTGTACACATGGCCTTGGGAGACCCTCCGGCTCTCGCCGCAGAGCATTTTACTGCAGGAGATGCCTGTGGATTCTTCTCTTTCCATACCACATCAACCTCTTAGATGGTCCTTCCTTCAATGGCTAAGAGATTTTTTCACACCCTTCATTCAGAAACTGGTCTCACGGGTCAGGCTTGCCTTTATTCCGTCGCATCTTGCTTGCGCTTCTCCAGCATTTCTGGCCTGCTTCCACGCAACAATCCTGTCTGGTAATGTCACTGGTGGTGTAGTGTTAGGATGATGACAACCACCTTTTTCTTTCCTAATAAACTCTAGCCTGGCATCTCCCCACATTCTCCCTGATAGTTCCTGCTTTTGTTCACACCTTGTACTCTCCATTTCCTTGTTGGCCCTTGGGAGGGTGAGGAAAGGATTCGGGTAGACCAATGAAGCAGAGATCCGCCTTCTGGAGGGCCAGTGACACTAAGAGCTACATGGACATGAGGGATCATCTGCTCTGAGCACCTCTGACCATGGTCTCTATGACCAACAGGCGCCTGTCTCCCAGGAGCTTACAAGTACACTCCATCTGCCCGTTCTCTTGAGTTACCTTTTCAAAATCTCTTATTGTGAATTTGGAGTCCAGGTGGCATGGTGGCTTATGAATTGGGCTGCTAACTTTGAGGGTAGCAGTTTGAACCCACCAGCTGCCCTGTGGGAGAAAGATGAGGCTTTCTACTCCCATAAAGAGTTACAATCTCAGAACCCCACTAGGGCAGTTCTTCCCTGTCTTATAAGGTCATTGAGTTAGTTTATTGTGCCAACCTGGCCAATAAACGCACGTGGGGTTAATTGAAGGGCGGAGAGATAAATGGCTCAGTGAACCTCGCCTTTCGAGTTCTTGGGTCTCTTGCTTTGTGATGGTTGCCTTGGCCAGTTCCCTGCTTCAGCTGGCAAGGCTCACTTCCTGCAAGACATCCCCAAGGAGAAGCCGCATGGACCTACCCCGATGCAGCCCTGGGTGCTGGAGCACCCGTGTGGAGACCCCTGCCAGCACTGAGATGCTTACACGTTCACTGATTTCGCTTTCCTCCTGCAGTCAGTGTCATTGCGTGTGTTTTGTGAGATGGAGGAGGACTTTGTGGATTGGTGTCAGACATATGGTTAACGTTGGACTTGTGGGCTTGGGCAGCACTGGGTTGGGATGTTTTCTTGATGTGCACTTACCCTTTATATAAAACTCTCTTGTACATGAGTTTCAGTGGATTTGTTTCTCTAAAGTACCCAGACTCACACAGCCACCATGAGTCAGAATTGACTTGTTGGCAGTGAGTCTGGGTTTGGACTGTGAATGGGGCTTACAGAGCAGACCGCCAGGTCTGCATTCAACAATAACCTCGGCTTATCCACTGCGGTCTCCTCCTATATCCTCCCTTTCCCACTTCTTCCCTGCGTTTCCGGTCTCCATTCCTCCTCTGTCCTGGTCCCTGAATTGAGGTGTAGGGACCTTCCAAGCACCCGGCTATTATTTGGCTACAATTTGCCCATTATTGTCCTTCCTGGTGGTTTTTCCTGCCCCCCTCCCCTTGAGGTTTGGGGGTTTATTTTGATTTTGTTTTTCTGTGTTCAAAGCTGCCCTTTCCCAAAACTGGCCTCTTTCCCTTAGTCCGTTGTGGAATTTGTGTTCTGATGTCAGGCTTTCTGGGAGGGAGCTTCCCTGGGCTTCTGCGGAGCTGGGAGAGCGCCCTGCGACCTCCCTGCGGGCTATTTGTGCCGTGACTTTTGCCTCCTAATTAAAGCCAGCCTCTTATTAGAGGGGTCCATTCTCAAACAAAGTGAGCGATTGATGTGTGCTCACTGTGTTTTCTTCTGGAACTTTCCCGATCTGCCCAGACATGCGCTCATTGGCGCCTGCTCAGTGCTGCATAGTGATGCCCCTACCGGATCACCCTCAAGTCAAATTCTGCCCACCATGTAGAAAAACGGCAGCTAAAGGGTGTGGCCACATCCTGGTGTCCGCAGGCTATTTCTAGAGAGAGTCGGGGAAGGCACAGTGAAGAGGTTCGGGGTTCGGGTCTTGGGGTCAGCCAGAATCACCTCTGATCTGTGCTTCTAACAAGGTTTCGACGCTTTCCGCACTTGACTGATGGGCAGAGCCGATAAAACAAGAAGACCTGCTCAGAGAAAGGTTGAGAAGATCCATTGAAATAACGGACATAAGTCGTCCGGTGCAATTAAGCACCCTGGGTGGCACAAATGGTTCAGCATTGACAATGAGCTCGGTGGCTGGCGACTCAAGCCCACTGAAAGGAACCTAGGAAGATAGGC
>NW_022103905.1:16659288-16679844 GCF_000313985.2 Echinops telfairi
GGGGTGAGCTGGACTGGACTAGATGGCAACTATAAAGAACAATAGTAGGAGCCTTACTGCTCTGGCACGTCTCCCTGGAGGAGGGCGGGGGTCGACACTGAGTTCAAAGAGCTCTCGTGGCTTGTTCTAGGGCACACTGCACATCCCACTGCAGAGCCAGGATGTGTTTCAGGCCACACTGCATGGTCCACAGAGGCTCTTCTGGGCCACACTGCATGTCTCCCTGCAGAGCCAGGCCCTCTGCCTCCTCAACTAGCACCCTTCCCACTTCTCCAACAATAGCCCCCAGTGGGCCCCAAACTAGCAGCATCAGCATCACCTGGGAACTTGTTAGACATGTCAGTTCATGAGTCTGTCCGCAGGGCCCACTGAGTCCAAAATCCAGAAATTCTGGAGGTGGCACCCAGCGATCCGGTTTCAACAAGCCCTCCCGGGGAGGGTGATGCACAGTCAAGTTTGAGAACCCTTGTTCTATGGAAGAACACCTCATCTTTGATCTAACGCCGACATCACTTACTGCCATGGCATCCAGTCTGACTCACGGCGACCCTGTAGGACAGGGGAGAATGGGTTCGGAGGTTTCTAAGGCTGTAGAATGCCTCATCTTTCTCGCGAGGAGAGGCTGGTGGTTTCGAACTGGCTTTGCAGTTAGCAGTCCAATGAATACTCACTATGCCACCAGGGCTGGTGGCTCCATCAATTCACCTTTCTAGTCGACTTGCAACATTATCCTAGTCAGGAGATGGGCGGTTGGTGCATACCATTTACTGTGCAACTCAGGCATTGGGGCTCACCCCTGGAAACACATTAGACGATCGCGGAGGGGCTTTATTAAATCATACCAAGTCCAGGGCCCACCCGGTACCAGTCAGTGCTCAGTTCTACAGACAGCTCAGCCTCAGACTGAGAGCTGCTGCTCTAGACGGGACTTAGTTGCACGGAACTTAGCCTAGCTGGTAATATTGATACCTCATTGAGGTTCGTGTGCTTCTTCACCATTCACTTCCTGTAACTTGGCTTCTTTTCTCCCGATGAACCTTGTACCGTCTGCCCTTGTCAACCCCCACCCACCTTGTGCCCACTCTATCTGCACAGCCGCTGGCATTAGTACCGAGGTCTTTACTGAATGCAGTTCAGCCTCAATGTCGCTGTCCACACCTATGGTTATCCTACTTGGTCTAAAAAGGTGTTACCCTGGTGTTACCAACATTACCAACATTACCAACATTAAACTTCGGCTCTCTGCAGGTCTTGTTTTTGTTTTCCTGAGGATGAAAGGGGCTTGGAGGAGAACAATTTTGAGCTGAAGTGCCCTAAGCTCACCCCTTGGCCCACCAGGGCTCACAGTTATATTCATCATGACAGCCTGTGCAGGCTGTTGCTCTTGTTTGGTGCCCTCCGGTGCAATCTGTCTCGAAGGAAACGCTGTCCGGTTCTGCATTACAATGGCTGTCCTGTCTGAGTGCATTGCAGCACCCACCTGGTCCACCCACCTCGTCGAGGCTTTTGGATGAGCCTGTTCACTGCTCACCCCGCGTGGGGAAGAGGAGGTGATTAGGTCCCAACTCATCCAGAGACTTCTCCTCCCTCCGTGGGAGAAAGCGGAGTTACAGTCGTGGAAATCCACAGGGGCAGTTGTACATGTCCTGTAAAGCCGCCAGGAGTCAGGATGGGCCTGACGGCAGTGAGCTGGGTTCGTGGGTTCCCTTTGGGTTGAACACCACCAAACTGATAACCAGTCGCTGTCAGTCCACTCTGACTCACGGACGCCTCACATGTGTCAAAGTACAACTGTGCTCTGTAGGATTGTCGATGGCTGATTTGGGGGAAGTAGCTTATCCGGAGGGAGGCCTGTTGATGTCCTGGGTTACACATTGGGCCACTAACAGCAAGGTCGGCAGTTTGAAACCACCAAGTGCTCTGAGGGAAAAAGACAAGGTTTTCAACTCCCACAAAGAGTTACAGTCTCAGAAAGCCACAGAGGCAGTTCTACCCTGTCCTATAGAGTTGTTATGAGTCAGAATTAACTCAATGGGAGGGAATGGGTTCACCAGATCTTTCCTCGGAGCCACTTCGGGGAAAACATGAACCTCCAATCCTTTGGTTAACAGACAAATGCAAGCTCAGAGTCAATCCAACCTGGGGTTTGAACATCATAAGCTACCACACAGGAACTTGGGCAATTTGCCTCCCTCCACGGTAGCCAGGCAGAAGATGGGCCATATTGGGTGGCCTCACTTACCCAGCCACCAGCCAGATGGAGAGTTCAAGAAAATTGGGAACCTCTGGGCTTGCCCCGCGGGGTCTGCCCATTGTGACTAGTCCAGGGAGCAGAGGAAGGCCTGAACTCTTGCAGGACCCCATTGAGGGAAGGAAGAGTGTGGCCCAGTGGATTTGACTTCTCCACACAGCATGCCCTGGGAACAGCCAGAAAAAAGAAGCAGGCACTTCCCTGAGATAAGAGAGGTGGGACAGACATGGCAGCCTGTATGGGACTAGGAGAGGCCCCTCCTACTGAGCCCGATTTGATTGGCCCTGAGAGGGCTGGCAATAGAGAAAGCAAGCAAAATTACATTGTCAAAATTAGGTATGAAAGGACAAAAGAGGAGCAAAGGTGCTTCCCTGTAATTTCACCTCAACCTCGATAACCCCTGTCTAAAGCTGTTGTGGGCTTTTTAGAAATGTTGATCTTCAGGTAGACCCCTTCCTAATGGCTGGTGGCCGCCCATCATCCTCATCATCTCTGTAGAGCACAATCTTTGCATTCAAAGACTCGACTCTGTCCGTGGGAAATGTGTTCAGAGCAGGGTCTGTTTTTCACACGTACAAACCCAAAGGGCAGCTTTTTAATTCAGTAATTTTTTAATTAGCTGGTATAGTCCCACGAGCCATTGTTCAAATGGCTTTGGTATATATCCAAAACCCTGAGCAAGTCTTAGGAACTTTTCTAAATAAAATGCATATGTTCCTATTTTTAAATGCTTGATACAGAATTTGAAAGAGAAAGAAAACGATTCATATTGAACGGTATCACCCAAAGACAACATTTAAGATTTTGGGGGAACCCCTTCCAAATATGAGTAGATGGAGATGGAGATGGTATTTATGTCGGCCTGCGTCCCTCCTCCTTAACACCTCACACCCGCCTAATCTTTGAAGTAACGGGTGACAAAGGGGCTTCAGTTCAAACTGAAAAGGAGGGAAGAAGTGAGGTGAGGGAGTACTTTGTAGGGAAACTGTGGGCGTCTGATAGTTAGAGAGGCCTCGGGACACACTTGTCTTGCATGGCGATGACCTGGCGTCCAGGCTGGCAAGTAGGTCTCAGTTCCAGTACCAATTCCGTTCCATCAGGAACGACTACTTGGACTGCTAGCTGGAGAGGAATGGCAAAATGACACGAGGCTTAATGAAAAAGAATGCTGTGACCCATTAGCCGTGTTTGTCACAGTCCTGGGAGAAGGGAAGGGCCATCTGTCTAAGTGTAACACGCGTGTCATGGTGATCTGGAAGCAGACTGAAGAGTGGATGGGAATTGTCTCAATCACCCATTTAGAGTCGGTGCTTCCGAAGTGTCATTCCACTGAGTGAGCGAATTAGACCAATCAGACAAGCAGGAATGGCCCATCCTCATTGTACAGCGAGACTCAGGCAGGACAGGTCCCGCTGGTTGTGGAATCGCTCAACTACCGAAGGATCAACAGACATGTTAGGAACCCCTGGAGGGCCTCCAGGAGGCCTGGCGGGGCACTGGTTAAGCACTCAGCTGCTAACTCTAAGGTCAGTGGTTCAAACCTACCAGCCTCTCCACGGGAGAAAGAATGGCTGGTCTGCTTCCATCAAAAATGCAGCCTGGGGAACCCATAGGTCCATTCTACTCTGTCCCACTGGGTCATGGTCAGAACCAACCGGACAGCAGTGGACTGGGGATAGGCCCTCCACCATCCTCCCACCCCACTCAGCCACAGCTGTCCTGCGTGGCAGTGCCCTCCACCCCGACCCAAGCCAGCAACCCTTTCCGGGCTCCACAGGCCCCTGGAGGCTCCTCTAGCCCTCGTCTGTTTCCCCTCCCTCGGGGGAGGAGCTCTGGGAAGTACGTCCTACCACCTCCCTCCCCAGGGCTTCCCACAGCACCCTGCACAGACTCTGAGCGCTCTGGACTGACTAAATGCAATTAAACTCTTTGGACTCCTAAAGGTATAAGAGCCCCCTCCTCCCATCCCTTACCCATGTAATGGTCCCTTACTCTGCTCTTTGAGCCCCTAGGGGGCACAATCAGCCAAGTGCTCCATGACTAACCAAAGGGTTGGCTGTTCAAGTCCATCCCGAGGCGTCTCCGAAGACATGGTTTCCAAAAAATCGGCCTTTGAAAATCCTGCAGAGCACAGTTCTTCTCTGGCACATGTGGGAAGGGGCCGCCGGGGGTTGGAATCAACTTGACAGCCATTGGTAGCTCTGCGTCAATATGTGAATTAAATCACAACTGATAAATATTATGAATTAAAGGATAAAATAGATCTTCATAAAAGGATGGTTATTCAAACTAGAGATAAAAGCCCTGGTTATGCCCTGGGCTATTAATTCAAAGGTTGGCATTTCACAGGGAATCTAGAACGGATGATCCCTTCAGGACCAGTGCTGAGAGTGGTGATACCGGGAGGGTAGAGGGAGGGTGGGGTGGAAAGGGGGAACTGATTACAAGGATCTACATATAGCCTCCTCCCTGGGGGATGGACAACAGAAAAGTGGGTGAAGGGAGACGTTGGACAGTGTAAGATATAACAAAATAATACTAATTAATAAATTGTCAAGAGTTCATGAGGGAGGGGGGAGCCGGGAAGGAGAGGAGAAAATGAAGAGCTGATGCCAGGGGCTCAAGTAGAAGGCGGGTATTTTGAGAATGATGAGGGCAACAAATGTACAAAGGTGCTTGACGCAAAGGATGGATGGATGGATTGTGATAAGAGTTGTACAAACCCCCAATAAAATGATTAAATTTTTTTTAGAAAAGAAAGAAAGGCTGACATTCCAAGCTCACCCAGGTGCTCTGAGGAAGAAAGCACTGATGCTCTGGTCCCACTGAGATCACACCCCCGAGAACGCGATGGGGCAGTTCGACTCTGGCACATGTGGCCACTTTGAGTCAAAATTCCACTCGACAGCCCATAACAACAAACAATGCAAGCAGCTAAATGCCAGGTATGGTGCTAAGCATCCTACTTTCCGTATCTTATGATGTTGACATAGCCCTGGGAGGTTTACTACTGTTATCCGACGGCACCCAACTTCATTAGTCAATGGAGGAAGGAGCCATGAGTCACATTGGGTCCGTCTGATGGTGGCTGTTTCAAGGGAATAAATGATGGTTTCGACTTGGGTTTCACTAAGGTGTGTGCATTGGGGAACTTTGCATCTCTGGCCCCCAAAGAGCAGGAGGAGGCAGCCACTCCCATCCCTACAACTGGGACCCCCAATCTCCCAACCAATGACCTCCCCAACCTGGCCCCGCCCAGGTCCCTGAGCACTGGCTACCCTCTCAGAGCAGAGCAGCCTGCTGGGACCCGTGGTCCTGCGTTCCCTGGGCTGTGGCTGCTGGGTGGGTTTTATCCGACCAGAGAGAAGCGGGGGAAAACGGATGGGAACTCAGAGATCTGCCAGCGAGTGGGAGATGAGCCACAGGAAATGCTTTTGTCTAAAAATATGCCATTTCAGAGAGGAAAACAGTCATTAGAGGGTGTGAGAAGCCCCACGGGGAGGAGGGCCTCACCGGGAGGCCAGTGGAACACCGGAGAAGCCCATTACCCACCCACTTCCTGTGCGATTAGACAGATGAAAGGCAAGCAGGCGAAATGACAGCCCACAGACAGGACGCTAGGGGAAATGGCTGGGGACGGCATCTGAAGATGCCGCGGGGAGGCAGGAGGAGGAAAAACTGGCTCTGGCTAATATTTATCTCGAGTCAGCTGGTTCGGCTACAGATTTGACTCAAATTTCCTGTGTGCTTACTCTCTGCCAAGCCCAGTTGGGGGGGTTTGCATTCATCATCCTGTGCCATCCTTTAAGCAACACTGGAGGAGGAAAGTGAGGCTTAGAGGTTAAGTGACTCATCCAAGGTCGCACCAGCTTCCATCCCACCTTCTCTGACTCCAGGTCTCCTGGTCACTCCAGCGTACCGGGCACCTCTAGGAAGATAAGGCCTCCTGACCAGCCCCAACCTCCCCAAGGGAGGACCGGTCACTCCCAATGTCACCACAGCCTGGGATCATTTTAAATTTGTCTTATCTTCTCTTGCATTGACGCAAATCTGCTTAAAGAAACTCACCAGCCCATCAGGTTTATTCAGAATTCCGTGAGCAAAGGCACGCTGCAGTCACACCAGACGGTGCTTCTCCTGCAAAGGTCAACGATTAGAAAGGAGGGTGTCAGATAAGCCACCAGACCCAAGGACAACCCTGCAGCAACAGCATCCCTCCTTTGCTGACAGTCCCAGGGGTGTGGGGAGGGGTAGGTTCACTTTGGAGGGGTAGGTACACTTTGGGTGGGCAGGAGGTTCCTGCAGGGCCCTCTTGACCATCAGGGAGCAGGTCCTCTGCACTTTCCAGCCGTTTCTCTTTCCACCTCCCCCATTTGGGTGTGATCCAGACCGTTTTGTAGACAAGGAAAGAAAAGCCTCTGAACCTCAGATAATCCCACACGAGGAGACGCTACATGTGTTGCTGAGTAGGTGGTGCACGCGTCTTGCTGTGTATGTTTTGCTGTGTACAGTCTCAACAACAACAACAAAATAAAAAAATATTTCAGGGGGAAAAAGTGAAGGGTGAATGGATGGGACACTCACCTGCCGGGCGGCCCGTCGGGCATGTTCCAGCCACGATCTCAATCATGACAAGAATCCCAAGAAATGCGTATTCCGACTTGTCTCGTGTTATGAACGGACCTATTGTCTCAGCAGGGCTCAGTGATCTGCTCAAGGTTTCGAGGTTGGCATAATAGACGTGGGTCTCTGGCTCAGCAGTGACTCGGCTTCTCTTCATCTCTGGTAAAGCAGGCTGCCAACCAGCCTCCAGCGCCCCGGTGAGAAGAAGGCAAGCCAAGTTCTTGTAGGGCAGAACCTAAGGAGCTATCCAGGGAAACGTGGTGCTGGGAAGCTCCCTTTCTGATCCCCTTCCACTTAGGATCACATTTCACATACCATCCTCCAAGGGACATAATTCACAGGAATTTCCAGAAGCAAAGCGGTCTAGTTCCCCTTGACTTCGTCTATGCCCCAATGATAGGCCGTCCCTGGGTCCCAGACAAGAGCCAATCCCAAGTGCATCTGTAAGTAGAATGTGTACGTTGTAGGCATCCTGGTGCCTTGAGCTAACCCTCACCAATTCAAACCCACCAGCCACTCCTCAGAAGAGAGAGGAGCCTGCTCCTGTAAAGATGCACCATCTACACCGCCCTCTGGGGGTCACTGTGAGTCAGAATAGACCCCCCAGCAGTGGGAAGTGAGTCAAGATAGGTGTCTATGATTCTTACATATCCAGACGTTAGTGTGATAACAAGCTTCTCGTTGATTTCAAAGCTGCATGTTCAACAAGTGAAAGCGATTGTGAAGAAGAATTTACATTGAGTAGTGGCTGTTTCAATTATTTCAAAGCGAGGGCAAATTTTAAAAAGTTAAAGAGCAAATTGACCACAAGTCATAACCTGATGCTATGACTTCCTTCCAGGCTAGCGTCGTGGACGTAAGTTAGGGCCAGTCCTCTCCTTCGTGCATCTGGGTAAACCAAGGCACCATCACAGTGACTCACACGGGGGCAACACTAGAATTCACAGAGGTGGTTGTCCATCCGTTGGTCAGTCTGGGTGTGTATATTTTGCTGCAAGTGTTGGAATCTCCATGATCTGGTCCACCTCTTCCTAGTCTCAACTCACACTCTCTCCTTTCCTGCCAGAGCAATCTGCTCCCTGCACCCACCCTACACCCGCCCGCCTGCCAGCTCCCACCCCCGGAAAGGCCTACCCACCTCCTCCCCGTAGCTGAGCATATCCATGCATGGACCAGCCTAATGCCATGTCTGACAACTCCTCCCCCAGCTTGACATCCTGACAACAGACACGCACCTACTTCACTGCCTTGTTAGAACTACCGTATCTACTCGAGTGTAAGATGACCCGAATACCCGCCGAGGCACCCAATTATACCACAAAAACTGCACTGAAAATGTGCTGAAAAACTCGGCTTATACTCGAGTGTATACGGTAACAAATTCAAAGTCATTACTGAACTTCAAGAAGAGGAGGAGGAGGAGGAGGAAGAAGAAGAAAGAAAGAATTATAATAACAGCTCACGTTTCTTGAGAAGAGGGCCAGGTACATTACAAGTTGTGTCCCATTTAATCTCCTACCACTCCCATCAGGTAGGCCTTAGTGTCCTTGATTCCCAGTTCACAAATTGGAAAATGAAGACCGAGTGAGGTTATGCAACTTGCCCAAGGCCATACACACAGTTCGTGCCCCAGCCAAGAGCTGACCTCATAGTCTGGTTCTTAGTTACAGGTGTCCACCTTCTCAAAGGCATCGCGTTTATGCCGTCGCCCACTGCCTGCCCGCACAATCAGCCTGACTTAGCGGGTGTTTTGTAATCTTCAGAGAGCATGCCTGACTCCTCGTCGTCTTCCCTGCACAGCATTGAGCCCTCAGGAATGCATCGATGAGGAAATGTACATCCAACTAGAGAGTTAGAGCAAGTCTTGTAAATATTAAAAGGATTTGTCATGCCAATAAAGATTCATTAGACACCAACCATGTGGCCCACATTCTGATAGACTCTGGGGTCCCAGTGTTTAAGCGGAGCCTATCAGACTCAACCAAGTGATGAATTCCCACTTTCCAATCTATGAGTATAGAGATTTGGCCCTCTATCGGGTACTGATTTTCAGTCTCCTCGCAGCTCCTCTGCTCATTATTGCTTGGCAAACAATGTGATTTATGCATGAGACACACACATTAAAGATGCAATGTAGTTAATCCAGCTGTCATAACTACTAAATTGGATTGAATGGCAATCTACTGATAACTCAACCTCTGACAAAAAAGAAAAATATCGGCCTGAAAATAATCAATTCAGTGGTGCTATAGAGGTATTGCTGAAACAACTGTTTAAGCTATAGAAAGGTGATGTCAGGACTGTCAGTTATTAGTGCAGAATTTTGTATTCTGGACCCAGATGAAGGCCACTGAAATGTGAAGCTAATTTGTCCAAACAGAATTTCTAATAAATACCTTTGATTGTTCCTTTGTCTTTATCCTTTGTTCAAAATGGGCAATTAGCAGCATTTGCAATATTAAAGGCAAATGAAATTGGGTCTCTGCCCAGCCCGCCTACAAAGGACTTCTACAGCAATAAAAATAATCAATTGGATTCTTCATTTTCTGCTGGGTCCATGTGGTTTCCCTAATAAAGTCAATGCAGATTGTACTTTGCAGGAAAAAATAAATACCACTTGCAGGAGGCGTGAAATCTCAAACCACAAAGATGTCATCTTTTCTTAAAATATTACTTTGTTATAAGGGCATGCAGCTTAAGTGATCAAAGATCTTGCCTGTGAAAGACTGTGTCAGTCTGGGTAGACTAGAGAAACAAATTCATCAACACGCATATGTATGTAGATAAGGGAGAGGTTTATATACAAGAGGAATTGAACATTGAGAAAACAGCCCAGCCTAGTCCTGTCCAAGGCCATAAGTCTGATATTAGCCCAGATGTCCGATACCAATCTATAAAGTCCTCTTCAGACTCACAAAATACTTGCAATAAAGCCAAATGCAGGATGATCACAAGCCAGTGGGTAGAAAGTCTTTGGGTCCAGTGGTGTTGTAAGCATCTCAGTGCTGGCAGGGGTCTCTCTTTGGCTTCTCCGGCTTCCGAGGTCTGATTGCGTCCATGTGGCTTGTCTTCTGCAATGTCTCCCAGGAAGTAGCAGAGAGAGAGAGAGAGGTGTCTCCTGCCTCCAAGGAGGAAGTACTAGAGTTCCCAGAATTCTCAGGAGAAGGCCATGCCCACACAGAGGCCTCATTGGCTATGATCTGATTGACAGACTAGACCCCACCCCTACACTCTTAATCCTCTCAAATTGACAATTATATAATGACCACAAAGACTGACCTAAATTTTGTCATCTACATGCACCTGTGTGTTTCTCCTCTTCTTTTGCTCTCCGGCAGTTTGGGCCGCATGAGGAAAAACACAACAATGAGTCCAAAAATCAATGTTGAAACTCCACTTCCGCCACTCACAACCTTGGTTACCTTAGTCAAGTCATTGAACCTTTCGGAGTCTCAGATTTCTTCTCATTAAAATGAGACAAACAAAGAGGGAAGTGTCTACCCTCTAGGTTCTGCTAGATCCTAGGAAAGGACTGGCCCATAGCAGGCAGGCAGGCAGGGCATAGATCTTGAAGAAATAAATGAGTGCATGTCTAGAACCGTATCTAGCATGTGGTCAGGACAAATTAGTTGTTGCCCTACAAATGAAAACGTACCCTCCACCACCTTTAACACCCCACTGCTGCTTCTTCACCCAGCAAAATCATACCACTCTATAAGACTAGAATCCAAGCCTGCTCCTGCTGAGAAGCCTTCCCAAGACCACACTGGCTAAAGATAGTCAGACTCTAGGGACTTGTTAGACTTTTACTGCCCATAAGCCTCACCGAGAACTTGAACCTCGTACCTTCCCAGTGTTGATTCCCTTTCCCTGAGGGATTCCTCCACTGCCTCGGGAGCAGGTCCACATGCTGTGGTCCTTGGCAATCCTCATAGCTCCTGGCTGAGAACGTGGCTCAGAGTAGATCTCCATAACTATCCATAGATTGACGGACTGGCAGAGTGCAAAGGGAGAAGCTCAGCACCATAGAGATGAATAGGTGCTCAGGAGTAACCAGCATCCTGCCCTGCCCTGGGAAAAGCCACAGCAGCATCCTCACCTACCCCGTTTAAATCCACTGTGTTTCTACTGCCTTCTCTTCCCTAGAAAGCTCCCTCCACTTTGCTCAAACCCTGCCTGTTTGTCAGGTATCAGCCACTCTCGTGTTCGGCAGGACAGTTATACAACCTCTTCAGGGAGCAATGTGGTAATGTCTCTCTGATTTTAAAATAACATGTACAATAAAAAATATGTAAAGGCATATGAATACTGCTTGAGAAATTATATACTCCTAAACATTGATCCTGGTAGAAAGACAAGGCTTCCTATGCAGAGAGTTGCAGTCTCGGACAGGCACAAAGGAAGGGAGCTCTATCCTGTCCTATAGGGTCGCTGTGAGTCGGAATTGACTCAATGGCAGTGAGTTTGAGATTTTTGAAACATTGATCCTGCAGATTGACCTGCATACATATGGAAAAACATATTGCAAATATTCACTTCTGGTAATGTATAGTAACAAAAGTCTGGAAATGATTCGAATGTCTATTAACAGAAAATTAGATCAATAAGTCATCGTGTATCCACATAGAAGAACACCAGGCAGGGTTTCAGGGGACTAGAGTAGACCTCTATATACCAACGTGGGATGCTCTTTAAGATGGGTTCCGTGAAAACAACTACAACAGGTGCCAGCAAGTACCTATGGTCTGATCCAACTTGTGTGTAAAAGAACGAGGCATGCTGCAGGGTTTAAAATCAAGAAAGGTGTGTGTCAGGGTGGTCTCTTTTCACCATAATCTGTATGCTGAGCAAATCATCAGAGAAGCTAGATGATTTGAAGAAGAACGTGGCATCAAGATTGGAGGAAGGTTGATTAACAACCTGCTCTATGCAGATGACACACCCCTGCTTGCTGAAAAGGAGAAGGGCTTAAAGCACTTGCTGATAAAGATCAAGGATCGCAACCTTCGGTATGGATCACAACTCAATGCAAAAAATTGAAATCCTTACAACTGGGTCAGTAGGGAACATCATGATAAACAGAGAATAGATCAAAATTGTCAAGGATTTCATCTTCCTTGAATCCACACTCAACGTTCATGGAAGCAGCAGTCAGTGGATCAAATGACACATTGCATTGGGTAAATCTGCTGCACAAGCCCTCTTTAAAGTATTGGAAAGTAAGGATATGACTTTGAGCACGAAGGTGTGCCTGACCTCAGCCATGGTATTTTCAATAACCTCGTGTGTGTGAAAATTGGACATTGAATAATAAAGACCAAAGAAAACCAATGCATTTGAACCACGGTGCTGGTGAAGAGTATTGAAAATACTATGGACTGCCAAAAGTACAGAAAGCTCTGTCTTGGAAGAAGACCAGTCAGAAAGCTTCCTCAAGGCAAGGATGGCAAGACTTCATCTCACTTACTTTGGACGGGTTGTCAGGAGAGACCAGTCCCTGGAGGAGGACAGCATGCTGGGGAAAGTAGAAGGGCAGCAGAAAGAGAGAAAGACCCTCAATAAGATAGATGGACACCGCAGCTGCAACCACAGATTCCAACGAAAAACCAATTGTGTGGATGGCCCAGGGCCCGGCGGTATTTCATCCTTTTAAAAGGCAGGGAGCATGACTAGGCATTGTCATTCTGAATCCATGTTTATGCATGCATTGTCTAGCTTCCCTTAATCTTTTGTGAATTTTCATTTGCTTTTAAAAATTAACACATTGTTCAAACGATAAAAAATACAACAGCGTGCATAGTAATATGTCTCGCTCCCCATCAACTTCCCCTTCTTTCACTCAATTCCTGTCCCAAAGACAGCTAATGGGAGTTCGTGATCCCCTCCTCTACTAGTGGACAGTTAATAGCGCCCGCTGACGTGGACATAAGGGGAAGAAGTGGAGCCTGTGAAGCATTCAGATCACCTAACAAGAGCAAGGTAGCTGCTGGGATGACTTTAGTGCTCTGGAGATCAGCTCCCACCCTCCTTTCCGCCCCCACCCTGCTACTCGAGGCCAATGAATTGCAAGCATTTATGGGAGGCAACCAGAGACCATGATAAGTGTTTCAAAGGCACCCCTATACAATAGTCATGTGTTGTTGAACAAGTCCTGTATTTCTGAGACAAAAGTCTATGATACACATCTACAGCAAATGAAAACGTTGAGCTGTAGTGTTATGCTAATTAGCAACACAGGTCCTTCTCCCTGGGTTTGGGGACCTTTGAATGGGTGCAGGTTTGGACAACAGGAAATCTACTTTTGAGCCTGATTCTGCCACTAGCTGGGTCTCTTTGAGCAATCCACTTCTCATCCTGAGCCTTAGGCAGATGGGGTGGGTGATTTCTCAGGCCCTGACCAGACTGACAGCCCCACTTTGTTGATGGGGTGGGGGAGCCCTTTGCTCAGTGGGAGGGGTGGCTGGATGGGCCTCTCAAGTAGTAAGTGATTCCCAAGCAAAACTACAAACTCTCTGCATGCACTTACAAAATAATGTTAAGTGTAGCATATACTACATTCTTAAAAAATGGAGTCAATCTTTTAAATTATTTTCTCAAGACTGAAATGATGTGCAACTCCCATCGCCTACATAGAGTTCGGCTGTATCAGTCCCTCTGTCAAAAGCCAAGTTCTTAAAGTCATAGAGATTAAGAAATGACTACTGGAAACCAATGACTTACAGAAGAAGCTCATTTACAGAAGTAATAGCTCAAACAACCCATGACCTCATCTCTCCCGAGACCAGAAGAACTAGATGGTGCCCAGCTAACACTACCAATCATTTTGAACAGGGACACAATAAAGCACAAAATGGAAGATGATTACATTATACTTGACAAAGCAACGGAGAATCATGGCCTTGCCATGTGGACACATGAACTCAGCTATCACAGTCACTAAATAATAGGTACAGAAATTATTAAATGAGAACCTAATTTTATGGGTAAACGCGTACCCAAAATTCAATTCTAAAAAAAACAAATACAGTGACCATAGGTAACAAACATTCTGCAGATCAGTAAAGTGAGAGTTTGGAGAGTCCTTAACCTCTTACAAGACTCTTCCAACTCCAGGGGCCTCTTATCTGATTATTGGAAAGCAAGAATTTTTGATATAACATATTAGCAGGGCAGTTTACCAAATGACACCTACAATATTGACAGTAGAAGGGGATTTGGTAACTGCAGAGGTGTCCCGGGAATACTACACACCCATGAGCACAATCATTCACATGTGTGCACACACATACTAATGGCATGGGTGGGCATAGCCTGCTGTCTGAATCGAAGGGGCCATTTCACCATGCCTCCCTCACCTCGATAGTACCGTTTAGAATTCAGACTCCATTCACCAAATCAACCACAGATATAAAGTAGAAAGATGATTCTCCATCTATTTTTTAACTAAATTTGGGGATTTAAAGAACACAGCTGCCTCCAATAATACCATGCTCATTGAGTAAAAATATCTCTTTGCAACTTGTCCTAAATCAATTTTTTTTAATGAGCCCTCTTTTTTGCCTGCTTAGTATGGGTAATTTGATAGCGCTGTGAAAAGCGCCATTGAAGCAAGAAACGGAGAATTTTCTAACCTATTCTCTGGGCGATCTATCTGTTAATCAAATATCTTAATTTCCCCAATGTGTAAAAAAAAAGGCAATTTAGAGCAACTTTTCCAAGTCATTCTAGGACACTCCTTGAGTTCCATTGTCCATTTTTAAAGTTATGCCCAACACGGCCCCTCCCTGGGGACAGAGCTGTTACTCGGTCCCGAATGAGAAGTTGGGTGATCGTCCACTGGCGGTGCTGTCTTTCTGAGCAGGCCATCCACAGAAGCCCATGAGGATTGGGCCTCTGACCCATCTTTCTGGGGTGGGCAAAGTGAGACCCCAGGCCCTCCTGGATGTCTGCTGCTGGCAAGCTGGTTCCTGGCATGCTAACTCGTCAGCTTTCTCACCACATGTTGATCCTTGGACCTCGCTGCTCTCTTCCCGCTCTCTTCCACTAGACACTAGGCACCCTTCGGGGCACCAACACAGAGAAAGTTTCCTAAGCCACAGTCTTTGTCAAAAGCAAAGTATGATTGAGAATGAGGGCGCTCAAACACATCTGACGAAATGCCATCCCTGGGATGCCATTCCCGGGTGGGATGAGAAAGTGCCCAGGGGGCAATTCATTTATTTATATAAAAAATGCTTATATAGTATTTATTAGGGACCAGGTGGGACGCTAGGCTGACAAGGGCTTTACCAGTATTACCTCATGAATCGTCACAGCAACTCACGGAAATGGGTGCTACTGTTAGGCTTTGGGACTGATGGGGAAACTGAGGCATGAAACAGCTAGGTAACTTCCCGATGTCATTCAGTCAATGTCGATGCCAGGTTCTGAGCTTAGACCCTTAGATCCAGAGTCTGTGCACCTATTACTGGATTATGCTACCTCTCTAAACGCTGTTCTGGATTAAAAATCCAACCAGTTGCTGAATCAACTCACAGTGATTCTAATGTGTCCAGGAGAACTGTGCTCCGTGCAGTTTTCAATGGCTGGTGCTCCAGCAATATACCACCAGGCCTGGCTTCTGAGGTGTCTTAAGCTGAAAAAGAAACACAAACCCACTGCAGTCACATTTATTTCAACTCACCGCAACCCTCTGTAGGGTTTCCAGCGCTATAAAAATCTTTAAGAAAGCAGATAGCCTCAATATTCTCCTTCAGAGAGGCCGGTGGGTTTGAACCACCAACTTTGCAGTTAGCAGTCCAACACGTAACCCGCCAACACCACCATCATCTTTGGATGGACTCAATGGGCAACCTTTCACTTAGCAGTCAAGCACCTAACTGTTAGCACCATCCAGGATTCCAAATGCAAAGATGCGTCACTAAAATCATTTGCAAATGGAATACGCAGACTGAGCGTGCTACACAACACATTGAGGAAGTGACCTTTGTGCTGAAGCCTGAACGATGAACAGGAGTTACCTGGGGGAACCGAGGAAGGAAAGTTGGGTTGCAAGCGGAGCTTCTGGGTGGAGAAGGAGGGTGATGAGTTCTAAGCACTGAGGCCTCTGGGGCAGGAGGGTGCAGAGGGAGGAGGAAGACGATTCAAGGGGAGGCTGGAAGTGGTAAGAGAAGATATTCAGCACCGGCCCTAAGGTCAAGGTATGTTTGGGGGATGGCTTTCCTATGAATAATGGGCTGGATGGAAGACTGACAGCATTACTTTAAATCACCTGATTATGGTTGAACTTGCCAGTGTGTGGGATGGACTGACAAAGGCCCAGGAGCGGAAGCAGACGGGCGCAGGTGGAGACTAGGAGAGTAGCTCAGAAAGAGAAAGTGGGCTTGTTGGTGAGAGGATACACAGTGACTTCAGAGAGATTTCGAAGACAGAGACAACAGGAAAGGATTGCTTCATTGTGGGAGGTGGTGTGAGGGAGCTGGCCTCATAGACTCTCAAGTCTGGGAGCACTGGGGGTGGGAAAGCAGGCCCCACCCCATAGCCATGGTCAGCATTCACAGGTGCCTCCAAGCCTCCCTGCCTTCACTTAGGCTGGCCCCAGACCATTCCCGGACCTCCCTCTCCTTTCCCTGAAGAACTCCTCCTCAGAGACACGGGCTCCTTGTCATAGGCAGTGGAGGCAGGCCTAGAGAGCCAGGCACTAGAGTAGGCGCTTGTACGTGCACCCTCTTACATGGACCTCACAGCACCCTTTCAAGAAAAATACCATCACCACCCCTTTACAGATTAGGGAAGTGAGGACCAGAGAAGTTCCAAAGTTTGCCCAGGCAGGTCTAATTAGAGATCCTGGATGTCCCCTTGCTCTCAGTGGCATTGACGTGAGTCCCCGGGAGCACTGAGAAGCAACGGGAAGTTCTCAACCATATTCAGTGGAGATGTGTGAGAATCAGCCAGGTGCATGTGAGGGCAGCTGGGAGCCAACAGGCAGTACCCATGAGCACAAGAACCCAGCACAGACTGTGCATAACTCTTCATCTCCAGAAATCTCGTGGAGTCCCGCCCGAGCACCAGCCCCAGGACTTCCCTGTTCTCCCCAGAAGTCACAGGCTAGTGATCAGACAGGCCACGGTGTGACTAAACACAAGGCTGTGTCGCTACCACCCTGCTGAATCCACTTGCTTCCTCTCCTACAACTGCCTCCCAAGGATCCTCCAGCCACGTCACTGTCCCTTTGCCTGTGGTCCCCTCTGCCTGTGTCCTACTTCCTCTCCCTGTTATTTGTCAGGAGAAGCTCCACAGGGCAATCCCACCTGTAGCACCCCTTCCGCATCTGTCCTGACTGGGTGTAGGGTAACTGGTTTGTCTTGGTTTGCCTGAGTCTTACAGGGTCCTGAGATGCAAGACTCTTCATGCTACAGAGAAAGGCCAAACCAAAACCCACTGCCATCTATCCAATTCTGACTCACGGCGACCTTTACAGGGTTTCTGAAACCATAAACCTTTAGGGGACCTGATAGCCTCATCCCCTTCCCTTCAAGTAGCTGGTGGATTTGAACTGCCTTCTTTGTGGCTGAACAGTCCAATGCTCATCCCTTAGTGCCACCAGGGTTCCGGGCCTGGGTAAAGCAAAACCCTTAGTTACCCTGGTTTAATGCCCTAGCTGTCTCTATTCGCAGTAAGTTCGCCACGTGTTCAAGTTGCCTAGTGGTTGCCTGTTTCTTCTGTTCCCTCCTCTACAGCAGAGGTGACTCCTTGAGACTAGGGTCTGTACTTTTGTCACCCCATACCCTTAACACCTGGGCTCTGTGCCTGGCCCAGAGCAGCTGCAGAGGCCATGTTTGGAGAATGAGGGTATGAAGTGAGCACAGAGTCAGTCTGAGCATGGTCAATGGCACCTACTGGCCAGTAAAGTGGTCCAAGGGCAGTCTGCTAAAGAAGCATGTGGCCAAACTCGCTCGTTCTCTCTCTCTCTCTTTCTCTCTCTCTCTCTCTCTGCCATTGAGTGGATTCCACCTCATAGGGGTCCTATAAGGCAGAGTTAACCTGTCCCTGTGGACTTTGGAGACAGTAATCTTTACAGGAGTAGAAAGCCTCATCCTTCTCCCTTGGAGTGGCTGGTCATCTTGAACCACTAACCTTGCAGTTAGCAGCCCGGCCTGTAACCCACTATGCTACAAGGGTTCCTTTTATGGTGAAGATAATAGATACATACATATATACATACATAATAGATACATAGATAGATAGATGATAGATAGATAGATAGATAGATAGATAGATAGATAGATAGATAGATGAAAAGACAACATAACAGTGGCACACAAAAGTCAAGGTATTTATTTATTTGCTTGCTTGTTTGTTTGTCAGCGGTTAATTCATGGAATCCCATCTTTTGTGCATTCAACTTGACAAAGGTCAGCCAAAGGTTCGTGGTAATCCGGCTGGCACATAAAGATCAAGCACAAGCAAAGGCAATAGGCGATTAAGCACTGGATGCTGCCACTCGCCGCGCCATCCACCGTGTGAGCAAGTGGGCAGCACGGGGCCCTCCTGCTTCCCTCACGTCTCTCAAGGCGTGAGCGTGTAAAGACCCTTATTCCTCACACAGTGTGACCCCTAAACTGAAGCAGCTTCTACTGTTGACCAACCGACGACAATAGTGACCTCTCTATACTTCACAGGCGATGAGACTGTCAGGGGTAGTGGTGACTACGCAGACGTACTGGCTCTAGAAGCCCCAGGAGTGAGGCCCTGTGTCCTCGAGGCAGCACCCTGGGCCGGCGTGCCAGCTGCCAGTTCACAGCTCAGTGATCTCCGTGACAGAGCTTCACGCCGCCTCCGTGGACATGGGGCGGACGGGACTGCCTGTACCTCACAGGGGTGGGGGGCGGGTGAGGGCTCAGTGAGCAGAATTGCTGCCGATACACGGTGAGTGCCAGTAAATGTTGTTCGATGCTATCGACCTGCCCCTCAGGACCATCTGGGCTGTCATCTTTACACAAGCAGATTGCCCTGGGTGGGTCTGAACTGCCAACCGTTCACTTGGCGCCCACCATGTGCACCGCCGGAACGTCTTCACTGAACAGTAGCTATCGCTACTAGCAGGGATAATAGCACTGCGTTTATTTGGCAGTTTCTTTAGTGACTAAACTGTGTGGCCAATTCCCCCAAGTGGCCAAAGCAAAAGGCCACGCCTTCATAACTAGCTTCCAGACGATTGAGCATCGAAAACCAGCTGCATTTCTGCTTCTTGGCAATCAGTCATATTACATCTTCCATTGGTGGTTCTGGCTCTGGGGCAGTGTGGCCCAAACAAGCCGCCTAATTATAGTGCCTACTGAGCACATACAATCATCCCAAAGCAGCTTTCTCGGGAGCTGGGTCTGAGAATAACCGGGCAATTAGCCAGCATCCAGGGTTTCTCTCCCCCACCCGAGGCCCCATCCCTCTAACGCATTAGGTGGATCACAACAGAGAGTTTCTTAAAAAGAAAGGTACAGCCACGGCACGCTGGGGTTGGCCATCATGTGTCCTCATGGAGGCACCATGAAATCCTGCGGCCGAGAGCATCCAGAGTGCGTGGCGAGAGGCGGGAAAGCCAAGGAAGCTCAGCCCTGGCACCAAAGTAGCCAGGTGACCGGGCCCACCCCAACTCTGGGCCTGTCTCTTCCTTGTAAAGTAGGAAGTTGGCATCTTGACTCCTACAGCTCCTTCCCCCTCGGGAGCTGGATGGCTCTCCGAGGGCAGGGCCACGTGCTCGGTTAGCCACTGACTTACGCATCGCCATGTGCCTCTGTTTCCCTGTCTATGCCATTCCTCCAACGCCGATTCCTTTCGTCCAGACTGGAGGGCAGTGGCAGAATTCTCACCTCCCACGAGGGAGACCGAGTTCAATTTCTAGCCAACGCATCTCACGTGTAGCCACCACCTAGGGGTCAGTAGAGCATGCATGTTGCTGTGATGCTGAACGTGTTTCAGAAGCGCTCCCAGACTAAGAAGAAAGACCTGATGATCAAATTCCAAAGCCCAGCTAATGAAAACCCTATCGATCGCTGATGATGGGGACATAAAGGGGCAGCATCTTGTTCTTTTGTCCATGAGGGAGGGGCTGTGACTCAGGGCGCACTTGACACCAGCTAACCACAACATTAGGTGGTCGGCATTGTGCTAAGGTATGGGATCGTCTCTGTCATGCCTGTTCTATCTTGACATGCTATAGGAATGCCCTCACTTCCAGAACCAGCCTTCCTAAACAAAAATGCCTGGTCCCGTTTCCCTCCCATCTCCGACTAGAAATCTTTGTGGACAAGGAAGATACTGCCTCTCTGACCTGCGCCATCCTCTGTCATATCTCAGCATGAGAAATTCTGGGGTTTGGGTTTGGTTTGATCTGGTTTGCTTTGGACCTTTCATTCTCCAATCTTAGAGCTCTACAGAAGAACAGGCTTCCTTCCCTGCATAATTCATCTCCACAATATCCAAGGCTTTCCTCCATAGGACCACCTCCCATTATCTTCAGAGAACCTCAAGGTCAATGCACCACTGTATCTCAATGGGGGAAGAGGGGGGATTAAACAGGGTTAGGAGTCACTGGAGAAAGTCACTTAGTCTTGGGTTGTAGTTTTGTCACCAGCCCAAAGCGTGGGGCATTGAGGGCTACTTTCTTTTTTTTTTTTTTTTTT
>NW_022103905.1:16680444-16682144 GCF_000313985.2 Echinops telfairi
CCGAGACCCCTCTGCAAGGGGATCTCCAGTGGCCTACTAATGGGCTTTGGGTCTCCACTCTGCACTCCCCGCATCATTCACTATGGAAAGATTTTTTGTTCTGATGATGCCTTCTAAAGCTGTGTGTGGCCCTAATGAGAGTGTGCATCTGAAAGTACATTTGTAAACTGATACATAAAAAGTAACTGTGACTCCCTCTTGGCCTTCTTCCTATTCATGACAATAGGAAGTTAACTTCAAAAATAAGCTGAAACCATGATTATCTTCCGATGACCCCAGAAAGCTTTACCTGCCCCATGGTATCTCCTCCCCTGCCTGTGGCCTTGGTACCATTCAATTATTTGTAATTCACTTCTTTGAGACATACAACTTCTCCATGTTCAGCAGCACCCCATTAAAGACCCAGAGTATCTGTCAGCTGTGACATGCTGATAGAATGAGGAGAAAGCGCATGCCCTGTGCTGTCACCATGTCCTAAGTCCAACACTTAATTTTCATTTTTATCTCAAACCAAGCCACGAGATACACTTGTTGGGTGCTGCTGAGTGGAGTCGGAGTTTTAGAGACCTCATATGATAAAGCAGAACTGCCCCCACCCAGGGTTCCTAAGGCTGTGAGTCTTTACAGAAGCAGACTGCCACGTCTTTCGCCACACCGTGGCTGCTGGGTTTGAACGGATTACAACCAAGTGCTTAACCTCTGTGCCACCAGGGCCCCTTAATCTGCGAGGTCTGAATTGTTATCCCACTTATCTTTTAATGTTGGGAGCCTGCCCCGCAGCCTGTTTGGGAGAGTGGCCAAAGGCCCACAGGTCCTGGTTCAAGGGTCCGAAATTAAACCTGGGCAGTGCCTGAAAAGGAGCCCTTGGGGCAATGAAGTCAAGATCAAAGGATGCCTCGCATTGGGGTGAATCCCCTGCAGATGACCTCTTTAAAGTGTTCCGAAGCAAGGATGCCACTCTGAGGACTAAGGTGTGCCTGACCCAAGCCGTGGTACTTTCCAATTGCCTCATAAGCATGTGAAAGTTGGACATCAAATGAGGAAGACCACAGAAGAGTCGATGCATTTGAGTTAGAGTGCTGGAGAAGAACAGTAAAAGTGCCATGGAACAAGAGCAAACGGGTCTGTTTTGACGTTCAGCCAGAATGCTCCTAGAGGCAAGAATGGAGGGCTTGCATCTCACCTGCTTTAGACATGTTATCAGGAGAGACCAGTCCCTGGAGAAGGACCTCATGCTTGGCAGGGAACCAGCAAAAAGGAGGAGCACCTTGGCCAGGATGCACTGACAGTGGCGGCAACAGTGGGCTCAAACACAAGAACAACCGCGAGGATGTGGAGGAGCAGGCAGTGCCACGTTCTGTTGAACTGACTCGACGGCACCTAACAACAGCAGTCGTGCCAGAGAAAGAGCCCTGGTGATGCCGCAGTGAAGCACTTGCCTGCTAACTGGATGGTCGGGGGTTCTAACACAACAGGCGTGAGACCTGGCAGTCTGCTTTTGCAAAGACTCGCCACATTGGAAACCCTGTGGGGCCCTTGTGCCCTGTCCTCTAGGGAACCTGGGAGTCTGCCTCAACCGTATGGCAGTGGGTTTGGTTTGGTTTTTGGTTTGGTTTGGGTTTGGGTTGGTTTGGGTTGGGTTGGGTTGGGTTGGGTTGGGTTGGGTAGGCTTGGGTTGGCTTGGATTGGGTTGGGTTGGG
>NW_022103905.1:16682244-16689700 GCF_000313985.2 Echinops telfairi
GTTGGCTTGGGGTTGGTTTGGTTTGGTTTGGTTTGGTTTGGTTTGGGTTGGGTTGGGTTGGGTTAGGTTGGGTTGGGGTTGGGTTGGGTTGGGTTGGTGTCAAGCTGGGAAGGTTGTTGGCCAGGTAACACACAGGAGAAACAGAGATCCGGAAGAGAGGCAAGAGGGTGTTAGCCCTAGCATCCGCTGCAGCCACCTACTTCCCGACTTCCTCCAACCCGCTGCCCCCAAATGACCCCACCACCCCCATGGAGACAACCAGTATTTCTGCCAGGAAGGAAGTAAAAGCTGGGAGTGTTGTTTATTTTCCAAAACAGTGTATCCCCTCTGGCTAATCTGGAAATATTGTTTACTGGGCCCTCGAATACCCCTCAGTAACAAAGTGGGTGGAGTTGAGCCTCACAGAAGATCTGACACCACTGCTCCTCTGCGAGCCAGCCCCGTTCAGTGGCTAATTACCCCACTGTCTTCTCGCCTCCAGAGAAAATGCGAGGCGCCCTCTTTCCAAATCTAGCCCTCAGTGCTAGCAGCACTTGTATTTTTAGAAGCTGTTTTTCCCTGATAGTTTCGCAACCGCTAATCTGCCACTCTCCAGATGAATATAAATTAAAACACAACAATTAAATACAGAGAAATATTGCAGCTCATCATAATCGCCAAGCTCCCAAAACCCAGCACCTAGGAATGGGTGGAGCCCCTGACAGGTCCCCAGAGCAACAGGAGAGGGAGGCCTGAGGAGAGGCGTTCCCTGCTGGCGTCCAGACTCTGATGACAGGCTGCCAGCCAGTTATTAGGGAGGGGAGATGTGCGCAGGAAACTTCAGGTCGGACAGAGGCTGCAGCTGGAGGAGCGTGGAGGGTTATAATTACCCAGGGAAGAGGCTGGCCGCAGCTCACCTGCTCAGGGAAGAGTGCTCCCGTTAAGTAGCTGGGGAGGAATGCAGTTCACGGGGGATCTGATTTCTAGATTTCAGCCTCAAAGCCATTCTCAAATTTATCTCTTGAAATCGAGAGGAGAAGGAACAAAAGCGTCTTTAAGAATAGGTATAGGGTGGCCCAGCGTCTGAGCGCAACAGCCAGTCCAGGACAGACAACTGGGCTGCCCTGAGCCTGCCAGTCCCATCCTGACCGGCCTAGCAAGTCCCAAAGCTGGAAACTCAGACCTTGGCCTTCCCAGGAATGGCCAGGCTCCCCAGACCCAAGAGGGAGAGACTTGTGTTGTAGGGCAGCAAGGCCGGGCCTTAGAGCGTCCACAGCAAGAGTGTCTGAGCTGGAATCCCAGCTTGTCTTTCTGACTGCACTCCTTAACAGCTGTGCCCCCTAGGGCAAGTTCTTCAACTTCTCTGGGCCTCGATTTCCCGACCAATAAAGCAGGAACCCTTATAAAGCTTGTGTGGTCAGCTGCCATTGAATTGTCACCTGTGGTGACCCCAGGCATGGTGGAGTTGGATTGTTGTGACCCACGGGGTTTGTGTCCAGTGATTTTCAAAAGCAGAGCACCAGGCCATTCTTCCCAGGCTGTCTCAGGCTGAAAGCACCACAACACCTGTCCAGTGTCCTAGCCACACACAAGGGACTCCACTGACAGGTGGTGGCTGCACTCCAGGTCCCTGGCTAGAAATTGCCACAGAGACTCCCTCCTGAAAAGAGAGAATTATACCACTGTCCCTAATTATCACACTCCTTTCATCATAGATTCATACAGTGCTTAGAAGATTACCTGAAACATAAGAAGTGCTAAAGTCAGTGCAATCCATTCCTCTCCTCCCCACTCCCATCCCCAACTGATCCCCCACATCAGACACAAATTCCGGATAAAACAAAACCAACTGCCAACGAGTCATTCCCAGTCAAAGTGAGCTTATATAAGGTGTCCGAGGCTATACGTCCTCATAGGAGCAGATAACCTCATCTTTCTCTGTCAGGGCAGCTGGTGGCTTTGAACCACTGACCTTACAGTTAGCAGCCCAACACTTACCCTACACCACCACCAGGCCTCCTTAAATCCTAGATAGAATCCCTGCATGCTCTCTCTTCTCTCTGTTCTGGTGCCAGCGGCTAGACAGAACACGGCTTTGTAACTGGATGCCAGGCGGCCGTACCCCACCAAATGGCCCTCTCTGCTCTCTTTGTTTAGCTCAGGGTAAAACTCCAAGGGCAAAAGCCAGAGATTTGGGCTTTGGCAGACCAGGACACCAAGCAGTGGCCCTCCCAGAGTCTTGGGACTAAATGCTAGTTGTCAGCACAAACAGGGCTAGGCTGTGCAGGA
Source organism: Echinops telfairi (assembly GCF_000313985.2). NCBI lineage: Eukaryota > Metazoa > Chordata > Mammalia > Afrosoricida > Tenrecidae > Echinops > Echinops telfairi. The sequence continues at coordinate 16,684,513 of NW_022103905.1, forward strand.
CTGTTGATCCATGGGGCTCAGCGGTGCCAGGCTACCGTTTGTCACATGCCTCCGTGATGTTCCTTCCCAGGTGCCAGCAGGTCTGGGGGCTGGAGGCCTCTCTGTGACCCTTGCACACATGACCTGCTCTCCTCGCTGCATTTCTGACCGAGTTGGATACTTTGACATGGTCCCAGCAAATAACACAACACTCATTGTTTGCAAGCGTCTATTCCTGCCAAGTACAGAGGCTCCACCCAGATTGTGAGTGCCGAGAAAGCCTCCCTGGCCCGTCCTCCAGGAGGCTGGAAGGTGAGAGGCTGGCATTTTCAGGGATGACGGTGCCCCAACACAAAGAAGGAACACTTGTTTTCTGGTTTGGTTTTAATTTTGTGGTGTTATAGAGAACACACATAGCCAAATGTACACCAGTGCAGCCATTTCTGTGCGTGCAGGTCAGTGATGTTGATGGTACCCGTCAGGTTGTACAGCCTCCTCTCTCCCCCTCCTTCTCAGAGTGATCCATACCCCGTTAGTATCAACTCCTGGCCCTGTAAGATCCCTTTCTAATCTTTTCAGTTGCTGAATCCCATATAAATAATTCTTAAAAGTGGCGTTTTGGGTTTCGATTTTAAAGATGATCTCGGGCAATAGGGGGCCACGTGGCCTCCAGGGCTACAGAAAGTCTAGAGTCCGTGGGAATGTCAACTTCTGTCCTGCCTTGTCCTTATTGCAACATAGCCACCCCACCCAGACGGCCTCCCCCTGGCCCCACCCAGGCCACAGGGCCTGCCGGGTTACATGGGTGTGTCCACTTTGCTGTGTGTAAAAGTTTGCTGCTTTCTTCGTATGGCTCTGGAGATCTTGTAGGTATTTTTTATTATAGCTAATTATTATTCTTACCAAGGGGCAGGCTGTGCTACATTCTAAACTAACACCAAACTCCCTGCCTCTGAGTGGATTCTGACTCCCAGTGACCCTGTGGGACAGACGAGAACTGTCCTTGCCTGTTCTGAGACTGCAAAGCTTTAAAGAAATAGAAAGCCTGCTCTTTGCAGAGGTTCCAAACTGCTGGCTTTGTGGTCAGCATCGCAAGTCACTACACCACCAGAGCTTCCTCCCACAGTCTCTGAAACCCAGCCCAAACTCACTGCCCGCAAGTCGGTGCTGGCTCACAGCAACCCTACAGGACAGGATACTACGGCCCCGTTGAGTTTCCAAGTCTGTAACTCTGAATGGGACTAGAATTTTCGGTCTTTTTCCCCATGGAGTAGCTGGTGGTTTCGAACTGCTGACCTTGCAGTTAGCCCACTATGCCATCGGGGTTCCGACCACATTCTAAGTCCTCCGTGAATGAGGCCAAAAGTCACACTCAGTTCCACTTTTTAGATGAAGACCATCTACAGGTATCGCAGGCCTGTTTATCCATGCGCTTAGTAGTGCCAGGCACACATGTCGTGTGACTCCATGTTGCTCCTTCCCAGGTACCAGCAGGTCCACGGCCACATAGTCCATAAGCACTCAAGTCCCGCTCCAGGCATTCTGACCTCAGAGCATTGTTAGCTCCTCAAAGGCAGCTGCCCAGCCCCTCAATCTGGTGTGCTGGTGGCAGGGCTCCAAAGACCGAATCTAAGGCACTAAGATATCCACTCAGCCCCCAAATGTCACTCCATGCCCTCTTGGCATGATGCCTAAAAGCCCTCTGATCTTTTCCTTTGTTTTAAAAATTCATGCTTTCTTGAAACACGTAACTATCTTTGGACAAGATAGATGCCATACTTGCTCCCTGCTATTAAATCGGTTCCGACTCATAGCGACCCTATCTGTTAGCGTCTACCTGTCCCTCTAGGTTTCTTGTAAGGACTCCAGCGCTTTCCAGGAGTTGAAAGCCTCGTCTCTCTCACACACAGCAAGTGCTCTCTTCTAACAATATGTCCAAACCACATGAGACCAAGTCTCTCCATCTTTGCCTCTAAGGAGCATTCTGGCTGGACTTTTCCAAGACAGATTGGTTTGCTCTTTTGGCAGTTCATGGGACTTTCAATATACTTTGCCAGCACTGTAATCCAGATGCCTTGATTCTCCTTCAGTCTTCCTATTCCATACCCACCTTGCACATGCATATGAGGCCACTGAAAATCCCATGAGTTGGGTCAGGCACCCCTGAGAGTGCCTCAGCGTGGCATTTTTGCTTTTCAATGCTTCAAAGAGGGCTTGTGTAGCGGATTTACCCCATGTCATGCATCCTTTGATCTTCTGATGGCTGCTTCCATTGATTGTGGCTCCTTGACAACTTCAACCTTTTCTCCACCTACCATGATGTTACCTAGTGGTCCAGTTGTGAGGACTTTTGTTTTTTTAAGTTGTAATCCATATGGGAGGCTGCCGTCTTGATCTTCATCAGCAAGTACTTCAAGTCCTCCTCAATTTCCAGCAAGCCAGGTTGCGTCGTCTGCATAGTGCAGGTTATCGATAAGCCGTCCACGAATCCTACTACCAATTGCATTTCTTCTTCTTATAGTCCAGCGCACAGATTGAATCAGTCTGGTAAGAGGAGACAACCCTGACCCACATCTTTTCTGGTTTTAAACCATGCAGTAGTCCCTTGTTCTGTTCACACAACTACCTCTTGATCCGTGTGTGAGTTCTGCAGGAGCATAATTAAGTGTTGTGGAATCCCCAATCTTCTTAAGGCGATCCGTAGTTGCTTATGGTCCACACAGTCGAATGCTTTTGCATAATCAAGAGAACAGCTTCCTGGTAGTCTCTGCGTTCAGTCAAGATCCCCTTGACATCAGCACTGCTGCCCTTTGCTCCGTGGCCTCTTCTGAGTCTGGCCTGAAGTTCTGGCAGCTCCCAGTCAATGTACTGCTACAACCATGGTTGGATGATCTTCAGCAAACTTGTACTGGCCTGTGACATCAATGATCCTGTTTGATAATTTGCACGTGCGGTTGGATCACCTTTCTTTGGAATGGTACACATTTGCATCTTTCCCAGTCAGTCGGCCTGGAAGGTTGTCTTTCCGATTTCTTGGTTGAATTGAGTGGTGCTTCCAATGCTTCATCAGCTGGTTGAAACATCTCAGCTCCTGGAGCCTTATTTGTGGCTAATGCCCTCAGTGCAGCTTGGACGTCTTCCTTTGGTACCATTGGTTTCTGATCATATGCTACCCTCTTGAAATGGTGCGATTTCAACTAGTTCTGTTTGGTACAGTAGCTATGTGTATTTTTTCCATCTCCTTTGCCCATAACATCTTTCAGTGTTGCAAGTTGAAGCTTGAATTTTTTCTCCGGTTGAAGATCTGCTGAGCATGTTCTTCCTTTTGGGTTTCTAACGCCAGGCCTTTGCACCTTTCATTAGACTCCGTCTTCTGGTCACAAACATCATGCTTTGTCTTGAGCCTTTGAGATTTTCTAAGCATCTCTTTCTGCTTTTTCATTTTTTCCATTTGCCTGAGCTACGCTGTGATGAAGAGCAAGTTTCAGAGTCTCTTCTGACATTCATTTGAATCTATTCTTCCCATCCTGCCTTTTGAATGACCTTTTGCTCCCTTCGTGTGTGATGTTTCTGATGTCGTCCCACAGCTCGTCAGATCTCCTGCCCCTGGTGTTCAATGAGTCAAATCTGTGCTTCAAATGTTCTCGAAATTCAGGTGGAGTATATTCAAGGTCATATTTTGGCTCTCTGGATTTGTTTTAATTTCTTCAACTTCAACATGAACTTGCACGTGAGCAATCAATGGCCTGTCCCACAGTTAGCTCCTGGCCTCATTTTAGCACTATCCCAATTGATATTCTGTTCTGCTCCATAGACTAACTTTGTGGGCTCATTTTGGAAATAGATGCTCAAGTCGTTCATCCTAGTCTAGAAGCCTTGCTGAAACCTGTCCAACACAAGTCACCTTGCTGGCATCTGAAGCAGTGGTGACATAACGTCCAGCCTCAGCACAGCATGAAGCCACAGCGGTACATCAAACTGACAGATGGGTGGTGGAACTGGCAATATTCCATCCTATTACTTTTCCCCCTTGTGTGCCTCTCCTTTCTGCATGCTTATCCATTCTCCAAGGGACCCAACATTGTCATGTTAGAAAGAAAACTAATTCACACCTACTCCTCACCTAGCTTGTTGCCCATCACGTCACATTGATGACTCAAGTGAAATACCCACTCGCCAACTATTTTAATGTGGTGCCAGGCCCGGCAGCTATGGACTGTTCTGTCCCTGGAGATGGTCTTCCTATGTCCTCTGGGGAGCTGTGACAAGGTGCCGGTCGCCCTCCCATTGGTGGGGGAGCCACCCTATAGGGCAGCCTCCCCTCCATGGCCAACTTCTCTGGCTGGTGGCCATGCAGGCAGCACTGAGATAGCAAATAGCTGTTCTGCGTTCTCTCAGCTCCTGTGCAACTTGAACAAAGCTCAACAAGACACACTGGCACGGTGGCTGCCACAGTGGACTCAGCTTGGACAACCACTGTGAGGATGGCGCAGGACAGGACATCGATTCCATTCTGTTGTCCGCAGGGATGCTCGGTGTCAGAGCCAAGCAGACGGCCCCGGAGAGCAAGAGCGACGTGCAGGCTGCGGCCCTGCAGCGCAGAATGACTTTGAGGTGTTGGAAGGAGGACAAAGACAGAAGTAGAAGAGGGGGTGTTTGGAAGCTATGCACGCCAGTAGAATGCCTGCAGTCTCCACCTGAGTGGAGCGCAGCTAAGCTCCCAGGAAGCCCTGAGCAGGCCTGGAGGGCCAAGCAGTCTCCAGCCCATGAAGGCTCGCCAGTGTGGAAGGGCAGCTCCATGAGGGAAGCTCTGATCCAGCACAGGAGGAAGGTCAAGTGAGAATGCCCTTGACCCTCCTGTCACACAGCCTGGCTTAGCCCAGCTTTGTCTTGTCCACTCTGCAATCTCTGCAGAGGAATAACCCATAACTGGACTCTTGACAGTTATGAGCAGATCAATAAATCTTCGTTGTTATTATTTCTATGATTGTGCACGATCAGTACTTCAAACCATCAGCTAGGTCCATGGGAGAAAGAAGGGGCTTTCTACTCCTGTAAAGAGTTATGGTCTTGGAAACTCACAGGGGCAGTTCTACCCTGTTCTATAGGGTCGCTATGAGTCAGTCGGCATCCACTCAACAGCAGTGAATGTTTTCTCAAAGGAAAATCAGACCAATGGCTGATCGGAAACAGAGAGATGAAAGAAAGA
>NW_022103905.1:16689859-16747985 GCF_000313985.2 Echinops telfairi
GAAAGAAAGAAAGAAAGAAAGAAAGAAAGAAAGAAAGAAAGAAAGAAAGAAAGAAAGAAAGAAAGAAAGAAAGAAAGAAAGAAAGAAAGAAAGAAAAGCCACCATTTTCCTGTAGCACCATTTTTGCCTGAAAACCTGGTCTTGGGAAACAAAACAAAAAGGGGGAGGGGGTATGTTACTTAAACTCTTCCTAAGGATGCTTCCCATCCCCACCTGTGACAAAGCACATCATCAGACCCAGAGCAAACCCGCCCACCTGATGACCCAATTGTCGTGTCCAACTGCTAACCCAAAGGTCAGAGGTTTGAGCCCATCCGCAGCTCCACAAGACCTGCTCTCATAAAGCCTGCCGCTTAGAGAATTCTACTCTGTCACCAGGTCACTCTGCCTTGGGATCAGTGTCATGGCACATAGCAACACCAACTTCATCGAGGATTTTTTTAACATAATGCATAGGCATGATTAGGGAGTCCACGAGAGTAGCAGGAGAAAGAAGTTCCAACAAGCAGGCTTCTCCACTTCCTTCCTGGTACCTCTACCCAGCCCAGCACGATCAGCAGGCTTGAGCCACCATCTGGTGCTTTGCGATTCATTCATTTGAAGCTGCTCAATTTTAAGTTTACTAAAGCCGTGTTGGAGCATCATGGGGAACCAAAGAAACAGGCAGTAAAGAGTCCGCATCCACTTGCCCCATATTTGGGTCTTGCTCTATATACATATAGTACAACCTATGGATCTTCTTGCTAAAAAAAAAAAAAATGCAGGGTCACATGTCAATGGTTCACGGTGGTAAAAAGAAGGAAAAAGTGACTCCCTCAGCAGTGGCTCTGTCTCCCAGGATGACTGTCCTTTGTCAAGGCCTGTGAAGATGGCACTTCTTAGCCAATAGGGATGAACCACTGTGGTAGGTAAATATTACCTGTCTGCTTAGCCCAAGGTAGAAGAGGTTTTGAGAGATGAGAGGAGGGGTCCTCGCATTCTAATACAGAGCTGTCTTAGCTACCTATTGCCATATAACAAACAGCTTCCAAATGTAACCGCTGAAAACAATAGACACTCTCACCATTACTACGGGTCAGGAATCTGGAACCCACTTCTGGGTGGTTCTGGCTTAGAGCCTCTGATGAGGTTGCAAGCCAGCAGCGGCCTTCATCTCCCATCCTCATCACCTCGAACTGAGCTTCTTCTGAGGCTGGAGAATACACTTCCAATCTCCTTCATATGGCTATTGAGCTGTTCACAAACGGCAACTGGCTTCTCCCGCGGTTAGAACTGAGAGAGAGAGAGAGAAAGAGAGAGAGAACTCCAAGGAAAGAGAGAAGAAACCAAAAAGACATCCAAAACAGAACACCCGGTCCTTTGCAATCCAAGCCTTACTTCGACATTAAGTTATTGATTACACAGACCACCCCCAGACAAGGATGTGAATACAGGGAGGTGGGATCTTAGGGCCCTTGGGGTCATCTTGGAGGCTTGCTACCCCAAGAAGCTACAGATCACCATGAGGTCTACAGTTGGAGGTATCCGGATTGCAACCATATGCCCTTGGGCAGGTCATTTAATCGCTCCCAGCCTCAGTTTTCTCTTCTGTAAAATGAGGAAAATAGGGTCATTCCAGTTCACCAGTGTGTATAGAAGTACATTAAATGAAGTGGACCATTCTGCAGCTGGATGGAACCTTGTTGGAGTGATCATTACTAGTAGCGGTATAGGGGTAGATTACCCAATAAACAAGGTGTGCACAGGCTAATGACACTGAACGAATCTGCAGTGAATAATGTCACCTAGGCTTCCTCACATCTTTGACATGGTGAAACCCAGGTGCTATTGCTCACCGCAGATTGGTAAATAAGCACAATTGTTCCTTGATTACTTATTGCAAGGCTATGCACAGCATGCTTACTGGTTCACCCACCCCTGGCAAAGGTACACGGTTCTGGGAACTCAGGTTGTTGAAATCTTAGGCCTGATCCCTCTGTATAAAGCTGTGCAAGTTGTATTTCAGATTGCCAATACCCAACATCAGATAATGAAGTGTCGCAAAACACAGCTTAGGCAGAACCTGTTTAATGACCTGTTAGAGTTGATTTATAATTAGCCTTTTACCCAAATGCAAACAGGGAGTCTGAAGTTCTCGCTGGTTCGTGGTTGGAAATGATCTGTTTTCTTCATTTAAAGGCTCCCCCTTAATCATATTTACTTAGCAACCCTGATTTTTCTATTTTAATAGATAGTACCAAAGTGTCCACCCACCCAAGGTTTCACTCAGCCCTGACTTCATGAAGCCTAATTTCCCCTCCCCATCACTTTTCCCAATCGGCCTCCATTCTCCACCCCACACGCTGCTCTAATTGCTCTCAGAATGACTTCCTAAACTGGTGAAATCCAAAAGAAGTTGCCACTAGGGACAGCTTTCTAGCAGCCTGAAGGAGGAAAGGTGGACAGTGGTGGGTCCGCGGTAGAAGTTTCACCTTCCATGTGTGAGGCCTGAGTTTGAAGCCCAGCGGTTGCACTGCTGCATAAGGGCAACCTGTCTGTCAGCGGAGACTTGCCTGTGACTGTGAGACCAAACTGGTTGCAGCAGAGCTTCCAGACTAAGATTGATTAGCAAGAAGTCTGGTGATCTGCTTCTGAAAGCGGTCAATAAAAACCCTCTGGACCCCAGTGGTCCTATCCCCCCGATCACGGGCAGGACACAAGACAGGGCAGCATTCTGTTCCAGAGTGTCTGTGTTGGGGACTGACTCACCGGCAGTTCACACCAATAAAGAATTACTGCAGAGCTGACCAGGCAGGAGCGCTGGAGTGGGGGTCAAGAAACTGGAGCCTAATCAATAAACTAGCACACTAACCCTAGCCCTGACCTCTTTGGTGTCATCTTGGGACAGGTCACCTCCTGCTCTGGGGAGTTTTTACCTGGGTACATAGGACTCCATGTTTCTATGGAACTCTGCTGTGCCTTCTACCTCCCTCACCTGCCCCATAGCAAAAAAAGAAAAGAAAAAGCTACCCAAAAGCCTTCTGAAGTACTCTTCAGTAGTTGCTTGTCTCTCTGTGAGTTTGGCTGATGGGCTGGTTTTTCTCATTCTGAACAGTAAACCCATGAGTCAATTCCAACCCATGGCAACCCTATAAGACAGAGGAGAGACACCCCTTTGGGTACCTGAGACTTTAAGTCTTTACCAGAGTAAACAGTAGGTCGTAATTGTATGAGTGCTGCCCTGGGCACAGAACTATTACAGGTCTGATAATTCACGCTCATCTTGTTCATCATACCCACTCCATTACCATTACTGGATGACGGAGTAGGCTCTAGGACTGCCCATTTGCTTTCCAAAGCTATAAATCTTGACGGAAGCAGACTGCCAAGCATCCTTCTCTCTCAGAGTGGCTGGTTGGTTCACAGCAGCTGAGTACTTTAACCGCTGTGCCACTAGGGCTTCTTTTAAGGATCATTACAAAATAATAACCTTACTGCTGTCAAGTCCATTCTGATCCAGAGCGACCCCGATAGGATAAGGTAGAACTGCCCCCGTGAGTTTCCAAGACGGTAACTCTTAACGGGAGTAGAAAGCCTCATCTTTCTCCCTCGGAGCCAGCTGGTGGATTCTTACTGCTGACCTTGAGATTAGCAGCCCGACTTGTAACCAGTACACCACCTGGGCTCCTATGAATCATAGCTACCCCTTACAGAGCCATCACTATGCACAAGGCACTTTTCTCATATAATGTTCACAACAATGCTTTGGCTGTAACCAACATCGTATCTTCATGTCACATAAGAGGAAACAGAGGTTCAGAAAGGTTAAGGAACTTATTCAAAGCTACCCAAGGTTCAAGGTGGGGGGAACCGATCGCAATGATCTACCTATGGCCCCTTCCCAGGGGGACAGACAACAGAAAAGTGGGTGAAGGGAGACATCGGTCAGTGTAAGACATGAAGAAATAATAACAATAATCTATAAACTATCAAGGGTTCGTGAGGGAGGGAGGGGGAAAATAAGGAGCTGATACCAAGGGCTCAAGTGGAAAGAAAATGATGAGGGCAACAAATGTACAAATGTGCTTGACACAGTGTACGTATGTATGTATTGTGGTAAGAGCTATAGGAGCCCCCAATAACATGATTTAGTTTTTAAAATTTTTTCAAAGCTACCCAAGATTCAAGCACAGGCAGTTTGGGAAGAAACCAGGCTCTCTTGAGCTTTATGACTTTTCTCCATGAAGAATGTAAATATCTTGCTCGCAGGCCCTATTCCTTTTACACACAGTGATTATCTGTAAGGAAGCGCTGAATGATAACAGGCTGCTGTCCTAGGCCTATGGAAATGCATACACTCTAGACCAACCTTTCCAGAGCACATAATCGAATAGGTTGCAGCACACAGGTTTAATATAGCAGACATTCAAACATCTCACAGACTCATGGGATTTGGGCTTTCCCAACTCCCACTGGGCAAATAAGAAGATATAGCTAGAGAGATTCCACGAGTTGTTTCTAAGCACACACAGCTCCTAGTAACAGAGCGAGGGCTTGGACCAAGACTTCAGGCTCGCTGCCTGGACTGCAGGCATTCAGCCCAGAGCAGTGGTCCTCCGTGGTTCTCAACCGAGGATTGTACTGTCTCCTCCCTGACCCTTTAGACATCTAGCAGGGTCTGGACACATTTTGGTTCTCACCACTGGGAAAGAAGATGCTGCAAGATCTAGTGAGCAGTGTCAGGGAGATTACCAAGCACCAGACAATACACAGAACAGTTACCAGTAAACACTTCCCTGAGAAACCCTGGTCTGTGGCCCCTCCATACCTGTCCACACACCTATAGCTGGGTATCTTGTCTGATTCCTCTAAGTCAGCGCCTGATTCATCACAGTTGCAAAATGACGGTTATGAAGTAGCAACGAAAATAATGTCATGGTTGGGGGATTACCACAACATGAGGAACTGTCTCCAAGGGTTGCGGCACTAGGAAAGTTGAGAACCACTGGTCTAAGTGCTCAGGAAAGTACCTAGCCTATCAAGCATGTGAGCCCAAGCTTGTTGGATGAAAGGGACAGGAGAAGACGAGGGAGCGGAGGAGGGAGCCAGTAACAGAAGGGAAATGACAGGGAGGAAATGGGGCTTTCCTGGGAGGCTGACCTCTCTAAATCAAGACCTCTGTTCATCCAACAGTGAACGATTGACTGATGGGATCGATTCTTGCGCATCTTCCCCAGAGGAAGACCAGCTCTGAATAACTTTATTACACCTTCACCTAATTCCGGGCGATAGTAACAAACCAAATTAAACGGAGAACGCAAGCGCTGCTATAGAAATGTCCCCCTACCACGGTGAGCCGTGATTGATGGGCAGGAGAGAAGGCTGAATGCAGTGCCCTTTTTAAAAATAACTGGCTCCTTATAGGTGTCCGTTGGGAAAATTGCAGCAGTGAGAGCTGCCACTGAGGAAGACGTAATCGGCAACTCTCGTTCCGCAGCAACCGAGCCTGGCGGGAGGGCTGGGCCCGAGAGGGCAGCGAGCTGCAAATCCGAAGAGCCAAGCACAGGGTGTGCTTCTGCCCCCGACCAAAGGACAGGTGGCACCCCCCCCTGCCTCAGGCTGGCAGGTGACACACCACTGCCCACCCCCAGCCAGCTGTCAGCACTCCCCTCCCCAAGTGGGGCAATCTGTCCGCAGCTACTCAACCTCAAGAATGTGGGTGTCTTTGGCAAGGGGGGGGTGTTCTGGCATGGAGGCTGAGGGGTGTCTGAATCCGGGGACCTTGGGGACAGTGGCTGCAGGACTTTGCTGTGGTCCCCTCTGGTGGCACCTAGAGGCTTCCTGGAACCTGTCAGGTGGAAATGCAGCTTCTTTGCATCCCACCCCTCCCCACCCCACCCCCGCCCCATCTCGCCCCTCTTCCTCCTGTAATTCCCCCAGCTCCCAAATCCTAGGACGCCCTGCCCTCTTCTTCACCCGCCCCCTTGCTAACTTCATCCTCTCGCTGGGCAGGTGCCCTCCCCGAGCCAGGGCCGCACCACAGCCGCGGGCCTGGACACAGGCGGGCACAAACGCGGACTCAGGCACCGACGTGGACCCGGACACGGATGGGGGCAGGCTGGGCGCCTCGGAGAGAGCTGTGTTCCCCCAGGCAGGGTGTCATGAGTTCTTCCAACCTCAATGTAAACACCTGGGGAAACATGGCCGTCAGCTCATTCCGACGACGCAGAGTGACTCCACAGCGCAGAACAGAAGTCCCCAGAGGGTTTCCGGGGCGGTCACTTAGTGGAAACAGAAAGTCTGGCAGTGGCCCCTACCCTGCTAGTCTGCCGTCTCTGTTCTGCCCCCGGTGTGGGACAGCCGCCGACCTCCGTGGGGGCAAGGGAGCTGAGGTTTCGAGACTCCTCGCCCCTTCCAGAGTCCTTAAAGTGGACCTTACAATGGCTTCTCAGCTGCAGGCCCCACAGCCCTCACCCGCACCGTCTCCGCAGACCCTGCACGGTTTGATGCTCCAGTGAGTCGATTCCCACTCCCAGCACCGCAGAGGACCCAGGCGAAGGATGGCGTCTCCAAGGCTGTCACGGGGACAAGAGCAGGCCGCCACAGCTTTCTCCCGCAGAGCAGCTGGTGGTTGACGTTACCAGCTTTCTGATGAACCGCTAAGCACTTACTTACCCCTGCACCGCCAGGCTGGTTGGTTGGCTTCCGATAGTAGGTACTTAGTAAAGGTTGGAAGGTTGAGAAGGAATGAGTCCTGACAATGCTTACTATTCATTTGGAGTTTGCGTGTGTGCTCGTTAAGGTTTATTGTGCCAACCTGGCCGATAAACACATGTGGGATTAATTGAAGGGCAGAGTGATAACTGGCTCGCTGAGCCTCGCCTTTCGAGTTCTCGGGTCTCTTGCTCTCTGATTGTGGGACCAGGGTGCAGCTACCTTAGCCAGTTCCCTGCTTCAGCTGGAAAGGCTCACTTCCTGCAAGACATCCCCAAGGAGAAGCCTCATGGACCTACCCCGATGCAGCCCTGGGTGCTGGAGCAGCCGTGTGGAGACGCTGCCAGCGCTGAGATGCTTACACCTTCACTGATTCAGCTTTCCTCCTGCAGTCGGCATCGTAGTGTGTGTTTTGTGTGATGGAGGAGGACTTTGTAGACCGGTGTCGGGCTTATGAACTAATGTTGGACTTATGAACTTGGACAGCACTGGGTTGGGATGCTTTCTGAATGTACACTTATGCTTCATATAAAACTCTCTTATATACATATGAGTTTCTGTGGATTTGTTTCTCTAGTCTACCCAGACTGACGCAGTGTGTAATGGGAAAGGGACCATCTCTGTTTCCCTCACTCAGCTCGCTGACATTGAGTCGATGATGACTCCCAGAGACCATTACAGGAGTAGAAAGCCCTCTCTTTCTCCCTCAGAGGAGCTGGTGGTTCCAAACAACGGATCTTGTGGATCAATCGCAGCCACTCTAGTAACCACGGCACCACCAGGTCTGCTGTGTTTCCCCGTGGCAGGGCTGAATTGTTCGTCTGTTATCAGATTCAAACACTGCAAGGATATGACCCTGTAGGACAGCAGAGCTGCCCCATAGAGGGTCTAGAATACAATCTGAACTTCCTCCCAGGGAGCCACTGGTGCATTCTGAATGCCTTTCATTAGTAGCCAGAGCTTACCCAGGGCTTCTCATGAAACTACCAGTAAGCCCTATACGCTTTGTCTATTTAAGTGATTCTCCAAAATAAACAGGCATCAGAATGGCCTGGAGGACTTGTTAAAAGGGACTGATGATCCCCCTCAAGTCTCTGGTACCGAAGGTATGGGAGAAGAACCCAAGAATGTGCATTTTAACAAGTCCCTGGATGATGCTGATGTCAGTCTAAACATCATCCCCTTTTTTTCTGGATCCTCAAGAGGCGAAGCATGACATTGTGCCCCAGACCCACTGCCTTTGACTCAACTCCAACTCGCCATGACCTTGTACAAGGTTTCCAACCCTGTAAATCTTGACAAGGGCAAACATTCTCATCTTTCTCCCATGGAGCGGCTAGTGGGTTTGAACTGCCAACCTTGCAGTTAGCAGCCCAATGCCTAACCCACATTGTCAGCAGGGCTCCTTCAGGAGCATTGAGGAGGAGTGGAAAGAGGACGGGTTTTAATTAACAGGTTGTCTCAAGCAGGAGACAACCCCAAGCCTCAGCTTCCTCGTATATAAAATGGAGATGGGAATGCCTACCTTGTACACTGTGGTGACAGGTGAGTGAGGCGTAAGCGCTGCACAGATGATGGTGTTGACGGTGGCAGACTCACCGGGACTATTTGTAGCCCCTTCGCTGCCACACGTGCTACCTTCCCAACATCTCCAGCAGCAGCATGTGGCTTTGGTTTTGTAAATACAACCAAACATAATGCTCCATTGCCACCTCACCAGAAAAGAAGAGGACAAGGTAGTCCTTTCCTTTCCCCAGAACACATGCTCCTGAGGATGCAGCGCTACATCACGAGGCAACTCTATGCAGTATGGACTCTGATTGCAACGCGTAATCAAATAGCCCCCTGAGTCTCTCCGAGAGGTCCGCTTCTAAGGCCCGGGTCCCTGTTCTTTCCTTGAGCAGGTGTTTACGACCCAAAGGTAGCTCTGTTATATTTTATCTTTTCAGATTCATTCTCTCTCTCTCTCTCTCCTTCTCATCTTCTATTAAATCTGTGCCTTTTATTTCTCATATCACCTATAGCTTCTTCGATATCTTATGTTATTTCCTAGATCAATGGCAAAATTGTTGCGTAAAACAAAGTCCGGCCCTAAGTCATGACATAAAAGCCCCGCCCCCTGGATCTGCCTATCAGCACTCTGGGAGTCCATTGTCTATGTAGTTACTCATCCATCTAGCCATGCTTGCAAGCAGACTTTATTTCTCTCTCCCTTCTTTCCACAAGAATATCTATTGAGAAACGTCATCCGGTATGCTGTTCACATCCTTCTTGTCTTTCCCGTCCATCCCAGGACCAGGGCCAGAACCCGTGGCTGCCAGGTCCGCTCTGACTCTGGTGGCCCCGTGGGGGACAGAACAGAACTGGCCTCCAGAGAGTAGAACTGGGCAACATCCGATTTATTTTTCTCTCTCTCCAAAATAGACCACCAGGCCTTTCTTCCAAGAAGCCTCTGGGCGGATTCCAACCTCTCAGCGATTGGTCAAATGTGTCCATTCTCTGCACCCCCGGACTCCTGCTCATCACTAAACAGTCTCCCTGTCCTGTGGATTCCACCTCAGAATGTCTCCTGTTCGCCTCTCTCTGCAGGCACCCACCTCAGCAGGGACTTTCTCATCCCCCGCCCCCCACCCAGCTATACCAGGCGCCTCCGAATTGCTCTTCTCACCTTGAGTCTTTGATGCTTTCCACAAAATATTTAAGGTAGCTCAATGTGTCTACACATACATCTACATATTGTATAAATACACTATACATATTACATATGTATACTTTGTGTATATACTTTTTAAAAAAAACTTACTTCCACAGAGTCCATTCTTTAGGACAGGGTAGAACTGCCCCCGGTGGGTTTCCTAGACTAGAACTCTTTACAGGAGTAGAAAGCCTCATCTTCCTCCCGAGGATCTAGCTGATGGCTTTGAACTGCTGACCTTGCAGTTAGCAGCCCCCCCCCAAAAAAAATTTAATTTTCCCTAAAAATTTCCCAGGTCCCTTATTTCATATTTCAATTACAACTCACAGGGAACCTGTATAGAATTCCCGAGGCTGTAAACTGCTACAGGAACATAATCTTTCATCTTTCATCTCCAGAGAGAGGCTGGTAGGTAATCCGTCCAATGCTTCCCCAGCAGCACCAGCAGATTCCCGTATATACATACATATCTGGATGGATACATATATGGAATATGCATATGTCAAAGTGTATGTATTCAAAAGCATTGATTTTGCCCCAGTGCAATCATTCCTTGGTGCATTCTTGTGGTGATGGGTTTACTCAGGAGACACCCTTATCTGTTTGAGTGCTGTCAGGTGGCTCCCCCGACCCCCGTATTAATTCTATGCTGTAGTATTGCTTTGGTGATGACAGATCTTCCAAAACGACAAAGAATTTTGAAACATTTTCTATTTATATTTAGCATCAGCGTCAGTGAACAAAATTGGGAGGTGGGGAGGAACTAAATTATCTTTGACTTTTAGAGAAACTTCCATCAGTGCTGGTTGAACTGGGAGGTGACATCTGATTGGGTCTAATCACAAGAAGAAAGGGCACGTGAAATTGCCATAATGCTATTTACCAATTTTCACGATACCACTTTTAAAACTCTCCACGGAAGCTAATTTCCTTAAGGGAAAATTACCCGAGCAAGATTTCTTTAGAATAAGCAAACCCAAACTCTCCGTC
This sequence comes from Echinops telfairi, assembly GCF_000313985.2. Taxonomy (NCBI): domain Eukaryota; kingdom Metazoa; phylum Chordata; class Mammalia; order Afrosoricida; family Tenrecidae; genus Echinops; species Echinops telfairi. Next base: position 16,700,238 of record NW_022103905.1, read on the forward strand.
TTTGCCTACATCAGCTCCTCTGGCCCTAACGCTGCCATTCTGAGCGCAGACCGGGCTGTGATCCTGGCACTGCTGACGCTCCACCCTTCAGGAATTCTCTGCCACCCAAAGGGGGCACGGAGGCTGGAGGATAAAAATACAGACTAAGTCTCTGTCCTACCTCGAGTGAAAGCCTCTGGAGGAGGCGAGGATTCAATGGGATCCTGAGATGTGCGGGCAGAGGGGATGACAGCAAAGGGCCGAAGATGCCCAGGGACCAACCTCCGGCTGCCCAAGTACCTGACATGAGCGAGAGCCCTGTATGGGCTCAGTGACCACACAGCTCCTGGAATTCGACGAGAAAAGCAGACATAACTCAACCCCTTCCCATCTCCCTTCTTCCTGGGCTTTTCCTCCAAAGCGCCTGCTCCGTTATAAGTCCATGGGTCCTTTCCTGCTCGGAAGCTCGGAAGCTCCAGTGCCTGCCAGGTGGCATTCCTGGACCCGGCCCTGCTCTCTGTGCATTTGACCCTCTTCCCCCAACAGACTGATGCACAGGTTCTCAACAGTCCTAGCACATGGTAGGTGTGAAGGAAATAGTTCTCTAAAAGAGAGCCGGGTTTGTGTTGCATCGCTAGAAAACTTGGGTCTGCAGACTTTGTGTTCAATTCCATGTAAGTCCCTGCTGCCTTGGTGACCTACTTAGTGCTGCTGGAACAGAAATCCCAGGTGCAGGTGGCTTTAAAGAACAGAAATTTACTTTCTCACAGTCCTGGGGGCTGAAAACTCAAATCAAGGCCTCAGCCTTCCCAGTAGGTCATCCTGAGCACTCCTTGGGCCCTTGGTTTGTAGACAGTCCTCACAGGGCATGTCTTTCCCCTGTCTATGCCCCTGCATCTCATCAGCTCTGCTTCCCACTCAGAAGTGATTAGATTTAGGATACACCCCAGTCTCATGGTCTTATTAACATAACAAAGAAACCCATTTCCAAACAGGATCACATCCACAGGAGAGGCGTCAGGACTCCAACACATGGTGGGGATGACGTGGTGCAATCCATAATTCATTCTTTCTTTCTTTTAGCTGGTTTTTTGTTGTTGTTTTTAATCACTTTACTGGGGGCTCTTACAGCTCTTATCATAATCCATACATACATAGCGTCAAGCGCTTCTGTACATATGTTGCCATCATCATTTTCAAAACATTTTCTTTCTACTTGAGCCCTTGGTATCAGCTCATCACCACCCCCTCCCTCCCTCACGAACCCTTGATAATTTATAAATTATTATTTATTTGTTCATGTCTGACACTGACTGATGTCTCCCTTCACTCACGTTTCTGTTGTCCGTCCCCCTGGGAAGGGGTTATATGTAGATCATTGTGATCAGTCCCCCCTTACTCCCCCGCCTTCCCCTGCCCCTCCTGTTATCACTACTCTCATTATTGATCCTGAGGAGTTTATCTGTCCTGGATTCCCTGTGTTTCCAGCTCTTGGCTGTCCCTGTGTACATGCTGTGGTCTACTCAGATTTGTAAGGTAGAATTGGGGTCATGATAGTGGTTGAAGGGGGGGGGAAGCATTAAAGAACCAGAGGAAAGTTGAATGTTTCATCAGTGCTATACTGCAGCCTGACTGCCTCATTTCTTCCTTGTGACCCTTCTGTGAGGGGATGTCCAATTGTTTACAGATGGGCCTGGGGTCTCCACTCCACCTTCCTCCTCATTCACATTGATATGATTTTTTGTTCTGAGTCTTTGAGCCTGATACCTGATCCCATCAACACCTCATGATCACACAGGCTGGTGTGCTTCTTCCAGGTGGGCTTTGTTGTTTCTCAACTAGGTCTCTGCTTATTTATCTTCAAGCCTTTAAGACCCCAGATGCTCTATCTTTTGATAGCCGGGCACCATCAGCTTTCTTCACCACATTTGCTTATGCACACGTTTTGTCTTCCGCAGTCGTGTCAGGCAGGTGAGCATCCCAGAATGCCAGATTGTTAGAACAAAGTGTTCTTGCATTGAGGGAGTACTTGAGTGGAGGCCCAATGTCTGTCTGCTTTCTTAATATTTAACATATAAATATATGTACATAAATCTATTTCCTAATCACTATATATAAATATATTTACATATGTACATGCCTGTATTTAGAATGCTATAAATATCCTTTGCCTCCTTGTTCTTTCCTCTATTTCCTTTTACTTTCCACTTGTCCCACTATCATCTTCAGCCTTCATTCAGGTTTCATTAAGTCCTCTTGGCTACATTGCCCTTGATCAAGCCTCACCAGGCATCCTACACTCTCCTCACCATAGATTTTAGATCACTTGTTCCCTTGTCCCTGGGTTGGCTGACACCCCCCCTTCCTTCCCCTCGGCTCCCCCTCTCCTGTGTCGCCCTGGAGCCATTGGTCCTGTTGTTTTCTCCTCCAGATTGTTTATCCCGCCTATCTTATCTAGATAAAAATGCAGAGACAATAATAAGCACACAAAAACAAGACAAAGCCCAAAATAACAACAACAATGGCACCAAAAAAAAGAAAAGCTTATAAATAGTTCCAAGTCTGTTTGCTGACCTTTAGGAGTGTTTTCCAGTCGAGTCTGATGGGGTGCCATGCTCCTGCCCTAAAGTCTATTTTTGGTATTCCCTGGGGACTTCCTTGTTCTGCTCCCCTTGCTGCTCTGTTGCATGTCCCTAGTGTTTCGCCCCAGTGTGGTGGGGTCAGATCGGGCACAATTTCTACACCGTGTCTCCTGTGTTGTCCCTCGTAGCACTATGGGTCAGTGAGGGACATTGTGTCTGATGGTGGGGCAGGCCCTATGGTCCTCTCTGTGCATTGGGTGCTCTGAGCAGGAATATCATCCTCTGGGCTTGGTGGGCCAGGATGTGGTCTACTCTCTCTCTCACACATTTGCTCCTGTGTCCTCTAATCAGACCCGCCCTTGAGGTTACAAATTCCGAACTAGTTCGTTCCAACTCACTAAAGAGTAGGAATTGAAGGAATTAAACATTACCAAATCCAAAAGAAATTTTGTAAAACTAAGGCTTTCAATGCAAAGAAAACCAAAGAAAAACAAACTCACTGCCATTGAGTCAATTCTGACTCCTGGCAACCCTCCAAGAGAGGTAAAAACTACCCCTATGAGTTTTTGAGACTATATAGATCTTTTGGGGAGTAGGAAGTCTCATCTTTCTCCCAAGTCAGTATAAAGTGATGGTGTAAACTGAGTAGAACAGATTCATTCATCCACATATCTGTTCAACATGCCACTTTGGGGCTGTCCCCTACACCAGGCAGTGGGATGGACTTTGGGGCACATGGTGACGGCCACCTCCTAGGAATTCTCAGCTTGTAGGCCTTTCCCAATCATTCGACGAGCAGCTAGTCAGCCCCTGAGGGGCTGGAACCCCCCGCCTGGATATTTTTAATCTTTCATTTATGCTTAACAAACACTTCTGTTGTATGTGCCAGACATCATTGGAGATCATTTGTAACCACTATAAATAATTTACTTAGACACTTGATAAATATTAACTCATTTTATTTTTTCTAACAACTCAATGAAGTATGGACAATTCATTATCAGAAATGACACACAGATAATCTCTTTAACCCTTACAAGGACAGAGAGAGGACAATATTGCTAGTCCCGTGTCAAAAGTGAGGGGGGTGAAGCTCAGGAGCACAGACTAATTTATCCAGAATCGCACAGTCTGCTAAGTGGTAGAGCCAGGACTGGGCTGTGGAGCAGAGAGAGTCCTTTCATCATTGCATGGCAAATAAAGTCGCTGGATGAATATGCCCTGCCTTCTCTTTAGTATTAAAAGCAAGTCCCTTAAGGCCAGCTCAGAATCTGCCACCAGATTTGTCTTCTGTGAATTCAGAGGCTAGAGGGGGATGACAGGGCCCAGGAACAGGGAGTGGAAGGCCGGGGGTAGGAGGGGCGGTTTAGGATAAGGCTTCAGGAGCCACACGGCCCTTTGGGTAACAGGGGCCCGGAAAAGTCAAGGTATCCTTGGCAGGATCCCAGAGGTGAGGGTTTTGTTCCCATGGACCACCTTTAGTCTGCTCCTGGTCCGCAGCATCCATCGTCTATCTGCCTCAGTTACAGGTACTGCTCTGGGAGCATGTGGTCACCAGGCAAGTCAGGCTCCTAGTCCATCGACTTGCTTCAAAACAGAAGAGAGGGGCAGCCTTCAGCCGGGCCTTGGAGGCCTGCCTAAGGTGTGGGCAAGGGAGCTGATGTTGACAGCTGTCCGGCTGAAGGGGCCACTGCTGCCAAGGACACAGCAAAGACCAAACATCTGGGAGCAAGCCATCTGAGCAGAGAGAGCAGGGCAGAAATCAAGGGCAGGCAGCCGGACCGGCAGGACTCCATCATTCATCAGCCTGAAGAGCTCCAAGCCCAAGAACCCACAGTGCCTGGCACATAGGGGAAGTTTTATGCACACACACACACACACACATATACTCAGACTTGGCACAATAGTTATCATCCAGCCATTTCCCATTGCTGGGGACCCCGTGTGTCAGAGTAGAGCTGTGCTCCATCGGTTTCCAATGGCTGGGATGGTGGAGAAGTGGAACACCAGGTCTTCCTTCGGAGCAGCCTCTGGGTGGATTGGACCTCCAACCTGTTGATAAGGCCCCAAGGGTCTTCACATGTCCCCTCCTTGAGACAGGATGAGTGCTCAAAGTGGCGGTTGTCGAATGGCCAGCTGGCTGGTAGGGATTCGTGAAGAGGGCTATAAAGATAGACGGGTCAGATGTTACTCATTGAGTAACATGTTCTTTGAGTAAAATGCTCTTCCCTTGGTTGTATCTATTTCTTTCCTGCTCCACTCAGCTCCCCATCGGCCCTTCGCCTCTTTGGGTTCAATATCCCTCCCCGCAAGTGCTCCCGAAAGGACTTGGCTTCCCATCATCTCCCCTCCCAGTCACTGTCCTCTGGACAAGCTCCAGTTGGTAAACATCCATCTCAACCCAGGGCCACGTCCATTGCAAGATCTTACGGGACGTCATTTCCAAGTGGAGGAAAGAAAAGGGGAATTCTCAATCACACTGTTTACCGCAAGACGAAGGCCTCAGGGCAGTGTGACATCTTTGTTCTGACAGACCCGGGCAGAAAGCAGAGCCATTTGGTGTCCTAGCTGTGGAAGCTGAGGCTTCCTCTGGACCCCACAAAGCTCCAGGCCCACCGCCTGGAAGACTCCTACATGGGTCATGCGGAGCTCGTTTAAGGCTGGCTGTAAACTCTCAAGCAGAGGCAAATAAATATGCCATCGTCAGAGCCTCCAGGGCGGAATGATGACCATGACTCCTTCTAAATGTTTGTTTTATAGACCTTTGGATTTCTAAAGTCAGTCTGAGTCTCACAAGCGATTCCTTGAAGTTAAAGCTACAAAGAAATTCTCACTTTAACCGGCTCTGACGTCCCGTGTGAGCATAAGGGGGCTTCCAGAGGACCATCAGGAACAGCATTCAGCAGCCAGGACCCATCAAAGACTTCATTTGAGGACAATCCTATTCTCCTGTTCATCAATTTGGTCTCCTTGCCACTTTCAGCAATCCAATTTCTTGGGTTTTAGGTGGTTAAGAACAAATTTAGGTTTCTTTTCTGCTTTGTCTCCTTCTCCCAGAAACCTCAAATGTGCCAGAAGTGAGGAAATTTCTACCATTATTGTCAGAAACGAGGCGGAAATAACACGCCACCATCAAACGCCAATGTTCTTTTACCAGTGAGCAACACAGAGAGAGTACCAGGTCGTTAAGTACTACCCAGTACACTTACATCCAAATGGCCCATTATCTCACCACGAGGAGAGCTGGCATGCTGTACTCTGTTGTCAAGGTCTGCCAGGCTTCTGGGAGCAAGGAAATGATCTCCCAGTCTTACCTGACCCTGGGGACATGGAGACCAGCCAGAGAAGGAATACGACCTGTGTGGTCAAATCGTTTCAGTCATGCCAGACCTGAGAGCCTGGAACCACCCGCAGGGGCTGGGTGTCCCCACCAAGGCAAACAGAATGAACATTCCCCGGATACTGGACGTGAGAAATCCCCAATGCTCTGCGCCATCGGAAACTTGAGACAGCACTGAGACAAGCTGGCAGTCCACAAATGGGCAAGGGGCCTAAGGAGTATGGTGACCACTATAAAGCTTCCCAGGTTCAACAGGGAGTGGGGCTGTCCCCACCAACGGGAGACCCAGGCTCACACTCCTGATCTGGCAAACCACAGCGAGGCTCAAACACAGAAACAGAAGCCACACCCAGCCTGCCCTGGAGTGGTGCATCGAAATGAGCATCCTTCTCCTGCTGAGGCTTAAAGAGCACCCTCCCACATAAGACACCCACTCAGCTATGCTACGAACTGCCTCAGCTGAGGGGCTGGGTCCCTGGGCGGAACAACACCCTCTTCCTCCCCTATCACCACTACCAACTTTCTCACCCGCCCCTGCCCCATTAACCTATCCATTGTAAATCCAAATCCCTCACTTCTATGAAAGTCATGCTGGCAGCAGTACTTTCCTTCTCCAGAAAGAGAAAGCAACTGCTGAGAGGCCCCTCAATAAAGCACCAGTGTTCTCTCTGGAGACACGGGCTTAAATTGTACGCTGCTCAAAGCGGGCTCTGTTCCCGGAGGCAGCAGCCCTATTGACTTCCTCCAGCCTCCACCCCATCAAGAGAAGACCCAACAGGTGTGTAATGGCCACCAGGGGAGCACCAAGAGTTTTATATATTAGCTCAGAAAAGGAAATCGCTTTCACACTGGCTGAATCGTTTGAAATCCCTTCCTACATACTTAGCTCTCACGTGATTTTCTAGTCAATGAATAAACATGTCTGTTTTCCTGTTTCTTCTCCTTTTGAAAAAACGAACCCTATATAAGACAACCCCACTGGCTTCTCTGCTTATTCAAGCATGAATGAGGTCACACTGGTTCTTAATGCTACCTGTCATCTGCATACCTACAGGACATGTGGCATATCGACTTTTCAATCACACCTTAGTGTTCGCCTTACTTCTCTGGATCAGAGCAAGTGTCCCTAAAAAGAATTGGTACTTTCCTGACTTGGGTAACCAACAGGGCTCACTAACATGGTCCATCCTGAAACACAGGGCGGTGATGTGACAAAGCTCAGTCTCTGTCCTGGAACACAGAAAGGGCAATTTGCCCCCAAATTTTGGACTCCACCTTCCACCAGGTATTGCCACCCAATGGCCAAATTAAGCCTGTCACTGGCAAAGCAATAGTTCAGCCCAGCACCTTTAATGACAGGTGGTCCCCCAAAAATTCCAGAGAGTCACACTAGTGGTCAGTGGTCATGTGAGGGTAGGAAGGTCTTTACCCTTCATACCTTCATGGAATATAAAAGGACTTCCCTAGGCTATTGCATGCCTTTCCCATGGACGGATCCCCACTGTGCTAGTCCAGGTGGACTAGAGAAAGAAATTCATGCACACTCATATGTGTCTAAGAAAGGGTTTTATATAAAACAGTCATTGTATATTAAGAAAATTTCCCAGCCCAGCCCAGATCAAATCCATAAGTCCAATAGGAGGCCATGTGTCCAATACCAGTCCATCAATTCCTCTTTGGCTCACACAATACATGCAACGATGCCAAATGTAGGAAGATCACAGGCCAGTGGGTGGAAAGTCTCATGGACCCAGTAGTGGTGGAAGCATCTAACCACTGGTGTGGGTTTCCACGTGACTTCTTCAGCTCCAGGGCTCTGGCCCCATCAGTGTACCTCCAGGTGGCTTGTCGTCAGGAATGTCAAACAGAGAGTGTGTCCCGCCTCCACAGAGGAAAACAGGAGTTTCCAGAATCCTCAGAAGGCCATGCCCACAAAAAGGCCTCCTTGGCTATATTTTGATTGACAGGCTAGATTCCACCCCTCTGCAAGTTGAGAGATTATGTAACTGCCACACCCACCACCTGTATTTGAATGGAACTAGATGAATTCATGAATATGGGAACATTTGAGTACTTCTGCTTTCCCCAACTGGGCTCAAGGACAGAGAAAAAGGCGTTCAAGGCTGAAGCTATTTCCAACAAATTTCTCATTGGCCTCAGCTTGTCTGTTTCTCTCTGTTCTTGCACAAAAGAGGACCTGGCCTGTCACATTTTGTTTGAACAAAAGGACCTGAGCTGCTCTTGCTACTTTTTCTCAGCATTCTTCTGCTATTCTTCTCAGTCGGCCTCTCTTTGGAGTTCAAGTTGAAGCCTGTGACCTCACAATGGCACTGCCTCTGTCTCAGGCCTCCATCGAAGCAGCCCTCATACAGCAACTTTTACAGCAACTGTTCACTGGGCCAAGGAATAAGCCAAGTGAAAAAAAAAATAGTCTATCTAGGGAATGGTGGGGGACACTTCAGAAACCTTACTTTGTTATATACTCGGAGCCACAAGTTTTACTCAACCTTGAGTGACAGATTGTGGTGCACACAGAATGTTATGATTAGTCGTTGTGGAATCAGCTCAGATGGAACTGAATCCAGCAAATTCACCAACTTGACTTCTTTGTAGATGGTGATCCATAGTCTCCATTCGACTGGTCCTCCTGAATATCCATTGACTCACGATCGACGTTCTACAAATCCCAAGTTTTCCCGGCACAGCATAGAGTGGTTGGAAAATCAACGGTCTCGATGGAATCAGGATGATGCGGGTTACAAAATAACACCTGGTGAAGGTGTCACAGGGCCTAGGGGCTCAGGACCATAGACTAGGAGGACAGCAAGATCAATTGTCATAACAGAGTCCACAAAGATGACATTCCACATCCTACTTTGGTGAGTAGCAACTGGGGTCTTGAAAGTTTGAGATATAACTTCTGGTCTCTCCCCAGTCAGAACAAAGAAGAGTGAAGACCATCAAATATGCACAAAAACCGCTGGTGCAAAGGACTCATGGACCATGCAAACCTTCGCTGCCAAAACCTGAGACCAGAAGTAGTGGATTGTGCCTAGCTATTACTACTGACTGTTCCGAAAGGGATCTATCACTCTAAGGTCCTAGATAGAGTGAGAAAGAAATGTGGAACATAGCCAAACTCATAAAAAAAGACTAGGCTTACCGACCAGAAGGAGACTGGGAGAACTCCTGAGACTATAGCCCTCAGCCGCCCATCAGCCCTGAAAATGGGCTCACCTAGTGGCTCCATTTTCAGCCAAACAATAAAACCCCAAATCCCACTGCTGCCTAGTCCCTTGGGACCCAGAGCAACCCTATAGGGCAAGAAGAATGGCTCCAGAGAGTTTCTAAGAGTTAAATCTTTCCAGGAGCAGACAGCCTTCTCTGTTCCCTGCAGAGCAGTTGGTGGATTTGAACAGCTGACCCAGTGGTTAGCAGCTCAATGTTTAATCCACTACACCACCAGGGATCCTTAACCAAACAATAAACAAGTCTATAAGGGGAACAATAACCCTAGAGAGGAACATACTCCTGAGATTAATCAACCGTTTTCAGATCAAAATGGCAGCATTTGCTCAAGGACAAAGTTCAGAAGGCAGGAAGGATTAGGAAAGAAAGTGGAATGGAAACTGAAGACAGAGAGGAAGTGGGGATTGCAATCAATGACATGAAACAAAATGCATACAGATTGTTGATTAGAAAATTGATATGTTCTGTAAATCTTTGTACGTCACAATAAAAACTTAAATATATGTGTGTGAATAAATGCACACATATATGTATATAGGGGTGTGTGTATATATGGATATGGATAAATAGATGCGTGTGTGTATACATCTTAAGACAAGTGTAGTTTAGCTTACCTAGTAAAGACTATCTGCCTTGAGAACTATGCTCTTATAAGAACTGGTTTAGTGGTTCATGCATTGAGCTGCTAATTGCAAGATCAGCAGTTTAAAACCGTGAGAGAAAGATGGGGCTTTCTACTCCCATAAAGAGTTAAGTCTTGGAAACCCACAAGGGCAGTTCCACTTTGTCTCTTAGGGTCCCTATGAATTGGAATCAACTTAATGGCAGTGAGGGGTTTTTTTTGTTTTTATTTTTGTTTTTTTTGTTGGGGGGGTGTGAATCTCTGTAAGGGATTGAAGTGGTGACAGTGAGATAGTTAAAGATTATTGTGCCAACCTGACTGATAAACACATGTGGGGTTAACTGAGGGATAAATGGCTTGGTGAGCCTTGCCTTTTGAGTTCTTGGGTCTCTTGCTTTGTGATGGTTGGACCAGAGTGCAGCTGCCTTAGCCAGTTCCCTGCTTCAGCTGGCAAGGCTCACTTCCTGCAAGATATCCCCAAGAAGAAGCTGCATGGACCTACCCTGATGCAGCCCTGGGTGCTGGAGCAGCCAGGTGGAGACCCCTGCCAGCGCTGAGATGCTTACACATTCACTGACTCGGCTTTCCTCCTGCAGTCAGCATCTTAGTGTGTGTTTTGTGAGATGGAGGAGGACTTTGTGGATTGGTGTTGGACATATGGGCTAATGTTGGACTTGTGGGCTTGGGCAGCACTGGGTTGGGATGTTTTCTTGATGTGGACTTACCCTTTATGTAAAATTCTCCCTTGTACATATGAGTTTCTGTGGATTTGTTTCTCTAATGAACCCTGACTAACGCAGATAGCAACTCCAAAAATTAGATAGGAACCTTTGTGGGGTGGGGGGCAGGTGTGAGTTTATATTAGTGGCGGTGGAACAATTCAGGGAAGGAGGCTGAGAATGGCTACACAGCTCAATGTACTCGGTATCACTGAATTGAACTTGCACATCTGGAAATGGCTGGACTGGTGTTTGTTTTGCTGTATTCTCAACAACAACAAAATCGTTTTCTTTTTAAAAAAAAGGAAGAAAAGAATGACTCCGATCAGAATCCTAGAGTCGCAAGCAAGTTATTGACTCTGTTTTGAAACTTGGTTTCCTACTTGTAAACTTAAGCTCCGCTACTTCATCCAGGAGTTACTGCGAGGATTAAGTGAGCCTGGTAAGTGTCTCGCATGCTATAGGGCTGCTGTAAATCGGAATCAGCTCAGCGGCAGTGAGTTGGGGCTTTTGTTTGGGGGAGGTTTTTGGTTTGGTTTTGGATTTGGTTTTTGTTTGGGGGGTTTTTGAGAAGCATCCTATCCCTAACCGGTGTTCAGTAAATATATTCAGATATTCTTCCCCTTCAAAATTCCTTTCCCATCGCCACTTTTTTAAGATTCTTGCCAGTTCTGCAACAAGTAAGACTCTTCATCCCTAGGCTCTGCGTGCTTTGCCATGGCATTTAATGGCTTCAGCGCTATCTCCTCTTCTCCTCCTCCTCGTCCTCCTGCTCCTCCTCCTCCTGAATTGATACTGCTTGGTGAGCATAATCAAGAACCATTCTGTCACCATTACCAATGATAACATCTCCATGTTTGGCAATGGAAAAAATGGCACACAAAAACCTTTCATCACCTAATCACGAGAATTCCACCATCCTATTTGTTGGTGTGTTGCTAAGAACCATGGGACCGGTTCTGGCTCACTGCAGCCCTCAGGACAACAGAAGGAAACACTGCTCCATCCTCATCTGTACCCCTCAGATGTTGATCTTCAAAATCGATATCACCAATTAGATTAATTCCAGGGGAAAGGAGTTTTTAGAAAAACTAGAAGCTACATGCATACTATTTTATTCCCATAAGACTGTAACTAATTCCACAGGTCTTACCTGTGTGTGTAGGTGTAGAATTACATTCATGCTTCCATTCCTTTGTTACGTATTTATTGATCACCTTCTGCTCAGTGCTGGCCCCTCACGATAGGCATACCGACAAGGACCAGGCTCCCCGACAGGGGAAAGAGATCCTTCTGAGCAACCCTAAAACACACACTTGATCATATTGAGTCCCTCTGATGTGGGACTGTATCTTACACATGATACTATTGGCAAAGCCATGGTTGTGACAGAATTGCCATGCCTGAGCCTGTGAAAACTCGGACATATTGTCATCACTTTGAGTTATGTGCATTTTTGTTCCTATGGGGATTGAGCTGCATGTCATTTAACATATTTTCTCACAGAACGGTCTGTGATTTGTACACAGAAAAGTCATGGAACCTGCAATAAGGCATACATTTGATATCATCCTTGAAGTAGGAACAGCCATCCCATATTTTCTTACAAAGTCACAACCACGTGTTTATGCAACGTAATTGCAATATACAAAGCTGTGTTTTACTGCTGCGTGTGCAAAAGGACTGCCAGGAGAGCCACTGATGGTAAGGGAACCTCCCCTTAAACAAACCCTTAAAGTAAATGACGGACATCTCATAACGGTGAGAGGCCACTGTGACCAGCCCAGGCATGACACAGGCTATCATTAAGTTGGGTCAGACTTTAATGCATAGCTTTTCCTCCTTCCCCCATTTTTTAAAGATATATACAAAGGAGGCTTCAATAATTTCATGGCAATTTTGAACGAAAAGATAATGAAATCTTTCCACCAACTTTTAGAAGCCTGCTCTCACATATGCAGTGGGGTGTCGCTGCATTCCTACCATGTTAAGCTCAGTGGAATGCTGTAATGAATATGTAAATGAAATAATTAGAGGTCCTGAAAGTACTCCGAAACAATAAAGAAGACGTTGTGACAGGGAGTAACAGGAGAGTCGGATTTATAAAGTTCAGGAAGGTCTCTCTGAGGAGGTGAGATTGAAGCACAGCCAGCCAGGCTTCGAGCCAGCAGCTGCTCACTGCAGGCAGATGATCTGCTAGGGCAAGAGCCTTGAGGCAGGAAACAGTTTGTGTGTCTACAACTTGGAGAGGATTGGAACCCTAGTTATAAAACCCTGGTCTGCTCAGAAGGACCGCCAACATGAGGTAACAAGTCGGTCTTTCCACAAAGAAATCTGACCCGTAGCAAATGTTATATGAAAAATAATGTCCAAAAGTTGAAAAATCCATTTTATTCCTCATCCTGATGAGTTTGTGGGAGCAAATGTATTCTAATTATTCTGGTTTAGGAATGTCCATTTGCATCACCACCCACCAAGAAATTCAGTAGTACATATCTCTATAGGGAGAAAATGATTGCTTGATTCAGTACAGCAATTGCCCTCTCTGCTCTCTTTAACTCAGTGTGTTATTTTCTAAAGTGGTTCTGTGTCCCTATCTTGGTGCCCTTTACAACTATACATTTTGCTATAGTGACTTCCATTCTTTCAAACCAATCATAGTTTGAGACAGGAGACAGACTTAAGGCATTTAGAAACAAGTTAACCCCAAATCGGCTACTCTACCAGTAAATGCACTCACAAGCTCCTAGAGATGACTAGCAACCACTGTCCACACAAGGGACTACAGCGTATGAAGTAGACTTTATTATGCACGATGTGAAATAGATGTTAATACGCTCTACGTTACGGAGGAAGATGGCGCCTTCTGCTCCCACAAAGACATAGAAGACCCAACAGACAGTTTTACTCTGTCGTATAGAGTCGCGATGAGACGGAATTAACTCAGTGCAGATGGTTTGTCTTTTGGATTATCGCACATCAATTACCACTTATCTCTCCGTTCATCTTACTGTGACAGCTTGTACGTAGCTGTGATGCTGGAAGCTATGCTACCGAGCAGGGTCACTCGAGTGAATAGATTTCAGTGGAGCTTCCAGACTAAGACAGACCAGGAGGAAAAAACATAGAGCCACTTCTGAAAAACCAGCTACTGAAAATCTTATTATTATAAGTGAAATATTGTCTCATGTAATGCTGGAAGATGCGCCCCTCCAGTTGGAAGGCACTGAAACTACGACTGAGGAAGTGCTGCCTCCTCAAAGTAGAGTCAGCCTTAATGGTACGGATGGAGTAAAGCTTGGGGACCATCCTTTGCTGAAGAGGCATGACTCAAAATAATAAGAACCAGCTGTAGACACCATTAATGATTGGAATGTGGAATGTATGAAGTATGAATCTAGGAAAATTGGACATTGTAAAACATGAAATGCATAAAGATTGATAATCCTAAGCAAGAATGAGCTGAAGTTGACTAGTATCAGCCAGTTTTAATCAGACACATGCATATAGTTTACTAGACCAGGATGGCAAATGTACAAGGAATAGCATCACATTCATCATCAAAAAGAATATTTCAAGTTCTGTAATGAAGTAGAATGCTTTAGGATAGGGCAATATCCATATCCCTACAAGAAAATCCAGCTAACGCAACTGTTCAAACTTACCCACCAAACCCTAAAGCCAGTGATGAAGAAATTGAAGAAGTCTACCCACGTCTTCATTCTGAAATTCATCAAACATGAAATCAAAATGCATTGATAATCACAAGTGATAGGAAGGCGAAAGATGGAAACAAAGAGGAAGGACTAGTAATTGGAGAATATGACCTTGATAATAGAAACATTGATGCAGGTTGTGTGATAGAATTTTGCAGAACCAATGACTTCTTCATTGATGATACCTTTTCTCAGCAACAGAAATGATGACTACACATGTGGACATCACTAAATGAACTGCACAGGAATCAAATAGACTACATATATGGAAAAAGATTATAGAGAAGCTCAATACCATCAGTCAAAGCAAGGAAATAGTGCAAGTTCAGATTGAAGCTGAAGAAAAAAAAAACAAGACCTTGAGTCTATCCTACTGAATTTAGAGACTATCTAAACAATAGATTAGATGCATTGAACACTAATGACGAAAGACTAAGCCGATTATAGGATGACATCAAGAACATTATGTGTAAAAACAGCAAAGGTCATTAAAAAGACAGGAGAGAAATAAAAGGTTGATGTTAGAAAGACACTGAAACTTGCTCTTGAACATAGAGTAGCTAAGACAACTAGAAGAAATGATGAAGGCATAGAATTAAGCAGGTATTTCCAAAGGGCAGCTCTAAAAGAAAAAGGAACGTGTTATTATGAAATGTGTAAAGACCTGAAGTTCTAAAAAGGAAGAATACTTTCAGCATTTCTCAGCTGAAAAAAACGGAGAGGGGAAAAGATGAGGGGCGCCAACAAACCCAGGGACAAGGAAGCAACAAGTGATCTAAAGTCGATGGTGAGGAGGGCATAGAATGCCTGGTGGGGTTTGATCACATGCAATGTAGCCAAGAGTAAGTACAGAGAGCCAAATAAAGGTCAAACATGATAGTGAGACGGAAAAAAAGTAAAAGGAAATAGAGGAAGGAACTAGGAGGTAAAAGTCATTTACAGAGATATAAATATATGCATGTATATATGTAAATATGTTAATATATGATAGGGATATAGGTCTGTGAACATATATTTATAGGTTAAGTATTAAGGTAGCAGACGGACATTGGGCCTCCACTCAGGTCTTCCCCCAATGCGAGAACACTTTGTTCTAATAACATGGCATTCTGTGATGCTCACCTACTCAACAGGATTGCTGAAGACAAACGTGTGCATAAGCAAATGTGATGAAGAAAGCTGATGGTGCCCGGCTATCAAAAGATAGAGTGTCTGGGGTCTTAAAGGCTTGAAGATTAACAAGTGACTATCTAACAGGGAAGCAACAAAGCCATATGGAAGAAGCACACCAGTCTGTGTGATCATGAGGTGTCCATGGGATCAGGTATCAGGCATCAAAGACAGAACAAAAAATCATATCAATGCGAATGAGGGGGAGTGCAGAATGGAGACCCAAAGCCCATCTGTAGGCAACTGGACATCCTCTTACAGAAGGGTCACAAGGAAGGAATGAGTCAGCCAGGGTGCAGTATAGCACCAACAAAACACACAACATTCCTCTAGTTCTTTAATGCTTCCTCCCCCGCCCCCCACTATCATGACCCCATTTCACCTTACAAATCCAGCTAGATGGAGCATGTACACTGGTACAGATAGGAATCCAGGACAGACAAGTCCCTCAGGAAGAGTAATGGAAGTAGTGATACCATGAGGGTAGAGGGAAGATGTGGGGATAAGGGGGAGAAAAGGGGAACCGATTGCCATGACTGACGTATAACCCCACCCCACCCTGCCCATTGGGATGAAGAACAGAAATGTGGGTGAAGGGAGACAGTGGACAGTATAAGATATGAAAATAATAATCATTTCCAACTTATCAAGGAATCACAAGGGTGGGAGGGTGGGTGAGGGAGGGGGAAATGAGCTGATACCAAAGGCTCAAGTAGAAAGGAAATGGTTTGAAAATGATGATGGCAACATGTGTACAGATGCGCTTGTTACAATTGACGTATGGATTGTTAAAAGAGCTGTACAAGCCCCTAATAAAATGATTTCTAAAAAATAATAACAATAAATAAATAAAAGGTCAGCAACAAGAGGAAGACTGTCAACAGCATGAATTGGCACAGTGGCCCAACAACAGGCTCAAACTTAACAACAGTTGTGAGAAGGATGCCAATTCGAACAGTGTCTCATTCTGTTGTACGCAAGGCTGCCGAGAGTCAGAACTGACTGGTTGGCTCCAACAATATCTCATATCAACAGAGACCCGGTGGTGTAGTGGGTTAAGTCTGAGGTTACTAATCACAAGATCAGCAGTTCAAACCCACCAGCCTCTCCGAAGGAGAAAGGTGGACAGTTTTACTCTGGCCCATAGGGTTGCTATCCGTCAGAAACCAACGGATGCGGGGTTTGTTTTCTCTTCGGTCAGCAGTTCCCAGGTGGCAAAAGTCGCCAGCTCATTAACTGTTAACCAAAGGTTAGTGGCTGAAGGGTGGCCAGAGACACCTGGGAAGAAAGGCCTGTCCCACTGGAGATCCCCTTGCAGAGGGGTCTCGGGGAGGAGACGAACCAGTCAGGGTGTGATGTAACAATGATGAGAAATACAACTTTCCTCTAGTTCCTAAAGGTTTCCTCCCCGCTCCCACTACCATGACTCGAATTCGATCTTGAAGTCTGGCTAGACCAGAGGAGGTACACTGGTACAGATAGGAACTGAAAATACAGGGAATCCAGGATGGATGAGCCCTATAGGACCAGTGGTGTGAGTGGCGAAACAGGGAGGGTAGAGGGAGATTGGGTAGGAAAGAGGGAACCGATTACATGGAACTGTGTGTGACCTCCTCCCTGGGGGACAGACAACCAAAAAGTGGATGAAGGGAGACGTCGGACAGGGCAAGATATGACAAAATACCCATTTATAAACTATCAAGGGCTCATGCGGGAGGGGGGAGCGGGGAGGGAGGGGAAAATGAGGACCTAATGTCGGGGGTTTAAGTGGACAGAAAATGTTTTGAGAAACGATGTACAAATGCGCTTTACACAATTGATGTGTGTATGGATTGGGATAACAGTTGTATGAGCCCCTAATAAAATGTTAAAAAAGAAAGAAAGGCCTGTCACTCAACCTTTGAAAAATCAGCCACTGAAACCCTAAAGAGCCACGAGTCAGAATCAAGTCAAGAGCAGCTGGTGTGGTGGTTTATTTTGTTTGTTTGTTTGTTTGTTTGTTTGTTTGTTTGTTTGTTTGTCTCATGTCATCCACACAACTTCTCTCTGGTCAGGACTGAAACTCCATGGACAGACAAAGGAAACAGATGCTCAGACAGCGTAAGTGACTTGTCTAAAGTGACATCGCTGGTCACAATCAAGAGCAAAGCCCAACTCCTAAGTAGGTCATGTGAGGGTTGCCAGAGGAAATACAAGAAATCCAGTTAAATTTAAATTTCAGATGAATGATTCATATCTTAGCATAAGTATGTCATGCATATGCCATGGGACATAAGACTCAAAACCAAACTCATTGCCATCGAGTTAATCCAACTCGCAGCGACCGTACAGGAGAGAGCAGAACTGCCCGTGGGTTTCTGAGGCTGTAAATCTTTAGAAGAGTCGAAGGACTCATATTTCTCCCATGAAACAGTTGGTGGTTTTGAACTGCTGACCTTGAGGTTAGGAGACCAACACATAACCCACTATGCCACCAAGGCTCTCATCCAGAGGACATGCTTACACATGAAAACAAAAAAGAAGAAAGAAAGAAATGTATCTGAAATTCTCATTTGACGGGACATCAGTATTTTGATGTTAAAGGTAGTGACCCCATCACAAGCCTTCATCCTAGCCCTTAAATAGGCGTGGCCTCTGCTTCATTCTCCCTGTTCGTCACCTGTGGACCACCCCCCCCCTCTTTTTGTCAAATGTCTTCTGAATTGGGACTCCTTTACCTGGAGCGCATAAAACTCACTGTGTTTAAGGATAAAATTCAGGGACGTTCATGAGCTTGGAGGAGAATAATTACCCCTTCATTAAATTCCAACTGAAAGTTAACATGACTTTCCATTATGCATGTAGGCAATAAAGCACAGTGAGATCAGAATTCAATGGTTACAGACATCTCAGAATATCTTTTATGCTCATCCCCACTTCAAATGTATAATTTTTGATCTGCCACTGGATCTTATTTAATGCGTGGTGCAGGTGGAGTTCCTGGGAAGCAGACGCTGAGCAGCCAGTGTTCAAGATGTTCATCAGGGGGGGCCCGGGTCCCCACTCCTGTGGAAGGAAGGGGAGGAAGCAGGAGCGGGCAGAGGGAATGGTTGAATTTTTGGCTCCACCCACCCCATGCCAAGGTCTGGACCTGCAGTGCCTGTCACCATTGTCCTGCGTCGGATGAGACGGCAGGGTCTGATGATTAATTGCTGAACACAAGTTGTGCTGAATGAGATGCCTCTTGGCAGCTGCTGGTACTCCCAACACTTGAGCACTAGACCCTCCCTTGGAGGGAACCAGGATGGCCAATTCTGTCATGATACAGGTGGGATGTTCGTTTCCTTGGCAATCCTATGCATTTTATTGTATCGGTCCCCTTACTTGAAACTTCAAGGTCTTGGAAATGAGTGTGCTAAGCGTCTCGTAAAGGAACACTGTTGCACTGCGACTTAGGCATTGGGTTGCAGGGTTAGACCTCCAAACCCATCAGCCACTCCTCAGGAGAAAGATTTCCAGTCGATGAAATCCTGTATACACCAAACCAAACTCACTGCCATCGAGTTCGTGCCAACTCATGGCAACCGTGTAGGACAGGGTAGAGTTTCTGCCCCCTGTGAATTTCTGAGAATGTCATTCTTTAGGGGAGTAAGAAGCCCAGACTTTCTCCCAAGGAGTGACTGCTGGTTTCAAACTATTGACCTCACGATTAGTAGCCCAACATGTAACCACTGTGCCATCAGGACTCCTGAAATCCTATGGAGGGTCCCAATTGATTGGAATTGACTCAATGAAATGGGTTGTTGTTGTTGTTGTTGTTGTTGTGACTTAAGAGTGTCTTCAAGGAAAATGAATGTTTCTGTTCACATGTGTCTGTCCAGTTCCTGATGACCTCCACCAGCAGGGCCAAACTCAGAAGCCTGAAAGACCCTTGGGCAGCTGTCCTGCAGCTCAGGAAGGAGCTGTCCATGGCTGGAAAATGGACAGTGTTTCAGAGGGAGTGCATAAGGCTCACATCGCCTTCCCTCCAGATAGGGTTTCCTACAGAAAGTGTGTCATTAGTTCCTCCCCGCGACACTTTGAAGAGTCATCATTCTTCTTTTGTCATCCCTCCCTGCCCAGCTGGCACCCGGAGGTTGAAAAGGAACCGAGAGAGAGCACGCGGCACTGCCACACTGAAAGAACCGTTGAGCGGGATCTGTAGCTGAGAAATCTCAAATGGAAGCATTCCGGTCTTACAAAGATGGTCACTTAATTATTAGATGATTATTTAAATCCTAGTCTGTCCCATTTTGTGTTGTGCAGTAGAAAACAATTGGAATCAGCATTCCAAAGTTAAAGGCAATCATGGTAAATGCTTTCACATACACAATCCTGCAATAACAGTAATAACAATAATCTACAAGTGGATATGTAAACCGACAAACTGAACAAGGGTGGAGTGGTGAATGGGGCTACATCTGGGAATATACTATATAGAAATAGGACAGCATGTGGAACAAAGTCATGGAAATTTTTAGCCATAGCCAGATACCTTGAGGGAATGAGTGACCGGGACTGAGGACTCAGGGAAATAGACTCAGGGGACACTGAGTCTAATTGGCATCGAATCTTTCACAGACACTGTTTTGTATTATCCTGCCTTAGGACTTCAATGCTTACAAGCAGCCATCTAAAATGTAACTATTGGTCTCTCCTCATCTAGAGGAAGGAAGAGCGGGAAAAAAATAAAAGACTTAAAAAATTATTCCAAAGGCTAGGTGGACCTCAGCCTCCTCTACTTTGAGACCAGAAGAACTAGACGGTTCCCCACTTTCACTGCCATCTGACAAGGATCATAAGAAGGACGTGGGAGAAAAACTTAAAATTGTTTGTTTGTTTTTAATCAATTTATTGGGGCTCATACAATTCATCACAATACATAGATCAATTGTGTAAAGCACATCGATACATTTGTTGCCCTCATTATTGAGGGAAAGCGAATTTTGGATTTCCTCTTGGGTTCCCGGAATCAGCTCATTTTCCTTTTTTCCCCTCCCCTTCCCTTCCTCCTCCCCTCTCCCCCATGCACCCTTGATAATTGATAAATTATTGTTGTATCTTATATTACACTGTCCGGCGTCTCCCTTCACCCACCCTTCTGCTGCCCGTCCCCCAGAGAGGAGGTTACATGTAGCTCCCTGTGATCCATTCCCCCTTTCCACACCCCCCTTCCCTCCTACCCAGTGGTCTGATAGAAACTAGTGGAACTCCCAAGACTGTGGCTTTCAGTCACCCTTCAAGCCTAGGACGGAACTCACCCCATGGGTCAACTTTCAGCCAAGCAATTATTGTCATCCGGTGCTGTGGACTTGGTTCCAGCTCAGAGAGAGGCTCTGTACAACAAAAGGAACACCGCTCAGTCCCACCCGATCCTCACAATTGTTGGTTTGAGTCCACTATGCCAATCCATCTCATCAAGGGTCTTCCTCTTTTTCGCTGTCCCTCCACTTTACCAATTATGACGTCCTTTTCCAGGAAGTAGTCTCTCCTGATAACCTGTCCAAAGGATACAAGAGGAAGTCTCGCCATCCTTGCTTCTGAGGAACCTTCTGGCTGGACTTCTTTCAAGACTACTTGGTTTGCTCTTTTGGCCGTCAGTGTGTTTTCAATACTCTTCTCCAGCAGCACAATTCTAATGTATTGCTCCTTCTTTGGTCTTCTCTATTCAACATTCAACATTCACACGCATATGAAGCAAGTGAAAACACCCTGGCTTGGAACAGGCACACCTTAGTGTTCAAAATAACATCCTTGCTTTTCAATACTTTTAAGAGATCTCGTGCAGCAGGTTTACCTAACGCAATGCATTGTTTAATCTCTTGACTGCTGCTTCCATGAACATCAACTGTGGATCAAGAAAGATAAAATCTTTGATAATTTCAATCTTTTCTCCATTTATCACGGTGTTATCTACTGGTGCAGCTGTGAGGATTTTTTTCTCTCTTTACATTGAGTTGCGATACAGACTGAAAGCTGCAATTTTGGATCCTCATCAGCAAGTGCTTCAAGTACTCTTCATTTCCAGCAAGCGAGGTTGTGTGATCTGTGTATCAAAGGTGGTTAATAAGCCTTCCCCAATCCTGATGCCCTATTCTTCTGCATAATCCAGCTCCTCTGAGGATTTGCTCCGCATACAGATCAAATAAGGACAGTGAGAAGATACAACCTGATTCACATCTTTCTTGATTTTAAACCAAGTAGTATTTCCTTGCTCTGTTTGCACCCTGCCTTTTGATCCATGTACAGGTTCCACATGAGCACAATGAAGTGTTCTAGAATTCCCATTCTTCTCAAGGTTATCCATGGCTGGTTATGGTCCACACAGTCAAATGCCTTGGCACAGTCAATAAAACACAAGTAAACATCTTTTTCATATTCTCTACTTTCAGCCACGATCCATCTGACATCTGCAATGATATCCCTTGTTGCATGTCCTCTTCCTAATTTCTCGCAGCTCCCTATTAACATACTGCTGCAACCATTGTTGGGTGATCTTCAGCAAAATTTTACTTGCATGTGATATCAATGAGATTGTTCTATAATTTGAGCATTCTATTGAGTCACCTTTCTTTGGAATGGACACAAATATGGATATCTTCCAGACAGGTGGACGGGTCTTCCAAATTTCCTGGCATAGAGAAATGAGCACTTCCAGTGTTTTCTTAGCTTATTGAAACATTTCAATCGGTATGCCAGCAATTCCTGGAACTTTGTTTGGGGCTAATACCTTCAGTGCAGCTTGGAGTTCTTACTTGAGATTCATTGGTTCTTTAATATGTGCTACCTCTAGAAATGATTGAATGTTGACTAGTTCTCTATGGTAGAATGACTGCGTAGTTTTATGCTTCCTGCATTGTTCGCTATTTTGTCTATAGAAGCTGTCAATCGTGCAACTAACGCTAGGCTTGATTTTTTTTTCTTTAGTTCTTTCCGTCTGAGACACGCAAGCATACACTTCCTTTTTGGTTTTCTAACTCTAGGCCAGCCAAACAATAGGCCAGCCTGTCATGCGAAAAATAGCACGAAGGAGGAACACACTCAGCCATACGAGATCAAAAGGGCAGTCTTTGTCCAGGAATAAAAGAAGGTCGGGAGGCAAGGGATAGGAAAGAAGATGGATAAAAACAATAAACACAGGAGGAAGTGGAAAGAGTGCTGTTACTTTGTGAAGATTGAAGTGCTGAATGGAAAACTTTAACTAAATTTTTCTATGAACTTGCACCCAAATCACAGTAAAAAAGTTCAAAAACAAATGTGAAGCAATGTTCACTCATTCCATTACATCTACCATAGTGTTCAGCAGAGATTATAGCAGGCACTGCAGAAGAACTAAATATATTGCCACATCCCCAAAGGTTAGGTCCCAAACAAGTTCTCACATGAAAGCAATAGATATGCCTGGACTGTGACAAATGGAGGCAAAAAGTAAGGACTCAGTGTGTTTCGAAGAACAGAGCACTAACTGTTTGTTTTCATGAGTAAGAGCTAGTACGGAGCTAATCTACAAGTGAAAACATGTACTGAGAATCTTTTAAACGTTTACTCACTTGACCTAGTAATTCCACTGCCAACTATTAATTCAAAGGTATCAATCTGGGATGAAGAGAAAGGTCTAGAAGAAGATTGCATCACAGTATTGCTTATACTTGAGGGAGGTGGGAGAGGTGGGGGCATGGGTAAATTACAAAGCAGATAATTGCTCAAATCATTCTGGTACAAGATTCAATTGACATATGTGACCAGTAAACCAATTATGGATGGGGAAAAGGCCAAAATGAAACACTGAGTAAAAAATTCAGGACTCTAAATTATACAGAAAGCGATAAGGATTTCCAACCCAAAAGCCAATTCCATACCATGGAGTCAATTCCAATGCATAGAGACTCTACGGAGGGTTTCTGAGGCTGTAAATATTTGCAGGACTAGATTGCCTTCGGACTGGCTCTCTCCGGGGAGCATTGTAGGTCTGAACTGCAGACCTGTGTTTAGCAAGCCAACGCTTACCTAACAGAATCACCAAGCTCTTAGATATAGATAGATATATAGTCGTATATCTAAGTATAAGCATGTAATATATACACAACCATTGATACAAATAGATGTGCATATGTACATGCAGACACATGCCACATTTAAAAAAACTAGAAAGAAACCATAACATGATGATTATTTATTATTAGAGGATTACAGGCAATATTTGTCACTTTTCTTTAAACTTGTACTATTTTTCTCTATTTTTGAGATTTAAAAAATAAGCTTATGCCTTTTGGATTTAATTAATTTATTTATTGAGTCTTTTTGCTTTACTTTTTAAGAGAAGAGACACCATCCAAGTTAGAGGCAGGTGAGCAAAATGACAAGAGGAGGTGGAGACTGGAGGCAGGTCAGGGAGGAAAGAGAATGACCTGGGGAGACTGGATTGGCCACAGGGATCAAAGCCCACTGGGTAACTTGGCTAGATCCAACAGTCCTTTAAGAAGGTGGACTATGCACTAAATCCTAGGTTCAACTTAAGCACAATCAGTTTTTACATCACGGAACCGCTCAACACTCACCTTCATGACAGGATCACTGAAGATAAGAGTACTATAGCAAAGTGAGATGAAGAAAGCAGATGGTGACTGGCTGTGTTAGTCTGGGTACTTTAGAGAAACAAATCCACAGAAACTCATATGTATAAGAGAGAGTTTTATATAAAGGGTAAGTGCGCATCAAGAAAACATCCCAACCCAGTGCTGCCCAAGCCCACAGGTCCAACATTAACCAATTAACCCATATGTCCAACACCAATCCACAAAGTCCTCCTCCATCTCAAAACACACACTATGATGCCGACTGCAGGAGGAAAGCTGAATCCGTGAACGTGTAAGCATCTCAGCACTGGCAGGGGTCTCCTCACAGCTGGTCCAGCATCCAGGGCTGTATCGGGGTAGGTCCATGTGGCTTCTCCTCAGGGATGTCTCGCAGGAAGTGAGCCTTGCCAGCTGAAGCAGAGAACTGGCTAAGGCAGCTGCACCCTTGTCCGATCATCACAAAGCAAGAGACCAGGGAACTAGAATGGTGAGGCTCACCAAGCCATTTATCTCTCCGCCCTTCAATTAGCCCCACATGTGTTTATCGGCCATGTTGGCACAATACACTTTAACTAACTCACTGGTTATCAATCAAAATAGTGTCTGGGGTCTTAAAGGCTGGTATTCAAGCAAGCATTCTTCTAAGCAAGGAGTCGACTAAATCCTCATAGAGGAAGCAACATTAGCTTGTGTGATCCAAAGACAGCAATTACAAAATTGGAATGTGGTGAGGAGAAAAGCATGAGAATGAAAATTGTGAACCCCCAATTTCTGCAGGGCTAAGGGGTGGCAGTGGGAGCCACTGGCAGATCCACTCTCGCCACAGGCAAGAGTCTCAAACAGCCTTACGTTCAGAGCCCACTGTCATCTTGATTATGCTGGATTGACCTCGATACCTGGCCAGTTGACCACCCTCCAGATGCAACCTGAATTTGTTCTGCCTGTAAGTGTCCCTTACTGGTGCTATGACAGAAATTTCTTCCCTGGATTTTTTTCAATGTTGTGGGGGTCTTTTCCTTCTTTATGCATTGTTTGCATTTTTGTCTTCGCGTGATTTTGTTTTTGTTTGCTGTTGGGTGTCCCAGCTGTGAAGCACAGGAGGATGGATGCATCATGATAATAATGGATACAAGGGGTTCTAGGGAATGCAGGGGTGGGGGGAGATGATAGGGAGAGGAAGGGGATCTTGGGTGTAAATAATGAAGACGGGAGGGTAGAGGGAGCCCTAGAATGGATTGTGATTGCATAACTCATCTCAGAAGTGATTTAACCATGGGAGGGGGGGTGCTCTAACATTGGTGTGGGGGTGGTTGTACAATTCTCCTTGATCTGATTGAACTATTGAATTATATGTTATGTAAATGACTTGCCAATAAAACTGGCGGGAAAAGAAGAGGAGAAAAGGGTGAGCTAAGCCTTGGACCTGCCCCACCCTCATCTGAAGGTGGTGGGATCATGGACCAGAGCCTTAACAGATGGACATGCCCTGTCCTGAGTTATCCAATATAGTTTGGGCTGCGCTAAGAGCAAGATAGTAGAAGACAAGACCCACAGCCTATGTTCTGAAGATGCTGACAGCAACGGAGAGCAGGGAGTTGGCCATAGGGGTGGGGTCAGCGGGCGGGGTATTAATCTTTCACAATGAGGGTCATTTCACAAACACCCTTACAGACTCCAGTGTAGAAGTCGGCTATCTCCATGGAATTAGGTAGAACATAAAACACCAATCAACACGAATAGGAGTGATAATAAGTCCCCCAAAATAAGACACCGAGGCACCGAGGGTCACAGAAAAGTCGCATCAAAGCTCCTCCACCCTGATTCGCGTTTCATCCCAAAGGACACCCTGACCTTCTCAGGACATCCTGCCACCAAAGAAGTCAATTATTGACGACCCCGCGGTCCCCAGATGCCACCCGGCACAGTCTGGCATGGAGGAGTTCATTAATGGAAGCTTCGCAGCTTCAAATTTCTCTAAAATTCCACCTCCCTTTCTGCCCAGAAGCTGTTTTGAAAGATGACACTCCCTTGATGCGCATTCGCAGCCTGCCCCATTAGCGAGGCTTCACTCAGAAGGCATTCTTAGATCAACCCTGTTCCAGACCCTGCTCCCAAGGACAAACAGGAGAAACTCCACCCAAGCCCAAGCCCAAGCCTTTCGGAGAGCTCTTTGATGGCCAGCAATGAGTGAGGCTGTCAGGAGGAACGTGACGAATCCAGATATGCTCAACCGCCTTCAGAGCAAGCGAGTCCTCTCTGGGCTGCCCGAAGCCTGATGCTTGCCAAGCTGGCCCTTGGCCTTCACTCCTCCAGCCAAGCCAAGCCCGTGGAAACAAACAGAGCCAGAACAATGGGGGGAACACTGAAACTCAAAGGGGAGGGGAGAGGGGAAGAGGAGGCAGGTAAATGGAAGAAAGAAAAGGGAATTGGGAAAGCAGCTACAATTAGCAGGTTCCTCCTTAGGAAAAAAAAAGTGACAAGAGGCTCAAGTGAGACCCTGGCCTCAAAGAAGCCCCTTTAGTTCGCTCTGGGGCCACAGAGGGGCCTGGAGAGTCCCTGGAGAGCAGCCTGCATCTGCTGGCTGGCTCCTCCCAAAGGGCTGTGTCCTCAGAACGCCCGCCATCGGCACCCACATTCCTCCCGGGTGCCGTAGGAGGGGTGTTTCCGTTTCCACAGCTCAGAGCCACTTGCTCTCAGATAAACAAACATCTCCCCAGCCTTTGCCAAGTCCGCCCAGCCAGAGAGTCATAATGCTGCTTTAGTAGCATCTCCATCTCTTCTGTGACAAGCTGGTGACAGGCTCGAATCGGAGGAGAGGCGCAATCAGATGTTAAGGAAAGAGGCATGAGGAGAATAATAACAGAGCGGTGGCATCATCATCATCATCATCATCATCATCATCATCATCATCATGGTGCTCCCCATTTACATAAAATGTATACTTACCAGTATAACCCAACGAGCAACAGAACCGATTGAAAGTCAGACCTGAGATGCAATTCCAGCCCCTGCCCTTTCCATCAGGCTGAGCCTGAGCAATGTCCTTGGCCTTTCCAAGCCTGGGATTTCCCTCTGGTGGAGGCGGGTGAGCGGCCTCCACATCTCAGGCAGGGTTAGAGGGGCTTCATGAGGTCCTGTCTAGAAGGCATTTGCCCGGTATTAGAAATAACAGTAGTAACAATACTCACTCAGTGCCATGGGGTCGGTGCTGACTCCTCAGGACCCCATAGGGCACGGTAGGGCTCCCCCTGAGACTTTCTGGGACTGGGACTGTTTCCAGGATAAAATGCCCTTTCTCCCTCTGAGCAGTTGGTGGTTGCAAACTGCTGAGCTTGCAAATCAGAGCCCAATGCATAGCCACTCTGTTCCCAGAGCGTCTGTGTAAGTGGGATCACTTCAATCCATACGGTGCACTATTTCACGTTACTCTCACCTCAGGGAGGCGAGAGATCCTTGGCCTTCTCCGGTTCAGAGTAAAATCAAGACCCAGGAAGGTAAACTGTCTCCCCTAGTAAATAGACAGGCCACTCACGGGGAGACAGGGACTGTGTGTTAGTCTCCTATCGCTGCTGTAGCAAAGTACAGCACACTTGGTGACGGAAAGCAACGGACGGCTAGTGTCTTACAGCTCTGTCTCCCTCTCCACCAGGGAGGGCCTGCGGCCTGGAAGCCCTCTCCAGAGTGCACACGGAACAGCGGAGAGCACTCCTCATTTGTCTTCCCTCTTCAGACGCTGCCCCGGGCTGCCCGTGGCCCACTGTTTGGAACTATTGTTTCATCTATTCTGTCTAGTTGTTGAAATGGAGAGAATAAATTCAGACCCCGCTACTCCGCCTTTGCCGGAAGCCCAAGTCCTGTGCTTTGCATTGTCTACTTTCAGAACTCACGGTGGCTCACGGAAACCACCTCCAGCCTTGTACTTAGATGCCAACTGGCAGGCTATTGAGGATTACAATATGGTGACAGCATATCAGGGTTTCATACTATCCATTATCACAGTGAACTCCAGCCTTCTCTTCACTGGGGTGTTTGAAGAGAATAATTACTACCTCCCCTCACTCTTTTATTGACTTACAAAACAAAGGTGCCCAATGTTTTCATCAGCACCCAACACTTCTCCGGGTACAAGTTCACACCACACCAGGTCTCTTACCACTTACTCAGAGAGCCATATCCACCCTGTACTGCGCGGCACAACACCCTGAGCTAATGATGTCCTGTCTGACTAATATCTGAATCGTATATATCCCCACCCAGAAAGACCCATAACTCCCAGCCCCTGACATCAAAAATCATAGAGCAGATTCAGTACTAAAAACACCCTACTTTTCTGGAGTGAATATCTTTTTAGAGGCATCAAAAAAAGAATCTGATTCATAGTGGCCCTACAGATCAGGTGGAAGTACCCTGTGAGTTTCTGAGACTGTAACTCAAAGAAAGTAGAAAGCCCCACCTTTCTCCTGCAAGGGAGCTGGCTGGTGGTTTCAAACTGCTGACCTTGCAGTTGGCAGCCCAATGGCACCCACTTCACTGGGGACCAGAGGCATCACAGCATTTAAAAGAGAATTTTGAAACCACAAGTTCAATCGCTGAGAGCTTCAGCCTGAGAGGGTGGCGGGGCTGTTTGAAGCATTGCCCACAGTTCCAGAAAACACCTTTTGTGTCTGCGCGCCCTTCCCACACAAATCTGAGACTGAGAGATGAACGCGGGGAACACAGGGAAATGGATCGCGGGAAGGAGCAAACCCTGCTGAAATGAAATATTCTTTCCCGACATTGAGCCACTCATGTAATCTTGACTTGCTGCCACAGTCCAATGAAATATCAACAAGCTGTGTTTCAAAGAGATCCTGCTGACATGCGCACTGTGACCCTGGCAAGGAGGAAAAGCATGATCACAATTCCCCAGCTACACAAGAGGAAGATGTGTAAGCAAGAGGAAGTTCGGGAATGAGTGAGCTACTTAGGGGCAAAGGGAGCCCTTGAACCCATAGTTCACAAGGGTAACTCTAGGTCAAAAGCTCTTTGTATTGCATCCTACTTCCTACCTTCCTGTATCAGAAAAAAGGAACTACCGTCAGCTTCCCTAAGTCGTCTCAAGTCCAAGGTTCCCCCGCAGCTTCAATATTGACATTTCTGACTAAATCATTCTTCCGGGGGCAGCTGCAGGGCGGGGAGGCGAGGGAGGTGGCTGCATTGTGTGCTGGAAAATGTTTAGCATCAGCCCATCAGTTTTGACCTGCTAGACGCGAATAGCACCCGTCCACCTCCAGGACTGACAACCAAAATGTCCCCAGGCCTTGTCAAATGCCCTGGTGGCGGTCATGGTGTGGGGAGGAATAGGCAAAGTTTTCACAAACTTGACTTCTTTGCCCCTTTCGAGAACCCTAAGAGAAGTCCAGGGACACTCCCTGGGCAGTTGAGGAGGTGACAATGATTTGTTTGTTTGCTTACTTGCTTACTTGTTTGTAAACATACCAGCAAAAGCTATCCTTGTGTTTAGGCCATGAAAGGAGAATGATGTAGCGCATGGGAACCACCCGGGGAGCCCTGGTACGGAGCAGTTACACATTGAGCGGCCACCCACAGGGCGGGCAGCTGCTGAGGGAAAGAATTAAAGTCTCAGAAAGCCAAAGGTCATGCTCTTCAGTGCCCTAGGGTCGCTTTGAGTGAGAATTGACTTCATGTCTTTAAAATGTTTTATTTTAATAAATCATTTTTTAATCATTTTATTAGGGGCTCATACAACTCTTATCACAATCCATACATACATCAATTGTGTCAAACACATTTGTGCATTCATTGCCCTCATCATTTTCAAAACATTTGCTCTCCACTTAAGCCCCTGGCATCATTTAATAAATCATTTTATGGGGGGCTCATACAGTTCTTATAACAAGAAGAGCCGTCATTGAGTTTTTGAGTGGGGAACCATCTGAAAAATTCTCTTCTTGGCCACCCACTGAACTTCTGTTCTCTCATTCCACCCTTCACGTTCTGTAGATTCTTTCTTTTTTAACCATTTTATCGGGGGCTCGTACAACTCTTATCACATCCATTGTGTCAAGCACATTTGTACATTTGTTGCCATCATCATTCTCAAAACATTTGCTTTCTACTTGAGCCCTTGGTATCAGCTCCTCATTCTCCCCCTCCGTCCCACTCCCTGCTCCCTCATGAGCCCTTGATAATTTATAAATTATTATTATTTTGTCATGTCTTACACTGTCCAACATCTCCCTTCACCCACTTTTCTGTTGTCCGTCACCCCAGGGAGGAGGTTATATGTAGATCCTTGTCATCGGTTCCCCTTTTCTACCCCACCCTCCCGGTATCACCACTCTCACCACTGGTCCTGAAGGGATCGTCTGTCCTGGATTCCCTGTGTTTCCAGTTCCTATCTGGATGCAGATTCTATCTAAAGCAAGCTCTATCCAAGGAGAGACTTCTGGAAGTCAACAGGAAGTTAGTTAGTGAACGTGGCCCTCGGCAATGGTGTAGCAGTTAAGACTTGGGCTCTGTAGACACAGCATCATGGCCATCCTCACAGAGGGCTGAGTGGGAGACGCCAGATACAAAAGAGCACACATTGTGACTCTTATTCCACTGCCATGAAGTTCAAGAACTGCCCATGGTGATGAAAGTCGGGAGAGTGCTTACATCGTCCTATGGTGGGATTGACTGGGAAGGAGGGGAGGGAACTGGCTGGGAATGAAAATGCCACCCCCCCACCCCCCACCCCCGAGAGCTGCTGCTCATCGGTGTACAGACATGTAAAGATTCACGGAGCGGATTGTTTCCAGCCGTGCCCTTTACTGAGTGCGTTATACCTCAAAGAAATAAATAGTCTATCAGGAAAAAAGGAGAGAGACTCTTGGCTCTGAAAGCAAACTAGCTACATGTGAGTCCTAGGTACAGGGTGGGTTTTCCAATAAGCAAGGCAAGTGCCAAGCCAAACCAACAACCAATACGACATTTTCAACTCACAGTGACCCTATAGAACACAGGAGTGCTTCCCTGTGGGTTTCCTAGGCTGTACATCTTTACAGATTTTTCCCACAGAACAGCTACTGGCTTTGAACTAGTGACCTTGCAGTTAGAAGCCCAACATAACCCACTATCCCACCAGGGCTGTAATGAATAATTTCATATGGGTTTCACAGCTTACATCAAAAATGAGGTTTTAAAAAACAAAATTGTCCACTATAGTTTAGTCAGTACAAT
This sequence comes from Echinops telfairi, assembly GCF_000313985.2. Taxonomy (NCBI): domain Eukaryota; kingdom Metazoa; phylum Chordata; class Mammalia; order Afrosoricida; family Tenrecidae; genus Echinops; species Echinops telfairi. Next base: position 16,731,433 of record NW_022103905.1, read on the forward strand.
TAAGCCCATGCTGACATTGTTCACTGGCGACTCCATCCCTGTCAGGGACTGTACAATTGAAAAGGGACTGTGACCCTTGGGGAATCCTGATGGAATGGATGAAATTGTAAGCGGCCAAATTCTCTATGGTCATAATCACGGGGTTTGGAAGGCCAACCCTGGTGGGGGGAGGCTCTCGCAGTTATGAGACAGAGATGACTCCCAATATACTGAAAATCATCCCCACCAGAGCCCCCCAGAAGGTGCTACTGTAAAAGATGCCTCCTGTTTGCTTCAGGCCACTCACTGCGCACCTGGAGGCTACCTGCCTTTCAGAGTCCTCAGGTGCTACTGTGCATCCCATCTAAGGAGCAGCCAACTCCCTTCTGAGACTGATCATGGTTTGTTCCCCTGGAGAGAGCTCAGGGACATCCAAGCTTGAGCCGATAGCTTAACTCTAGTACCTTCCCACCCTATTACACATGTGCCTTAGGAGCCCCAAGACTATGTAAACCCACTGGAAAATATATTCGCTCTCTTGATCCTGACAGTGGGAGAGGTGAGCCCCTGACCCCACTCCTTCTGTCTCTTTATTTCCTAGCATTGCCCCGCCACTTCTCAGAGCCATTCCGTTGTGGGGCCAGCCCCCACAGATCCTGTAGGAGGATTCTATGAGATTAGAAGAGAGACGGATGTCAGCTACACCTGGAAGAGTGAATCTTTGATGTGGTGAACAATGTCAAGCTCTTCCTGACAGATTAGTAAGGAAGCCCATGCTCCCATTGCCGGTGGAGTAACCCAGTGCTGCCCAGGCAGGAGAAAGGTTGGAAGCACTCTCAGGACATTTTTTGTGAAATATTAATAAGCAGTGTGAGGCGCACAGCAAGTGCACAAGAAGTATTAGCATCATTACCATGGAAAGGACCGCAGTTCCAACCAGCCAGGCAGAGAAGGATTCAGAATGCCTCTGTTGTCCTCTCCTCCCCCACCGCACCGGTGCATTGAACACAACATGTGTATGTGGTAAATTCACAATGACTCGGTCAAGACCCTTCCTTTGAGGGACACACCCCCCCACCCCCCGAAGAATGATGAGGGCACCCACGTCTGCCATTATTCACTGTCTCCTCTCACTTCTCCTCTCTGGAGGCCGCCTTCCTTACTGCCGCTATTTACAGAGCTCTTCGTCAATCGACGGGATATTACAGAATAAGGCAGTTTTGATTAAACAGTTCATTGCACTGGAGGCTGGGGCATTGCACGGTGTCTCCCGATGAGTTATTCTCGGCATACGCAGCCCTTCCTCTGCATGCATTTCTTTACATTTTCAGGCTGAGGAGGAGAAGCACGGCAGTGAACCAGATCACATGAGGAGCAGATGGGATTTTTCTGTACCTTTCCCCAGATTTGTTTCTCACAGGATTTGCCACAATATCTCCACTGCTAGTTGCTTCTGGCTGGAAGCCTTCTCTTTGGAAACTGGCTGAGTCAGAGAGGGGAAGGACAGACCCAAGAAGGTGTGTGAAGTGCCGGGGAGGAAGAGAAGAAGTCTGGGTTCTAGATCCAGCATTGACAGGCACATTGTTTTTTCAATCTCCAGGACCTCGGTTTCTAAAATCCATGTAATGAAGAGATGGGTCTCGGTTTGTGGTTTGTGAAACACACACCAACTTTGGAAACTTTCCAACCAATGGGGTGTGCGCAAGAAGCATTCCAATCTAGAAGTAAGGTTGGTTGGGTTGAAAGAGAGGTGGGCGGGCAAGAAGCGGCCCTCTTCAATTTCATGTCCCCTCTGTCCATCCCCACTAATAAAGGGGGGGGGGGCTGTCCTAGTTGGTACAAAGAAGCATGGTGGTCCAAGACCACCCAGGGGCCCTTGGACGAAAAGCCCAGAAACCTACTTCCCAAAAGTCAGCCATTGAAAAGCCCTGGATCAATCCGTCTCATTAAGGAGGTGCTTTATCTCCAGCCCAGTTTTACCAAGCATGTCATCCCTCTCTCGGGACCGGCCCCTGTGGATGACATAGCCAACGTATGTGAGATGAAGTCTTACTAGTCTCCATTCTAAGGAGCATTCGGGCTGTACTTGTCCATCACTCTATTTTATTTTATTTTAAATCATTTTATTGGGGGCTCGTACAACGCTGTTCACAATCCATCCATCCATCCATCGTGTCCAGCACATTTGCACATTGTTGCCATCAACAGTCTCAAAACATTTGCTTTCTACTTGAGCCCTTGGTATCAGCTCATTTTTCCCTCTCCCTCCCCAACCCCCCTCCCTCATGAACCCTTGAGGGTAGAGGACGGGTGGGGTAGAAAGTGGGGACCGACTACAAGGATCCACATATAACCTCCTCCCTAGGAGACGGACAACAGAAAAGTAGATGAAGGGAGACGTCAGACAGTGTAAGATATGACAAAATAATAATAATTTATAAATTATCAAGGGCTCATCGCTTTATTTTATAATGCAAATTAGAGAATGTATTGGTTTCTGTGCTAAGTAGTGGGACCACATGGATGCATAAAACATCGACAGCTTAAACTCTGGTCTGAGAGTGAGCAAATAAATAGAATTCCACCCTCAAGAGCTACTCAGTTGCCTGACCTGAGAAAAAGGTGCAGGGCAGGTAACGTTGTGCCCAATGATCCTGTCTGTTCCCCCTCCTCCCATTCATCCTTCTGCAGAACACAGGCTGGGCTGGGCCTGCTGGGCCCTGCCAACCCCCCATTCCCACTCCCGGCAGTCAGAAGACATTTCCTGAAGACTGAACACTGAGCAGCCATTCTAGTTCTTTCACGGTTCAACAGCTGAGGTGCAGGGAGTAGAAGCGGTTCCTAGCAGCCGGCCTTGAGGAGCAGAAGCATAGAGGTGGGAGAGGTGCAGCCAGGGACTTTCAAGTGAGTGTGGCCCTGGCAGGAGTGGAGCGGACCCAGGGGAAGCAGTCGCTCCTCTTAATGTTCCAGGGAGCTAAGGTTGCTGATAGTAAGGAAGAAAGAGGTGGGTGGATGACTCAGAGGGAAGAGCAGGAAGGAGGAGGCATTCCTATGCAGAAGGAAGAAGTCCGCAAAGGCTGGTTGAAGGTAAGGAGGGGGAAAGTCAAGTTCAGACCTCAACAGGTTAAGCAGGTTAGGTAAGGACGTCTAGACAGTAATGCAAGAAGCCCTGGAGGCGGAGTGAATTATGTGTTGGGCTGCTAACCACAGAGTCAGCAGTTCTAACCCGCTTGTTCCTCCGAGGGGGGGAAAAATAAGGCTTTCTGCTCCCGTAAAGACTTACACCCTCAGAGACTCACAGGGGCAGTTCGACTCGGTCCTATAGGCGCTCAACTAGTTAGAACGAACTCAGTGGTGTGAGTTTGGGTGTGGTTTGAGACAGTGATGATGGTGGTGGTGGTGGTGGTGGTAGTGGCCATGATTATAACTCAAATCTCTCTCTCTCTCTCTCTCTCTCCTGATTGTGGTGCCATCGGTATAGGGCAATAGCTACATGGGAGAGTTGCTGGAACTTCTCATAAAAGCCCCCAGAGGGCAGATAGAACTGAGCCTGGTCATCCTATCAGTCCCCTTTCTGCCCATTCATCTTTTGACAGAAGACAGGCTGCACTTGGCCAGCTAGGCCCTGACCCCATCGCGCCCCCTAGCACTCCAGTGGTCCATAGTCAGAAACTCTCTGGCAAAGTGTGCCCTCCACCTCTCCCCCACTTCTTACCCTGCCTCTGCCGGGAGAGGCGGTACACACACACAAACACACACACTCACACTATGACTTGCCTACACCCCTCTTTTTACACTCTGCCTAACCCTCAGTGAGGATTCCATCCTCCTTCCTGCTGCCTCAGCACGCCGCACGTCCAGCTTGTGAGCAGTCGGGGCTGAGCCGAACCATCTCCCTACAAAGGAGAGAACCAGGGATAGCTTCCATGCAAAACAAAGCCCCGCTAACAACAGTACTCTCCTCTTAGGCTGCATTGTCTGCAGGGTAGATGATGAATTCTAGTAACACATTCTCTAGGGTGTTTTCAAATCCAGACACGCTGGAGCCTTGTTCCAGCCTTACTCTGGGCCAAGCCCCGGGCTCACCTCCAGCCGCTGGCTGGCTGCTGGCTACAGCCCCAGCTCGGTCCTGGTAGACAGTTACTGGCCCAGGACTGGGAGCTTGCTAGCTTGCAACCTCAGGCCTGAGCTGGGTTTGCTCCCTGGCCCGCTGACCTCTTCCCCTGCCAAGACCTCCTATACAGTCCGCCTTCTAGCCTCATCTTCAGCGAGCGCCTGCTTCTTACAGAGGCCTCCGCACTGCCCCCCACACTTGGGATGGTCCAGTGGGAGCTGCCTGAGGGAGACTTTCCCCTCATTTCCTTCTGATCCTGATGTCTTCCAAAGAGCCCCATGCCTCTCAGCTGCCAGTGTGAGTTCCCAGAGCTGCCGACGGCACTTTCCAACATTTGACATGTCTGAAATATCCTCGCTTCCAATGCTCCGCGAGCACCAGCCCCAGACAACTGGCTGCCGGTCTAAAATGGGCTGCCTGAAGGTCCGGGGAGGTGCAGGGATCTGACTGCCCTTCCTCTGCCGGCTCTGGAGCTGAGCCAGGGAGGGAGCACCCCTGGTTCCAGCCCACCCTCACCGCCCAGCTCTAAGCCTACTGTGCTCCCTAGAATTTTTGGGACTCCTAACTCTCAGCGTCTGCCAGACCCAGTTCTGCCCCAGAGGAAGCTGCCTGCTGGGAAGTTCCCCTCAGGACAGCCGGACTGGGAACTTGGACTTCACTGTGTACAATGTGAGAGATGGACTTGACTTTATATCTCTCTTTTTACAGTTCTCCTCCCACCATTCCTTTAAAAGTCCATCTTTAGCCCTATTGATTTATGCGACCTCTAACAAATATGGGATTCCCATGTGCGTGCAGGTGTCTGGATTTCCATTTGGTCTGTCTGTCTGTCTGTCTATGTCCCAGCCAGCACACACCATTTGAATCATTGAAGCTTTGTGATGTGTTTTCATCTCAGTGGAGAAAGTCTTCCTTCATCATTCTCTCTCCGGAGCTTTTCTGGCCGTTGGTAACAAACTGACCTCTGTCACGAGACTCTCGCCTGGCTCAATGTCACATTTCAATCTTCTCGCCTATGCGGGGCCCAGCTTGCGCCTCAGAACTTGCAGCCACAGAAGGAGCCAAACACGGTTCCCTCCCCAAACAACAAAGTCCTCTTGGGCAAGGGTTAGCAGGATTGATCCGTGCACCTCTTTCAGGCAGGTGTGCTACAGAACGGCTGCGGGGAGACCTATGTCTTCCTAAGGGCTTGCACTTGGCCCGGCAGGTTCCCCAGGCCGATCTAATTCAAAGGATGTTGATCCCAGAGCATCCTGACACAGTCATCCCATCTGACAGTCGATCTGCTCGTGATCTGTTGCAGATCCAGTGGGTCCAGGAGGACTCTTCAAACAGGAAGTTACTGTACTCGCAGGATCCATCACTATACCACATGCCCCGCCCCCCTTTTCACTGAGAACCTGCCATCTATCAGGCACTGTGGGAGGTAAGCCACATGTATGTTTAATTTATATGTAGCCCTAAGAAGAAGTCGCCTGTAAACTTGACCAAGAGTCCAACTACTTAGGGACACAGCCAAGTTTTGAACCCCAGCCTGCCTCCAAAGCTGATATTCTACTCTGCTAGGCAGATTTGTCTCAGAATGTTCCGGCATCCTGGAACAGTGTTGATTCTCAGGCTTCACGAGCCCTGTTGACTCCATTGCTCTGAGGCTGAGCCCCAGGAGTCTCCATTCTCAGGATAGGCGGCACCCCTCTCCGTCAACGTAGAAGACCAGGTAGAGTAAGAGAGGGCAAGGACTCGCGTAGCAGAGGCGTGTTTTGCAGTTAGACCTTTACTTCCCCCTGAGCAGAGGTGGTTGGCCTAGGCTCTTGTAGCCTGGCTTGGCTGTTCTAGTGGCCTGATTTTGGTGGCATTGCTGGGACACTCCCGCTGGCATATTAACTTCCAGAGCTGCTATCTAAGGTTGGTGGGCTTTTACTGGCCAGAAGAGTCCGGCAAAACGGTGGGGTAGGGGGGGCACCTTTTCTTGGCACAAACACATCGTGCTCTTGCCAAGCCACGCACCAAAGACTCTACTGCTAGAGGGGTCATGCAGCATGCCCACCATTCAGAGAGAGGTGGCACAGAGCTTGGCAAAGACCTGGTGGGTAAGTGCCAAGAAGTATCTGGAAGAAACTATCTTGGGTCAAAACATGAGAGGAACAGACGCTTAGGTATGTCGTGAGAGGAAACAGAACCAAGGCTGGGAATGTCAAGCTCTGAACCAGACGCGGTACCAACTTCCATGCAGTTCTCACAACAAGCCTCAGGGGTGGGTCCTAACACTTCCAATTAAGGTGGGGAAAGTGCGTCTCCCCCAAGTTGAAGGATTTGACCAAGGCCACACAGCTAACACGTAGTAAAAAAATCAAATATAGGACCAACGGGCTCCATAGCCAGTATTCTTTCTATTCTACTGCACGGCCTCCATCATTGCTCTCCTTGGTGTCCCACAAATTGTTGGGGTCCGTGAGACCATGGTCTGAAGGAAGCAGACAGCCGTCAGCTGGGTCTCCAGACACAGGCCAAGGAGAGAGGATGTGGCTCCAAACGAATGTGGTGCACACATGGAGCAAGAGCAAAACACATGCACTGGAGAGTTCTGCACCCTCAGGACCCCGCAAAGTGTGGGGAGCGAGGTGGTAGAGCAAGAGGATTCTGGTTCGGGTTTGATTGACAGCCACCTACCCACCCGCCTTGGGCCAGTACCACCCCTCTCCTTGTTTATTTATCAGTAACTGAACACGTGGAGGGCAGGAAGCGCTGCGCTGCAGACGACAGGGCTTGGAAGGCTCAGAGGAGATGTGCGGCGTCAAGAGCCACAAGAAAACTGAAGGGCCCCGGGCACAGGCTGTGTCCCCAAGCTCTGTGATTCCAGTGGGTTCCTTTCCCAGGCTGTGGTAACAAACTACTATGAGCTAGGTGGCTTGTAAGAGAAGAAATTGATTGTCCCAGAGTTCTGAAGGCTGGAAGTGAGAAATCAGGGTGTCAGCTGTGTTGATTTCTTCTGAGGCTACGAGGGAGAAATCGGTCTATATTTCTCTCCGAGCGTCTGGTAGCTTTAGATGTTCCCTGGTTTACGAAAGCAATGGCCGCCTCCTCCTATGTTTCTCTGTTTCTTCTGCTTCAAACTTTGCCCCAGTACACTCCCCGACACTCACAGATCTATTTCCAGCCCAGGTGAATACACATGGAACACTCTCCTCTGCCAGGCCTGTAGATGTCCATCGCTTTTAGTCCCACTCGCCCTCTCACATCCACCCCTCTTCTCCTCTTTTCCAAGAACGCGAGTCTGAGAGTTATGACTCACCTTGCTCCAGTATGCCTCGGCTTAGCATAAAAGAAGACATCTTCAAAGACCCCGTTTCCAAACAGGACCATATCCACAGGTTCAAAAGCAAAGACTTCAACAAAATATATTTGGGGGGACTAAAATGGAATCCATACTTCATGGGCTAGACCTTCTCCCATGTTCCATAAGCCTTTCCTAGCTTCAAGCAGCCTTCAATGGCATTTCCATGATCTGGCATCACCCCCCAACAGAGTTCTTCCAACTGCCTTTATACCAGTCAGCCTAGCATTAAGCAGATGTCTCCCCTATTCACAACACATGTTTATGCTGTTTAGTTGCCTCCACAAGAAGAGCATGGGCTTATTGAAAGCATGCCCTCTCTTATTCATTGATGTAGCCATAATAATAAGCACAGTGCTTGCCACATAGTAGATGTGCAAGAAGTCTTTAACGGGACACATGCATGAATGCATAAGTGAATGGGTGGGATGAAAGCTGGTCCTCGATGTCTACCGGTATACTCAGTCACTGGGCCTCTCAGCTGACATGAAGAAGCCCCAAGTCGGTTCAGGGGTTAGTTCAGACCCATTTCTCGCAGATAACCCCCAGATCCCTGCCCTAGACAGCATATACCACTTGCTTTGCCTCATACCCTCTACTCATGTCTTCCCTTTGCCTTAGTAACTCTGCTGCGGTTTGGCCAAGTTAATGCTTAATGCTGGCCCGGTGCTATAAGTGTTTATCTCTGCAAAGCATTAGACACCGATTCCAGTAAGAGGCGAGGGGGGCATTCTTGCCGGGAACGGATCCAGAAGTTCCCAGGTCCCCTCTGTTCTCACTCGCTTTTCTTTCTGCCTGTTTAACCCTGGCCTCAAAACAAGCTCTCTCTGGCATCCTTGATTTACTGAAAGTCAGAAATGGAACAATCTTCAGATGAAGCAAAACCAGAAGGAACCTGAATTTGTAAAACCTGGGTGAACTGGACCACTGACTGAAGGGGAAAAAGTACCATAAGCCACCTGCTAGAAACTTAATTTTCCTTTTAGACAATGAGGGCAGCGTGTGTATCGCACAGCAAGCAAATCTCTTGGCCAACAGAGTAGGAAACAACATGGGAAGATGGCGTCCGACTGCACAGGTTTGCACGGGTGCTGCTCTCCATAAGCAGACCATAGTCCGGTCGCTTATGTCAGACTCCTACAAGGGCTCACTAGGCCTTTGAGTTTGCTATTCCAGGGTTTACACCCATTTTCCCCCAGCCTATCACTCCGCTGTTGCAATGCTGCTTAACCGGTATTGACTATGGGAGCTCAAACCAGTTCCAAGCCCTGTTCTCTACCCTCACTCCCCCACCCTGCCACCCCCACAAACCCTGAATATAGTCTGTATTGTTATTATTATTTATACATAGCTTACACCACCCATTCTATCCCTTCACCTACTATCCTCGTATCCGTCCCCCTCGAGGGGGGCTATTCCACCATCATTGCTAACCATTCTCCCTGCCCCCTTCCTCTCCCTTCCCGGCCCCTGCCTTCCTTGTCATACTGTGGTGGCTTGCATGTTACTGGGCTACCAGCAGTATTTTGAATAGGGTCAATAATCAATAGGGTTATTCATGGTAGACAGGTTTCAGAGGAGCTTCCAAATGAAGACAAACTGGGAAGGAAAGTCTGGCCATCGACTTCTGGATTTCAACAAAATATCGTCCAATCGTCTTGGAAAATGAGCTCCTAAGCTGGAAGACACTATAGGACCGTCTTAACAATAGACTCAAGCATACTAATGGGCGTGGAGGCAGTACAGGGCCAGACAGGGTTGCCTTCTGTCCTATAGAAGGTGCCATGAGTCAGAGCCCACTCACTGGCAACGACAACATCTTTATTCATTGGGAGGCAGTAGAGTGGGGTCAGGAGCAGATCTGAGTCAGACCGTCTGAGCTTGAGGCCCAACACAACTGTTTCACATGGATTTGGTCTATACCCCCAGTCTCCTCAGGGCTAGTAGTAGCACTTACCTCACAGAGTGTTGTAAGGGTTGGTTAATATAATACACACCAAGTGACTATCAAAAATAAGTGATACACTTATTTTGATGCTTACTGGGCTTATTATCAAGATGGAGTTAGGTGATTCATGGCTTGCTGGAAGCCAGAGTTGGCTTACTTAACAAAGAAGTGTCTCTGTCATTACTACTCAAGAGTCATGGGTAACTAGCCACAACGGTCCAGCCAACAAGGAAGCACCTAACTCCTTCTTGATAATGAGACCAGCAAGCATCAAAATAAGCATTTCACCGCTAAATGTTCGTTCATTACCTTCTTTACCATAGCGTATTATGTATGCCCAAATAATACTGTGAATTTAAACCAGACTTCATAAAATCAACCTGGGACGATTGATCTGATCCCTAGTATTTTACCTTCAGAAACCAAGGTCCCAAATGAGTTGGGAACTGGAACTAGGTAAGCAGACTAGAGAAATGTACGTTTGCTGACCCTTCTCTTCCCTTGGTGCTAACCTCACCTGCTTGGGGGTTCATTTACCCATTATCTTCATCTTCTTTCTTTTTAAGAAAATAAATAATTTTATTTGGGGCTCTTACATATATTATAACAATCCACACATCCATTATATGATGCAGACATGTGTAATTGCTGGCGTCAACAATTCCTAAGCATTATCTTTCTTCTTGAGCCCTTTGATATCAGCTCCTCTTTTTTGTCCCTCACTCCCCTCCCCTGTCACTCCACGAACCCTTAATATAGTATGTATTGTTACTATTATTTATACATAACTTACACCACCCATTCTATCCCTTCACCTACTATCCTGGTATTTTCCCCCTCGAGGGGAGTTATTCCACCATCATTGCTATCCGTTCCCCTTTCTCCCCACTGCCTTGCCCTTCCCTTCCCCTGCCTCCCTGGAATTGTTACTCCCATTACTGATTCTGAAGGTATTTGTCTTTCCTGAACTCCATATATCGAGGGCTCTCGTCTGTGCCCCTGTATGTACACCACTCTAGCGGGATGTTCGAGGTAGGGCTGAGGTCATAGTAGTGGGGGGAGGAAGGATTAAAGAACCAGAGGAGTGTTGAGTTTTGTCAGTGCTCAGCTGCTCCCTGGATACATTTTCTCCTCCGTGAAGCCCCTCTGTGCAGGAACATCCAATTATCCACTGATGGCCTCTCGCCCTCCACCTTGACCCCTCGCCATCACCTCGATGAGATAATTTGTTTTTGAACTTCTGATGCCTGTTCCTGTCAACACCTCATGGAAACACAGGCTGGTGTGCTTCTTCCATGTGGGCTTTGTTGCTTCTAGCTTCATTCTTTAATATTTTATTCCCTTCCCATCCCTCCTTCCTCCCTCCATAATTTCCTGTCCATCTCCTCTCCCTACCCTTGCCCCAGTCCTATTTCTTTGATTTTCCTTATAATAATGGTGTCATTAAATATTTATCTTTATAAAATTTTCTGACTTTAATAAGCATGATGTTCTGAGTTTTGTCCATGTCTTTCCATGTGTGAGTCATCGTCGCTTTATTGATGCATAGTGCTCCAATGTGTGAGTGCACCAGAGTTTGTTTATCCATGCCTCTCTAATCAACATTTCGGGTTTCCATCTTTTTGCCATTATGGAAATTGCCGCATGAACATAATTGTGCATATGAGAGAAAAACAGCAAGTGATGTCTATGTAAACTGCTGTTAGCCTGACTCACCCAATCCAGCTCCTCCTAGCACCCTGCCGTCACCTTTCCTGAGACCCACCCGCCCGCAGGGCCTGATGGAGTGCTCGGGGTGGCTACTACGTGGCTGACTACTCAGTGGGGACTCGACCTGTAAGACTGCTTCAACTCTTATGTCAAAAAGTAACTGTACCATTCAACCAAGTAAGCTGACGCCAGGTCGTTGGTCCCAGTGGAAAAGCATTGTGTGTGAAGTTCATTGCCGCTTTATTTGAAGAGGGGAAAAATTGGAGATCTCTTGCTTGTCCCATGATAGGAACATGAATACATAAATTAGAAAACATTCCCTCCGTGAATATAGCTCAGCCACTAAACATAACAAGTGTGGACACTATGGGAACATGGAGAGATGTTTATGAGGGGATGAAAAAAAGCCAAAAAACCGTTATATCTGCAGTTATATGAAAAAGACTTGCTGCTGTCTATAGAATAAATGCAAAAGGAAATTAAAAAGCCAATTGATGAGGATTAGGAGATTGTGAGCACTTTTTTTAAAACTTATTTTTATTTTCTATCAGTATTCAGAAGAGCCCTGCTGGCACAAGAGTTAAGCTCTTGACTACTAATGGAAAGTTGGGTGGTTCAATCCCCACCCCTCGACCCCGGCTGCCCCACAGAGCAGATGTGGCAGTCCGCTTCTGTCGAGATGTGTCGCCTTGTCAACCCTGGGGGCCAGCTAGCTCTATGCTCATCTATATATGCTCATCTATATATGCTCATCTATATAGTCCGTGTGACTTAGCGTCATTTCGATGGCATGGGATACTGCGATTCAACATTTGGGCTATAAGCACACTGTTCCAGAAACCACTTGAAAGAAGGCAGCTTCCACCTGGGGAGAAGACTTGGCATAGAGTTGTTGCTCAGGCAGTGTTGTTAGAGAGAAGCACAGCATGAGGCATCTCCGTTCCCACACGGATGCCAGAGCCTGGCCATTGGGAAGCCTAATTAGACGGGAATGATTTGCGCTCTTTTGCCATGTAAGCTTCTGGCCCAAGGTAAATTCGTAAAAGCCATCTTGGGTCTGATGTTTCTAAAGGAGAAGAAACAATAGGGTGGGTGGGGCAATGTGGACCTGAGCAGGCAAAAATTGAGATAAAGTAGGTCCAAGGCTGAGCAGAGTGCCTGGCACAGGGTAAGCACTCAGCAAATGCCATGCAGGAGGCCAGGGCTCAGTTCCCAGCCCATGCACCTCAGGCGTAGCAACCACTCATCCCTCAGAGCACGCTTGGCGGTTGCTACCATGCTGAACAGATGTCAGAGGAGCTGCCCCGACCGAGACAGGTTAAGAAGAAAGTCCCAGTGATCGACTTTGAAAATCGGCCCATGGAAATCCCATGGTTTAATTGGCTAAATTAAAGACACTATCAATCAAATTATGTATGCCCTAAAGGGGTGATTGATAATGCTCTCTAACATAAAATAATAATGATAGCTCTAAAAAGAACCAGAGATAGATATAAACCATGGATATATAAATGGAGTTGGGCCTCACACTTAATTCTAGCCCCAATCTACCTACAACAATGAGTTCTTATTAGACGCCTCCCACCCCTTGGTGTTTGCCCTCATAAAGAGATCACTGGAGCTATGGATGCCATAGCAAAGTGTGGGATGCCCAGCCATTAGAAAGAGTAACATCCGGTGTCTTAAAGGTTTGTCTTCAAATAAGCAGCCATCTAAGTGAGGCGTCAGCCAAGTCTACATGGAGAAGCACACCAGCTTGTGTGATCCAAGGATTTGAAATAATAAAATCCGAGTCCGAAAGAGGGAATGGCATCAAAGCTTAAATTGTGAACACACCGTTTGCAGAAGGTTATGGATGACAGTGGAAGCCCAAACTCTCTTTTCAGGATCCACACATGAATTAAGTCTCTGGTGAATCTCCTCTGACCATAGTTGAGGAATGTGAATAGCCTTGTTATCAGGCAGAGAGCCATGTAAGGTTGATTATAGCAGATGTAATTAGGTTAAAATGTAATCCCTATCATCTCTCCCTTTTGACCCACTTTAAGTTCGTTCTAGTTTTTAATACTTTCTGCCTTCTCTGCTTTGTTTTATTTTGTCATTGTCTTTATGGGGTGTTATTTGTTGTTGTTTATTTGGTTTTTGGCAAGTTTTTCTGTATATGAAATCCAGGATAGGTAAGCCTATAGAGACAATATGGGAACTAAAGGTTTCTTGGGGGTGGCAGGGGAGGCTGGGGGGAAATGGGGAGCTAATAACGATGGGTACAAGAAAGAAGAACATGCTCTAAAATTGATTGTGGTGATGATTGTACAACTCTTCTTGATATGATTGAATTACATAATATATGAATTATATGTCACTAAAACTTCAAAAAAAAAATAAACCCCCATGGTTTTCAGCCATACACCTGAATGTGCCAAATCTCATCTGATCTTGGAAACTAAGCAGGGTTGAGCCTGGCAAGTCCTGGGATGGGAACATCTCATGGGTCTGAATGGTCCGATCCACAGTCTTTCATGGGGATGGCATGAGACAGACACCACCAGAACTCCACTGCTCGTGGAAATAGCAGGCAAGAAACCAAACAACCTGCTGCGTTGGGCAAATCTGCACAAGATCTCTTTAAAGTGTTACATGAACAAGATGCTGCTTGAGGACGAAGGTACGCTTGACCCATGGCATGGCATTTTCCATGGCCTCATGCTCAGGTAAGAGCTGGACAATGGATAAGGAAGACCAGAGACGAATCGGCGCCTTTGGATCAAGGTGCTAGGGAAGAGTATTGAACATGACAAATAATCTGTCTCAGAGGAAGGACAACCAGAGCGCTCCTTAAAAATGAGGATGGAGAGACGTCATCTCACGTACTTTGGACATGTTGTTAAGAGAGAATAGTTTGTGGGAAAGGGCATCATACTTGATAGAGGGTCAGCAAAGGGAGGAATACCATCAAGGAGATGGGTTGACTCCGTGGCATAGTAGTTATGCACTGGGCTGCTAGCCACAAGATCAGGCAGTTTAAAACCACCAGCTTCTCTGCGGGAGAAAGATAAGGCTTTTTGCTCCCATAAAGAGTTCCAGTCTCAGAAACCCATGGGGACAGTTCTACCTTGTCCTACAGGGTTGCTTTCAGTAGGAACTGACATATGGCAGTGAGATAAGTCTTCTATGAGTCCAGAATTGATGCCACAGCACATGACACTGTAAGGACCAGCGACTTCACAGAAGGGACGTCATAGGTAGTATGTCTTGTTCTATCTTTTTCACGCAACACAATGCTTTGAAGGACCATTCATGCTGCGGCATGTATCAGGAGTTTGATGCCATTCCCTCTTTCAGACTCGGATTTTATTATTTCAAATCCTTGGATCACACAAGCTGGTGTGCTTCCTCCATGTAGACTTGGCTGACGCCTCACTTAGATGGCTGCTTATTTGAGGACTGAATAATATTCCCTATAATGCTCCAATGAGATTCTCGGGAGCCTCCTGCTGGCTTGTCTGGGACCAAACGGCAGCCTCACTTTCCCTGACCAATGTGCCTGCTCTTGCAGAATAACCTCCATGAGGTTGAGACAGGTTGAAGCTGGCAGACAAGTTGAGACAAGGCTTTGGGGGAGGCATGGGACTGCTTTTAGCCTTTATCACCCTGGTCTCCCTTGTTGTTTGAGGGTCTTTGGCAAGATGGTGCCCCAGGGAGGTGTCCTCTGCCTGGGAGGGACACTTTTCTTCCTTGAAGACCAGGGAGTCTTCCTGGGTGGGACCAGCGTGTGAGGAGTGGGCTGTGACAATGTCAGGAACAGAATTCCAGAACACAGCAGAGATGTGGGTCAGAACTCTTATGCCTCAAAGTAGAAAGATGCCGGTTTGCATGTGCAGAGATGCAAATTATTTTGGTTCTGTTGCTAACAAGATGTAACTGGGCATGTCAGTTGGGCTCTCTGGGTCCAGTTCCTCATTCTTACCCAAAAAAGGTGCCTGGGCCCTTACAGAGCAGCAGTTGTGGGTGGGAGAAGGGCATTGCCAAGCTATAATTCAAATAGAAATTGTAAAGGGACATCGGGAGAGCGTACAGCACAGAGAAACTCAGATGTCGGCTTACTTGCTTTTAGCTGGAATTCTATCCACTTGAAGTGTGAACACAGATAATCTCCAGAGTATTGAAGGCCTAGATAGGTGGTGTTATCTATAACCTTACTTAATAGGGAAAGAAAAATGAATTACTCCTTAATAAATGTAGGCAGCTAGAGACACACAAGAAGAGAATAAAAGGCTGGCAGTAAGAAGGCCATGCAATATGACAAAGGGGAAACAGACCTATGTACATATATTTATAGGTTTAGTACTAAGGTAGCAGGTGGACAATGGGCCTCCACTCAAGTACTCCCTCAATGAAAGAACACTTTGTTCTATTAACCTGGCATTCCATGATGTTCACCTTCCCAACATGATCACTGAAGACAAAAGCAGGTACATAAGCAAATGTGGTGAAGAAAGTTGATGGTGCCCAGCTCTCAAAAGATATAGTGTCTGGGATCTTAAAGGCTTGAAGATAAACAAACGGCCATCTAGCTGAGAAGCAGCAAAGCCCACATGGAAGAAGCACACCAGCCTGTGTGATCACGAGGTGTTGAAAAGATCAGGTATCAGGCATCAAAGACCCAGTACAAAAAATCACATTGTGAATGAGGGGGAGTGCAGAGTAGAGACCCAAAGCCCATCTGTAGGCAATTGTTCATCCCTTTACAGAAGGATCATGAGGAGGAGGAGAGCCAGTCAGGGTGTAGTATAGCACCAATGAAACATACAACTTTCCTCTAGTTCTTGAATGTTTTCTCCACCCCCGACTATCATGACCCCAATTCTAACTTACAAATCCGACTAGACCAGAGCATGTACACAGGTACAGAGAAGAGCTGGAAACATGAGGAATCCAGGGCAGATAAACCCCTCAGGACCAATATTGAGAAGATCCATATTAGTAAGGGAAGGGGAAGGTGGGGGCAGAAAAGGGGAACCAATCACAATGACCCCCCTCCTAGAAGGATGGACAACAGAAAAGTGGGTGAAGGGAGACATTGGTCAGTAAAAGACATGAAAAATAATAATAATTTATAAATTAACAAGGGTTTATAAGGGAGGGAGGGGAAAAAATGAAAAACTGATACCAAGGGCTCAAGTAGAAAGAAAATGTTTAAAAATAATGATGGCAACAATGTACAAATGTGCTTGACACAATGGATGGCTGGATGGATTGTGATAAGAGTTGTACGAGTCCCCAATAAAATAGAAAGGCAAGGGATAACAAAAATAATTTTGATAAAGAATAAAGTGGAGTCACTAAGGGCGTGCAACAGAACAGCAAGGGGAGCAGAGCAAGGACGTCCGGAGGAAATACCAAAAATAGATTTTAGGACCAAAACAGTGGCACCCCATCAGATTTGACCAGAAAAAACTCCTAAAGGT
>NW_022103905.1:16749450-16750952 GCF_000313985.2 Echinops telfairi
GGTTACAGTAAATATTATAGATGTTATATTTGCCAAATGTTTTTTCTGTATATACTGAAATGATCATGTGAAGTATGTCAATGTTATTAATTATATTGACTGATGATTTTCTACTGTTAAACCAACCTTGAATTCCTGGGAAAAAACCCTACTGGGTCATGCTGCATCTTCCTATTTTTCATATGCTGGATTTGATTTGATGATATTTTCTTAAGGAGTTTCCTGAACATATTTATGGGTGATATAGGGGGGGCAGGGCGGGGGAAAAGAAGGCCATGCATCCAGTGTGTGCTCTAAGCCCCTATCATTTCCACTTTCTCAAATTGAATGACTTGGTTTCCCTCAGGTAGACCCCCAGACACCTTGGTGATCACTGTCCCAGAGAAAGCCAGAAACTCACAAGTAGGCCTAATCTGCCCTAGACCCTACGTCACAAAGGCTGGACCTGTCCCAGACACAACTGATGATTTGGTTCCAATCCGGCACCGGCGCTCACTCGGCCCATTGATCCCAAAGCTCAGAAGACACTCGGGCTTACAGCGCAGGACCAGCCAGGACCAGCAGACCCTTACAAGCAGCTGAGGAAGAAACTCCGTTGGCAACCTGCGATGCCCCCGCCTGCTGCATCATTGGCAATGGAGAGAAACCACATTTTCACTTGGCTACACTTCATTCTTGCCACCTTTTTTTAAATGGATGACTTTGTGGTTCTGCACCGGGCTGCGATCCTCATGGTCAGCAGTTTGAAACCACCAGCAGTTCCCAGGAGAAAGGCGGGGCTTTCTACTCCCCCAAACAGTCCCCGTTTCAGGAACCCACAGGGGTCGCTATGAGTCAGCACTGAATCCATGGCAACGCGTTTGCTTTGGGGAGTCTGTGTAACCATCCACATGAAGCCCATTTCAGTCATCCCAATTCCCTGCCGCCCCTTCCTCAGCAAGCCCCTCCGCAGCCCCAGCCCTGGGAACCCACTAAACTGTATTTGGCTTTTCCAGAATGTTACATAAATGGAACTACGTCGGTAGCCTGTTAAGTCTGGCTTCTTGCACTTAGAGCGATGCCTTTGAAATTCATCCACATGGTTGATTGTTCCTTGTTTTACCGAGTAGGACTCCGCTGGATGAGTAGAGCACAACTTGTACCAGGAATAAGTATTTGGGTGGTTTCCCCATGGGAGCCATGTTACAAGGGAGCTTCCAAAATTTCTCTTACATTTTCACCCGCTTCTCCACGAACTTGTTTGAAGTTCCTTTATGTGAATGAGGAGCCCTGGTGGTGTCGCAGGTTACCCGTTGGACAGCTAACCTCAAGGTTAGCAATTCAAAACCACCAGCCTCTCCCCTGGAGAAAGACGAGGCTGGAGAAAGAGTTACCGTGGGGAAGCCCCCAGAGGCAGTTCCACCCTGCCCTATGGGGTTGCTATAAATCAAAATTGGCTTGGTGGCAGGGAGTGAGTGAGTTTATATGAATGAAGTTGCTAGAAATATTTACATCCTTGGGTG
>NW_022103905.1:16752006-16796181 GCF_000313985.2 Echinops telfairi
GCAATGGGAAGCGTTTCCGAATGGCATGCTCTTTCGTAATCCGATTTCTTGGAAGGAGAAAAAACAAGCAAACATTGCGATTCCAGCCAGGGCTGCAGAGAACATAGCCTAAGAACAAAGTTTGGAGAAGGAAGAGAAGAAAAAATGCCTGGCAAGAACACACAGCCTCTAGTTCAAAGGGAGCAACTACAACTTTAGGCTACAGAAAGGCTTGCAAAACCAGGCCAAGATAGACCAAGAATATAGATTACATCAGGCCACGGAAGCCTCACAACCGCTCTAAGAAGAAGGTGTGAGGGAGCAGCGGGAGTCAGTTTTTAGGGAAGAAATCCGCTCCATGTTGTGTGGACTACAAGCGTCTCCTTCTCCGGGCAGAGTTCCTAAAACTGTCGTGTGCTCGTGTTTTTCTGAGGTAGAAAGGATGACACGGGAATCATAAAAATTGGGGGATGATCCTGCAGTTTTAAGAAGGAGGAATATTAACCAAAGCACGCTGTCAAGTGCTTCCAGCAGGCCAGCCCCGTATCCCACAGGAGCGAGGGGATGGGTGAGAGAGACGGGGGCTGCACTCGGCATGACAGTGAGTGCCTGGGGCAGCAGAGCCATCCTCTGAATCAGTGCGGAGGAGAAGCGGGTCGAGCTATTAGATTTCTAATATGCAAGGCCTTCCAGCAAGTGATTTCTCGCTTCCTAAATCAGCCAGCAGATGTGAGGGCTCCTATTATTTCCTACAAGAACAAATTATTTCGCTTTCATTTGGATATAAAAACATCACCAGGTAGATGACAGCAAGAAGCCAAGAGGGGTGGGCGGACATCAGGGGAATACAAAGATGCTGGCCACGTTCCGGGTTAGAATCTGAAGGTGATGGTTGGGCAGCGTGGCTGATGGCTGACAGCACAGGCATATACACCTGGAAAGGGTTGAATTGGCGAATGTTACATTATACAGGGGAGCTTCAAAAAGTGTGTGGAAATATGGAATGAAGACATCGTGGGATTTTCCTGTAACGTGTGTGTGTGCTTATACTTATAACAATTAAAAAACAGTAATATAAACAAAAAGATGAGGGTGGGGACCAGGCCAGTGGCAACGAGGCACAAGAGGACAACACAGACATAGGATCATGCTATGAGCCACGGTAGGAAAAAGAGAAAGAGGGGTGGGTTGGTATGTTAGTCTGGGTACTTTAGAGAAACAAATCCACAGAGACTCATGTATAAGAGAGTTTTATATAAAGGTTAAGTGCGCATCAAGAAAACATCCCAACCCAGTGCTGCCCAAGCCCCCAAGTCCAATATTAACCCATCAACCCATATGTCCAACACCAATCCACAAAGTCCTCCTCCATCTCACAAAACACACGCAATGACGCCGACTGCAGGAGGAAAGCCGAGGCAGTGAACGTGTAAGCATCTCAGCGCTGGCAGGGGTCTCCACACGGCTGCATTAGGGTAGGTCCATGTGGCTTCTTCTCACAGATGTCTCACAGGAAGCGAGCCTTGTCAGCTAGAGCAGGGAACTGGCTAAGGCAGCTGCACCCTGGTCAGACCATCAGAAATCAAGATACCCGAGAACTCGAAAGGCAAGACTCACCAAGCCATTTATCCCTCCACCCTTCAATTAGCCCCACATGTGTTTATCGGCCAGGTTGGCACAATAAACTAACTACCTCAGTTGGGGAGAAAGATAATAAATTCAGTTAGACCTTCATGAGTTTACAGTGCCAAAAGAATTTTCTTCATGGCTGCCACTGAGTTGGTTTGCAGCAACCGGGGTGTATCAAAGTAGAATTGTACTCAGTGTGGCTTTCCGTGGCTACTCTTTCAGTAGTAAGTCGCCAGGCCTTTCTTCTGCATGAACTTGAGCCACCATGCTTTCTGGTAGCAAGCAAGCACGATAATGATCTCCACCATGCAGAGACTCCGCCATGCCTAGCCAGGTTCAGCAAAGAGATGCCCGCGAGGGTTTGGGTGTGGGTGACGTGCTAAATAAGGAATCCTGGAGCAAGGGCATGGCTGAGGACACCCACTCATCCTGTGTGTCCTGTGAAGCGGTCGAAGACTCTGCTCCCATGCCAGCTCTAGCACTCTTCTTCCCGGACTCAAGACGTGACCTCAGGTGAACCCAGCCTCCCTCTTCCCAAGGGACAGCTACTGGATCACAGTGAAGAGTCTCTCCAAGATTTCCTGCCATGGCGATGCTTTAGGACTCTGTTGCTTCTGTTGAAGCAACAGAGCCTTTTCAGAATCCACCCATCGGTCTTACTATGGTACGGATGGTGAGTCTGACAACAGCCATTGCCTCGCTCAGTGGCCTCTCCCCAACAGTCCAGAGGGAAGCCATCTCAAGTCTCCGGTCAGTGCAGGCTGCGCAGCAGGAATCGTGTCCCCACGCTGGCTGCCCTCTTTGCTTTGGCCAGTAGGGAGCTCAGAATAAAACCCGTGGCCCGTTAGCAGCCACCTGACAGGACCACACAGTATACATTGTAGACCTTTTATCTTCCTGGCTCTGTTGTTTTCCTGCCCTCATTTGCTCTTTGCGCCAATGCCTTCAACTGTCAATTTTCACGAGCGACTAAATGACAAACATTTTCTTCCATGACAAGTTCACCCATTGATTCCGCTCATCACTCTCGGAGCTGCACAAGATAATTCCAGTCCCTCTTCTGCCTAACACTCCTTCACGCCTCATGTCCTCACCTGAACCTGACATTGTTCTAGGCACCAAAATCCCACTCTCTTCAAGGTTCTTCTTGACGTCGATGCCTGGAGAAGCATCCATCCTTCCAGAGGTAGCTCATCTCTGGGCATCTGCCTTGAAGCCCCCACCCTATTCTGGTCCTTACAGCAACCAAACTGCAGCAGCTCGTTCTCAGCACTGCCTCCCGCCCCCCGGGGCTAGGGACTCCTGGAGAGTAGAAGCCATGGTCTCGTTGCCTCTGACCAGCACCTCAGTAGGGATCCTGGATGGCACAGTGGTTACCCATGTGACCCTTAGCCCAAAGGTTGGCCGTTCGAACTCACCAACCTCTCAAGAGAAGATGCGGCCGCCTGTTTCTGTAAAGATACCCAGCTGTGCAAGCCCCATGGGGCAGCTCTGCTCGGTCCTACAGGGTTGCTATGAGTCAGAAGCGACTCCAGGCAGTGAGTTTTGTTTTGGAGTACATTAGCAGAGCCTGGAACGTAAGATAAACCCGGTTGCCACTAGGTCATTTATGATTCATGGCAAGCACACGTGTGTCAGGGAAGAAACTTGTTCCTTGGGCTTTTTTTTCAATAGCTGATTTTTCACAAGTAGATCATCAGGCCTTTCTTCCGCGGTGCCTTTGGGTAGACTTGAACTTCCAACCTTTTGATCGTCAGCCGCACTTGCTAACCATTTTCATCACCCAGGAAGGAGCATAATATAGACTGAATCACGTTTGCTTAATAAGCATTTGTTAAAATGAATCAAGGAGGGGACATACCCCTGTCTCTCATATTATAGGAAACCAGAATCCCTAAGAAAGAAGAAAAGGGAGAGTCCAGTCCCCCTGCCTGAGGGCCTGTCCATCGGACGGCTCTTCCCCACAGGACCCAGCTTCAGGCCACTGCACCCCGTCAGAGTTTATTCCCCCGGCTGCATCCACAGTACGTAAGTATTACACAGAATCAGCCCCAAGAGGGCAACCGGAGCAGATGTTCACAGAAAGAAAAATGTTTCACAGATCAAAGACGCAAGATGCTGAAGGCTCCATTCAGCCCCTTCTAAACAACGCAGCTGTCTGCAGGTGCCCATGCGGCGCCAGGCATCGTTCTGAGCTCTGTACAAGTGGACTCTGATGGAAACCTCGTGACAGCTGTATGAGATAGATAGACAGACAGACAGATAGATAGACAGACACTGTCTCACCCCCATGGTATTTTCATATGGCCCGAGCATTCAAGCTAACTCTTTTATGCTGAGTGGAAGGAGGCATTGGTCACTAAACAGAAGAAAATGAGCTACATTTAGTTCCAATGTGCAAATGACGGGCAGATCAAATGTCAGCCTTTGATCCGAGTCCTGGATCCCAGAGTAAACCACCTAAAACACACACACACACACACACACACACACACACACACACTGCTATCCAGTCGATTCCAGCTCATAGCAAATCTATAAGGGCAGAAAAAGACCTGCCCTGTGAGGTTCCGAAGCTGCAATCCATAAAGAAGGTAGAAAGTCTCATCTTTCTCCCAAGGAGCGGCTGGTGGTCTCGAACTGCTAGCCTTACGGTTAGCAACCCAAGTGGAGCCACCACACTACTAGGGTTCATAAACCACCTCGCTCACCACAAATTCGCCAAACACCCGCCGCGAGCTCTGCCCTGCCTCCCACTCAGGATATGCAGGACCGACAGGGTCTCTGACCACAGAGTTCACAAGCTGGTAGAGGAAACACACATGTCAACAAATAAATTCCCAGGCAGCGGGACAAGTCCATTTGGATCAGGTGCACAGGACAGTGCTGGCAGCAGCGGGCAGCGTGACAGACGAGAAGGCTGGCTGCAGGGGGAGATGGCTGAGCTTCGTGTTTGTGGGTGGACCAGGGTTCACCGGAAGCTGTAGCACCCATGGGACTCGAGGGAGCAAAGACAAAGGGAGCAACATCGCGTCTGATAAACCACTGCACCCACGGCTGCCCGGCGATGAGAGCGCAGAGGGGCCATGAGGGCAGTGGTCATTAATCAGGTGGGGGTCTTGGCTGCAATGTAAGGCCTTGAAGGGTACCCTGCAAGAAGAGCCATCACCCGCAGGGAGACGAGTCCCTGGGAAGAGCACCAGGCTGCCGATCTGAACGTGAAGGGGGTGAGGCCAACGAGAGGCTCCTCGTAAGAAAGTGCTGGCAACCTGCTTCAGAAAACAATAGCCATCGAAAGCCCCTGGACGGTGTGCATCTTGAATACCTCATCCCTGGGCCTGAAGGTACGCACATGCCCGCTCCGCACAGCTTCGTAGCATCACACACTGCTGGTCCACGGCAGCTAGGTCACAGCTTTCTGACGTGTGAACATTAAGCATTGTCATTAAAAACAATACCCAGAAATGTTAACCTGAAGCCCATTTAAAATGTGATATCCCCTTGCTGGGGTTTCTTTGGATGGGGACTATTTTGCCAGGAAGAACCAACTGGGAAAACATCTGCAGTCTGGAAAATTCCGAGACTTTTCTTTCTGAAGTGACAGTCAAGAATGAGTCTCCTCCCCAAAAACCGTGCGAAGGGCGAAGAGAGCACACTTCCACTCGGCCTCCACCCGCTGCCAGGAGCCAGAAGCAAATGGTTTTGTTTTGCGTGATGGGTTTCGGTGGCTGTTACTGGGGGCCTTTCTGTTGGCGGGGACCCCCATGACCCCATGGATAACAGGAGCCCTGCTGCCGGCCCGGCCCGCGCGGTTGTTCTGCACTAGGTCAGTCCCTCTCGGCCAGGGCCTTCCTTGGCCTCGCTGGCCCTCCCTTGCCTTTGCTTTGTTAGCACCCGCGCAGGTGGGCGGCCTGCAGGCTTAGACGGACCATCCGTTTGGGCACGCCCCACGGGCCAGTGGGCAGGTTCGTCAGAATCTCAAGAGAGTTCATTCCGATTCTCCCTCACGTCTTCTTTGCAGACAACATCCTGTCTTTCATTCTGTCGCCCCAGCGAAAACACATTGCCCTTTGCTGGGAATTAATAACCTTTCGAGTTCATCATCTTTGGGCAGGAAAATTAGCTTCATGAATACCTCCCTGCACACATGGTAGGTTCATCATCGCTCAGTCGCGCTGTCCCCTGAAACCCAAAGCCCAGGACTTAGTCTTTGAGAACCCTGAAGGACTTTGGGCTCAGGAAGAGCGATTGGGGCCTCGGTGATTGGACTGAACTGAGATCACAGACCAAGCAGACCGGGACGGCCTTACTGCTCCTGGGCCACACGAGTCAGGGTGGGGGCGCCTTCGGACGGA
The DNA here is from genome assembly GCF_000313985.2 of Echinops telfairi. Taxonomy (NCBI): domain Eukaryota; kingdom Metazoa; phylum Chordata; class Mammalia; order Afrosoricida; family Tenrecidae; genus Echinops; species Echinops telfairi. The sequence goes on from NW_022103905.1 coordinate 16,757,970, forward strand.
AGGGAGGGTGACAGCCTCCACCTTGGCCTGACCGCTCATCTCAAAAGAAGTCACCCACGTGGGGGAGTCACCGGCACATGGCGCTCCTAGGCTTGCCCAGACCTCACTCAGAGTCGGGGTGACCTGCTGGGTGGCTGCCCATTCCTACCCCAAAGTCTGACTGGGGCTTTCCCACGGCTAGTCAGTAAAACAGCAGGTGAAATCTTAAAAATGATCTTTCTCGCCTTCCCCATACTGACCGTGGTCCTTGAAGGAAACTCCGTAACAGTCACCTGCCCCCTGGAGCCCAGAGCCCAGGTGCAACACTGCATCCCCAGGGCCCTCCCAGTCAGGGGTCCCAGCCTCCTGGCTGCCTCTTTGCTCCTCTGGGCTCAGTTGTGCCATTCATTCTCCCCCAGGGTCCCCATTCATTCTCCAGGGCCAGAGTGCAGCATGGCTGTCCCTGAAAATCCCTCCTGCTGTCGCTCCTTGCATCCAGCAAATCCTCCTTTGCGATCCTCCCAGGCTGACTCCACCCCTGTGCGATGTCCATACAGAATTTACATCATATAGACTGCCTGCGTACGGACTGCTTGGGGGACATGAGCTCCTACGTGTTGTTGTTGTTGTTGTTGTTGTTGTTGTTGTTGTTGTTAGGTGAGGAGCCCTGGCGGCGTAGTGGTTAGGAGTCGGACTGTGGTCTGAAAGATCAGCGGTTCAAAACCACCAGCTGCTCCTTGGGAGAAAGACTTGGGGGTTGTCTATTCCCGTAAAGAGTTACCATCTCAGAAACCCACAGGGGGCAGTTCAGGGGGAGTTCTTTCCTGTCCTCTCAGGTCACTGTGAGTCTGCCCTCCCCCGACGACAGGGAGTGAGAGCTGTTGGGTGTTGTTTAGTGGATTCCAACAGGATAGAATGAACCCATGCGGTTTCCTAGGTTGTCACCCTACTGCGGACAGACTGACAGAGCAGCTGGGGAGTTTCAAACCACCAGCCTTTCCATCAGAAGTCAGATGCTTAACTGTTTATACCACCAGGGCTCCTACGAGAACACAGAAAGCCATATCAAACTCAAAGCGGCCCTACAGCAGCCCCTAGGTTTGAGTGGAACTGTCCTGTAACCCCAAACCCAAAGCCACTGCCATCGAGTCTACTCTGACTCATAACCACCCTCTCCAGAGTCCCTGGGGCTGTGACTGTTGATAGGAGCAGATGGCCTCGTCGTTCTCCTGTGGAGCAACTGGTGGGTTTGAACCACCAACCTCGTGATTAGTAGTCCAGCACCAGGGCTCTTTGCACTGCGCCATGTTGCTACTGCTGTTAGGTGTCACTGAGTCCGTTCGGAGCCATGGCAATCGTACGCACAGCAGACCGAAGCGCAACCGGGCGCTGCACCATCTTCATAATTGCTGTTATGCTGAGCTGACTGCTGAGCCACTCTACCGATCCACTTTTTTTGAATCGCCCCCTAGTATCCTTTAATTAAGATACTTCCATGCATTGTCTCCTAGCATAAGGATGTAAAATTGGGAATTGGAGTCAGAGCGGGACCTGGGTTCAAATCCTGACTCTTACTATCAGTGTTCAAATCCTCACACCTACTATCCTTGTGATTTTAGGTGAGATGTTTATCTTCTCGAAGCCTCTGTCTGTTTCCTCTCCGATATTCTCTATATCCTAGAGTGATTCTCAGTTAAAAGTCTTGGGAGTCTTGCCTAACTGGAGGGTCAGCTTCTTTGGTCACTGGGATGGCACGACGGAGACTCCGTCTCCTCTTGGACGCCCTCGATGGTCCCTTTGTCAGCCTCCATCTCTTTGGTGAAAGATGGCCATTCTACTGGAGACATGCTTTGGCTTCCCCAACTTGCTGGCTCACAACGACCCCCTAGCTTTGTGTGCTTTGAGGTCTGTGAGTGGTCCCAGAGCTGGCAGCGGGGAACAGGGCGCCATGTTAACCACTGTCCCCAATCATGTATTCCAGAGCCATTTCGAAGAAGTTCTCGAGATGTTGAAACAAAGAAACCACTGCAGGAGACGAAGACCAGATTTCTGCTCTTTGAGGAAGCAGCTGACAAAGGCTGTCAGATCCGGCTCCATCGCCCGGACTCCTTGCAGGACTGTGGTTTCAATGCTTCCTTGCCGCTGGTGATGATAATCCACGGGTGGTCGGTAGGAAATGCTGACAGCCCTTTTTTTTCTCTCTCTCTCTCTGCTTTTAAATTGTCTTTTTCCCCCCTGCCTGATGTGTTTGATTTTAATAATAATTTTTTTAAAAGATGGGGAGCTGATGATAACAACGTCATGCATAATATTTGTAGAGCACATTCTAATTTTCCAAGCCCTTCCCTGCACATTACCTCATTGATTAGCTCAATTCTGTGAGGTAAGTGGGGCAGGGGAAATATAATTATCTCCGTGTTTCAGATAATAAAATGGGACTCAAAGAGGTCACACCGCTCAATAGAGTCTGCCAGAGAGAGCAGACGGTGCCAAAGGGAGGCTGCCACCTGAACTTGCCTGCCTCAGAGGCCAGCAGGCTGGGAGTCCCGGTGGAATGCGCTACCAGAAAGGATAGGTTCAGCAGCCAAAACAGAGACCCGGATCAGCAGGGGTTCAAATCAAACAGAAGATCACGTCCATTTCATGTACTCATCCAGTGGGGTAGGACCCAAAACAGGGTAGATGGCTTTGGTCACTGAAGTCCTCAAGGACATGGTTGTTGCGAGCTTACATGTCTGCCATTCTTATCGGGCAGCCTTCATCCTCGTCACTCCAAGTGGCAACTAGAGCACTAGCCATGGCATCTGAAATGGCAGGAGCACAGTGCAGCACTGGACGTACCTGATGTGCCCCTAGACGCATCTCTGTGACCTCAGTACGCTGGGATAATGCAGCTCTCCTCAAAATGCTGCCCAATCTCATATGTGATTTCTAACAACAACAATGGCAACCGTAGCAAGAAAGGCCACTCACAGCTGCTGTGAGTAACATTGACCGCGTACTCATTCCAAGCCACTCTTCCAAGTTACGCCCACTAACTGATCTCACCGTCCAGTGGTTATCGATGGCAGGCACCATTCCTATCTCCACTTCCTAGGCGTCAAAACTGGGGGCACAGAGAGGTTAAGTGACTCGCCCAAGGTCTTTCAGCTAGGAGCTGAGAAAGCCAGGGTTTGAACCAAACACGGTTTGCCTGCAAGTCTCTTTGTATTGCCATAGAAGGGACTTGGTAAACACTTATTCAACGGAATGAATCTTATCCCGGAGCGGCCAGTCAGACCGTCAAACCACTCATTAGTTCTTCAGCTTCCCTCCTATCCCTTCCCTCCCGGAGGCTAATCCTGACCACACCCCACCTTTCTCCTCTCCCCAGACAGACTTTCACAACTCTGCTCTGTGAGCGCTGTTCCTTCCACCGGAGCACCCTGCCAGCAGCCCCTGCCCTCTCCCCAGTCCCCCATCAGCACGTTCGCCTGCCCATTCTATTCATAAACCAGAAAATGTACTGCCAGCAAGTTCATTCCCACGCAGAACAATCCTATACGAGGGGGTACCACTCACTACTCCGTGGCTCTTTCCAAGGCTGTCAATGTTTGCAGAACCAGGCTGCCTCATCATCATTCTCCCACACAGCAAGTGGTGGATTCGAACCATCGACCTTGCAGTCCCCAGCCCAATCTTTAGCCAGCCCAGGGATCCTTTCAAATGCTATCACTCTGTGCAACTCCACTGGGAGGCCCTGTACATTGTTTGCAAACAATTCTCTGTCCACGTTCATGGGGCTCTTGGTCCATACCGATCTTTAGAGCGAAGCATACAACAGTGGTTGAGGATCTGACCAAATGCCTTAGGAGACAGACAGGATGGGGCCGGCGGGGAGACACCTCACCGAGAGGGCAGACATGTGTGTCTGCAACACAGATGATTGTCTTCCAGCTCGGAAAGTCCCGATGTAGAAAAATGTTCAGTTAGTGGCTCTCAGAAGAGGACAAGTCCCTGCCCGGTCCGCCTCACCCTGAACATTTGGCAAAGCCTGGAGGCATGTGTTGGTTGTCACATTGTGGGGTGGGGTGCTGATGGCATCTAATGGGGAGAGGCCAGGGGTGCTGCTAAACATCCTACAAGGCACGGGCCAGGCCCCTACACACACACACACACACACACACACACACACGCAGCTCAGGAGCATCATATCTTCAGAGCTGAGCTCCAGGGTCTCCATGGGGATCCCTGTGTCTTGGCTCCAACCCTCCATGGAGGCTCTCCATGGGGGTCCCTGGGACTTGGCTCCAGGAACAGGAGAAGGAAGAGGGTGGAAACCGGTGCCCTGCCCCGCCTTGTCCCCCGCTCCCATGAGGCTGACTGGCCGGTGGCCACCCTCTCTCAGGTGGACGGCATGCTGGAAGCCTGGGTCTGGCAGATGGTGGCTGCACTGAAGTCCACACAGTCCCTGAACGTGGGGCTGGCTGACTGGATGAGCCTGGCCCAACACCACTACGCCGCTGCCGTCCGCAACACCCGCCTGGTGGGCCAGGAGGTCGCTGCTCTTCTCCGGTGGCTGGAGGTAAGGCCTGCCCCACACCTCCCAACCCGCCTCCTCCCTCCAGAGTGAGTGATTAAGCTGGTCTCCCATAGCAACCCAGAGAGGAGACCTCTTCCGACAAGCTCACTGGATGCTCACGCCCTGGACAGAGAGCTGGCCCCTGGCGCTCTCAGATGCTTCATTTAGAGCCCTGTTCTGTCTTCTCTTCCCACCCCACCCACTATTCCTTTTATGCTGTGCTAAGCACACACCCTACAAACCATCAAACACAAGTAAACCCCCACACAAACGAACACTATCACATCTGCAGGGGATTAAGGTGGGGAAAAGGCAGGAAGTCAGGTAAGGCAGCAGCTGCCAGGTAGGGTCCCAGGTAGCTGAACCTTCTAGGCTGGCCAGAAAGGAGAGAGGGAGGGAGGGGAGAGACCAGTTACAGGTTGGGTACGGAATGAGGTGCCTCCTTTCCATCAGGCGCCCACGAGCAGGGAGGGTGCCCAGACAAGCTGTACCCACAAAAGGCTTTCATCCAGGCAGCTCTTGTCTGCCTGCAATCACCTGGCTGCTGTCTTCCAGGAATCGGTGCAATTTTCTCGAAGCAATGTTCACCTAATTGGGTACAGCCTGGGCGCACACGTGTCAGGATTTGCCGGCAGTTCCATCGGCGGAACGCGCAAGATTGGGAGAATCACAGGTAACTGTGCCCGAGAACTAACAAACTGTAATCTCCATCCATGCACAGGGGCGTGGAGCGAGGGCCCACTTCCTTGGTGCTGTGCTGAAGGTCACAGAGGGGCTGGGGGCCCGCATTGCAAATACAGTGGTGGCAGGAGATGCCCATCGGAGACAATTCGGGCGCATGACAGCCTTGAACTCCTGCTGCCTCCCCTCACACGGCATCTCTCACAGACAGGGCCTAAAACGTGGGCGCTCGGGAGGCTTTTGAAGCCAAAACAATTCCTCTGGGTTTTTGCCCACCCCGAGTTTTAAGTCGGGGAGTCAGGAATCGCAGCCCTGACATCTTGTTGTTGTGTGTATGTGTGTGCTTACTTGCTTTGTTTTGTTTTCTCGTTGCTATGTGAACCGATGCTCTTGAAAATAACCCAGCAAGTACTTCTCCTTGCCTTGCTTCCAAAAGTCCAGCATTTCCCACTAACCTTCCTTCAGCCAGGGGAGAGTTTCCAACCCCCTCTCCCTCCCCTAATTGCAGTCCAGCCGGTATCTCCTTGTCGGCACCGTGAAGGACTGTCTTTTTGCTGTGAAAAGGGTCTTGGCCAGATGTGCTGCCGAGAAAGTAGGCCCTGTGTGCCTCTTCCTCCTGCTGGTTCATTGATGTGTACCATCGGAAAGCTACAGATGCCTTTCTCCTCTCCTCCCCACGCCCCACCTAACCGTGCCCTTGCTCTCCTCTTAGGCCTGGATGCCGCCGGCCCCTTGTTCGAGGGAACGTCCCCCAGCGACCGACTTTCCCCAGATGATGCCAGTTTTGTGGACGCCATCCATACCTTTACTCAGGAGCACATGGGCCTGAGTGTGGGCATCAAGCAGCCCGTGGCGCACTACGACTTCTACCCCAATGGCGGCTCCTTCCAGCCGGGCTGCCACTTCCTGGAGCTCTACAAACGCCTTGCCACCCACGGCTTGAACGGTGAGAGAGAATGAGCCAACCTCACTGGCCACACTGCTGTGGGGCCCCTGGGATCTACCCACCCGGAGGAGAAGAGTTGGGCGAAGATCAGCAAGGCCACTCAGAGAGAGGCCTTGTAGGAGTGGGTCAGGGCTGGCCCCTGGCAGAGTTCTTGGGAGCCCAGACCCTGAGGACAGTGGCCAAGAGCCCCCATCAGGACGTGTTTCCTCCCACATGCAGTGGACACAAGCAAGCTCTCGGTGCTAAAACAAACTACTACCTTCGTGTGGAGTCAATCCCAACTCATGATCACCCCATGTATGTCAGAGCAGAACGATGTTCGCAGGGTTTAGGGCTGGACTTTTTTATTTATAAGTAGTAGATAGCCAGGCCTTTATTCCAAGACACGAATGTGTAGACTCCAAAAATCCAAACTTTTTTTTTCCTCCTTAGGGTGTGAGGTGAGGAGAGATAAGAAATGGTCTAGAAGTCCAAGCTTCAGAACTTGCCCCAGAGCCAGGGCCCCTCAGAGCCCAGGTGTCAAAGGCCCAGAGGAGACACTGTCATAGCAGCCCAAGCACTTGAACCATTTGCACCTCCCAGCGACTCCCCAGGGATCTGCACCGTTCTGAACATTGAATTCTGGTGCCCTGATTATTCCTCCTCCTTCCCTAGAGCTTCCTCATTCAAGAGTTTTCTCTATTCAAGGAAGAATGAAGAGCCACTTAATAATAGATCAGGGCTACTTGAGCCTTGTGGAGCCCTGGTGTTGTCGCGGTTACGCGGTGGACTACTAACCACAGAGTCAGCAGTTCAAAACCACCAGCTGCTCCGATGGAGAAAGAGGAGGCTTTCTACTCCTGTAAAGAATTACAGTCTCAGAAACCCACAGTTCTACTCTGCCCTATGGGTTCCCTATGAGCCAGCCTCAACTCTATGGCCAGGAGTCCACCAGACTCGATCCGTGGCCTCACAAGAGCGGGAACACTCCCAACCTCCCACCTTCACCCCAAAGGTCCATCGGCTGCTCCTACAGTGTATCGCCATGATTCCTGGAATTTGGAGTTGCCCTTCCAGCAGGCCCTGGTTGCATCCTTTACCTTTGGCAGGAATTGAATTTGGCATTACCTGGGTTGTGATCCCATTTCTCTTAAGTCCCAAACCGAAAACATTCATATGAACCTGGGCAACGTGCACAGGATGAAGGAAGCAAACGTCAGTAGAAACGGCACATTCCGCAGGCCCTCCAAATCTCTCAGAATCTACAACATACCATCCCAGTGAAAACACGACAATGCCCTCCGAGCCAACTGGAGGCCCCCAGCCCCCGCACACCACCTTCTAACCCCACTCGTCCCAAAGTGAGCTGAGAACACGCTCTCGCGATAACACCATCACTCTCACCCCTCAGACATCAGGCTGACCTTAGAGCTTGACATTATCTGATTTTGGCTGGACTCCCAGCCTTCTACATGCCCACGCCTGAGAGAGCCTTCCGGGAACTTCCCCTTATCATTCCTTACCGCTCTCTCAGGTCACTGTCCCTCCAATCACCAGCAGGCTCCTGGCGGGTCAGCCCTCCTTCTCAATCTACACCTCAGAAGTCCCGGGACTGACATTGGGCTGGCATTGAGCACCTCTGCCTGTCAGATGCATCTGACCAACAGCCGCCGCCTGCTCCTTTGTGCAAAACCTCAGCGTGATGGGCCCACACGTTTTCATTCAGCTCAGCCAACCCCGGTGTGCTTTTCCCGTTTCCCTCATCCTTCAGTGTGAAAGTGGTTTCATGCTGGGGGTTCCCCCAAACGCACCTGGGCGGAATCGCTACATTGCTCCTGGGACCTGTGTATCATGGATGCAGTGACGGCCAGTCTGCAGCGACCTCCCAACCACAGCATACCAGAGCCCATCGCCGCTGCCACTGAGCCAGTCCATCTGGCCCCCAAGAGCCTCCGGAGCCCTCGTCGGTCCTCTCTGTCACCACACCTGATGGCCTCCTCTAGTGGGGCTTCCTTCTGATGACCCAGCCAAAGCAAGCAAGTCGGACAAGGTCCTGTGATGACCCGCCAGGTTTCCCATGACTGTTTTTCAGAAGTAGCTCACCAGGCCTCTCTTCCTTCTCGGCCTTCGTCAGAAAGCTCTGCTGAAATCGGGCCATGGTGAATGGCCCTGCTGGTGTTTGACATGCTAGTGGCAGCTTCCCGTGTGACAGCAACAGGCAAGCCATCACAGTACGGTGACAGCAACAGGCAAGCCATCACAGTACGGACGCACACGCACGGGTGGTGGGGAATAAGAATCTTAGCCATCACTGATTCATAACTGCTTTGCCACTCCCAAAACCCCCTGGCTCAGGGTAGAGGGAAGGTGGGGGGAGAAGGGGAAGAAGGGGGAGTCAATCAAAATGATCAACACATAATCGCCCCCACCCCCTTGAGGGGGACGAAGAACAGACAGGTGGGTGATGGGAAACAGTAGTCAGTGTATGATATGAAAATAATAATAGTTTATCATTGAGCAAGGGTTCATGAAGGTGGTACGGTGTGGGGAGGAGAGAGAAAAGGGAGTTATACCAAAGGCTCAAACAAAAAGTAAATGTTTAGAAAATGATGAGGGCAACATATGTACAAATATGCTTGATACAGTTGATGTACGGATTACTATAAGAGCTGTAAGAACCCCCAATAAAATGGTCTTTAAAATTTTTTTTGGTTTTTAAATCCAAATCTCCTGGCTCTGTGAAGCTGGGTGAGGTAGTGAATGGCTTTGAAGTTCAGCTTACTCATTTATTATTGCTGCCTGGCCGGGCTGAGGTGAGATTAAATGAGAGGCTGGAGGCAAGGCATTTGGCTGAACTTCTGCCTCACAGTAGATGCTCAACAAATGCCGCCTCTGTGGGCTAAACTCTGCTGTGACTCATCTTGGCCTCTAGCCTTCAGATGCAGGCCAGGATACGTATGCTCTACCCTCACATTTGGTACTTTACAGATCTTGGGGTGGTTCTCCAACATGCCTTAAAGAGAGGTTGAGCTATGTGGTTGATAGGAGAGTACTTAAAATTTAGACTAAGACCTAGAGAGGTTTGTTTGTTTGTTTGTTTGTTTGTTAAGTCTCAAAAATCCATAATGGATAAGCCTAATTAGTTTGCTGTTAGGTGAGGCCCATTCATACTCTGGGCCAAGTCCTTCCAAATTCACTCATACTGATTTTACAAGCCAGTTACCTAAGGGGTATAACAGCTGCTTTGGACAGAAGGTAAATGTTGTGAGAGATCAGCTTTTCCCAGATCCTTAGGATGCCATAGGCCTTGATGGTATGGCTTAAATCTTGGAACACTAGCCACAAGATTAGCAGTTCAAATCCACCAGCTTCTCTGCGGGGAAAAAATGAGGCAGCGTGCTCCCACAAAGTAGCCCTGGTGGCATAGTGGTTTCTTGTTGGGCTGGGATGTGCAAGGTCAACAGTTTGAAACCATCAGCCAGGGCTTTCTACTCCTGTAAAGCGTTACAGTCTTTGAAACTCAAAGGGGCAGTTCTACCCTGTCCTTCGGGGTGGCTATAAGTCAGCATCCAATCCATGCAGTGAATTTTATTTGGGGGGGTTGACTTCCACAAAGATTTGCAAGCCTCGCAAACTTAAAGGGGCAGTTCTACTCTGTCCTATAGTGTCAGAATTCACCCCATGGCAGTGACGTTGGCTTGGATTCATAAGGTGCTGTGGGAGGGCTGTGTTTCTTTCTTTAGGAAGGAAAGAGACATCCCACACGAGCCCACCCACCCACAAGGTGTCCACATTTGTGTGTGTTTCTCCTCTAGAGCAGGCGTCCTCAAACTACGGCTCACGGGCCGCATGCAGCCCGCCGAGGACATTTATCTGGGCCCGCCGGGTGTCTTTGCCCTGTTTGTTTTTTTACTTCAAAATAAGATATGTGAAGTATGCACAGGAATTTGTTCGTACTGTTTTTTTAAACTATAGTCCGGCCCTTCGACGGGTCTGAGGGACAGTGAACTGGCCCCCTGCTTAGAAAGTTTGAATTCCACCACCTGCTTTCTTAAGGAAGGTTGTGAATATAGTCTGATGGGTTCTGAACGTTTCAGGGTTCCCATGAACACGTGAGGACGGCTCAGGACTAGATGGTATTTTGGTCTCTTGTACATAGTCCGGACCAACTCACCAGCACCCAACAATGAAAACATGCACGAAAATCCCCAGGGGTGGCCGGGATTAGGCTTTTGCATGACACAGCCCCAGATGGATGACTCTTTCTTTCCGTTTCAATCAGTTATGACCCCCCTCCGACACCAGTGTGTCAACCCGTTGATCCACTCCTTGATTCCAATTTGCTACCGCCAATCTTCGGTAAGGAGCCCTGCTCCTCAAGGCCAGCAGTTCAAAACTGCTCCAAGTCGTCGGGAGAATGGCCCAGCTTTCTACTCCCGTAAAGAGTTACCGTCTTGGAAACTTACAGGGACCGTTCAACCCTGTTCAATAGGGTTGCTATGAGTCAGCATCTACTCAACGCAGTGAGTTGAGTTGAATCTTCTGTGGGCATCACCGAATGGTACAGATAGACGGTCATGTGCCCAGCTGCTAACGGTGGTTTGAATCCATCCAAAATCGCCTCAGAATAAAGGCCTGGCAATCTACTTCCAAAAGATCACCACCATGAAAAGTCCTACAGGGTGCCCTTCTGCTCTGAAATCCATGGGGTCCCCGTGAAGGGGCATAAACTCAGCAGGGACTGGTTTGTATTCGCTTGCTCGCTCGTTTGCCATTTCTGTGGCCCCAGAACCATGGTGACCTTTGAGTGGCAGGTATCTGAGGGTCAGAGGCAATGAAGCCCTCCTTGCCTTCTGTGTTGCAGCCATCTCGCAGACCATAAAGTGTTCCCACGAGCGGTCCGTGCAGCTCTTCATCGACTCCTTGCTCCACAGCAGCATGCAGAGCACGGCCTACCGGTGCAGCAGCATGGACGCCTTCAGCCAGGGCCTGTGCCTGAGCTGCAAGAAGGGTGGCTGCAACCTGCTGGGCTACCACGTCCGCCAGGAACAGCAGAGCAGGGCCAGGAGGTTCTACCTCGTGACTCGAGCCCAAGCCCCATTCAAAGGTGAGTGCGAGTCGCCTGGAAGCTTTCCCAAGGGCAGGATGCAGTCATCTGTCTGGAAGGTTCGGAGGGTCCCTGGGCTCTTCTCCTGGATGCTCCAGGTTCCACACCCTCCACTATGAGAGTCCTTTCTGAAAGGGCAGGGGCCAGACGGCAATGTGGACACAGGCTCTCTTTCCCAAGAATGTGGCACCCTTGATGCCAAGTGGTGGGTGCAGAAACCTTGATAAATTCTGGAACCGTGCCTGGGCTGACCTCTCTGCAGGTCTTTCGCTAGAATCTGATAGGCTAAGAGTCCTGAGTAATGATCCCAGCTGCCCAGCTCCCACTGTACAAGGACCCAGGGGCGTTTCCAAACCCAGACCAGAGCCAGGCAGTCAGGAAAGCCCTGAGCTCCAGCCGGAGCTTGTGGCTTCTCGTTTTCCTCAGACTTCGCTCAGCTGACCTTACAGGGCACTGTTGCCCTGCCGAGGCTTCCCCGACTCTCGGTTCTGCTTCTAGTGTTTTCCAACAGGACTGCGAGCCTCCAGGCAGACAGGAGTCCCTGTCGCTCTCTGGGTTGAGCGGGAGTACAGAGGAAGGGCCCTGGCCCCATCCTGAGCTGAGGCTAGCAGAGAGAGCCTTTCCGTGAAGCCCGGGTCCTCCTGGGAGGAGCAAGGTGGCATCTGTGGCCATGCACATTTCTGCCATGCTTAGAAGATCTCGGGAGTGGCTTAGCATCTTGCTGTTTCACAGCACAAGGAGCTTTGGCGGCATAGCAGTTATGCAGTGGGCTGCTCACCACAAGGTCAGCGGTTTGAAACTACCAGCCCACTCCATGGGAGAAAGACGAGACTCTATCAAGAGTTACAGTCTGGAAAACCCACAGGGGCAGTTCTACCCCACGTTGATGGCAATGGGTTTGGATTGGGTTTGGCTTCATGGCACACACCCTCCGGCGCTGCAAGAAGGAATCTGGTATTTTTGCTGTTTGATTATTACCACTCAGATATTTGTATCTGGAGGCCAGGATCCCCAACACCTTACATGGGCACCTTATTGCTAACTATTCAAAATGAAGTCCCCGGATGGGGCGAAGGGTTATCAGGCTTGACTGATCAAAGATATGTGAGCCAGTCAAGTTCAGCCGGACATGCCTCGGAGGACAGTCCTGGCGATCTACTTCTGAAAAATCAGCCACTAAAAACCCCATTGAGCACAGTCCTACACTGATGCACACAAGGTCAGAGTGGATGCAGCTGGTTTATATGCAGAATCTCAAACCAAACCAAACCCACTGCCACTAGGTCCATGCCGGCTCAAAGCCACCCTATTGGACACAGTAGGCCTGCCCCTGTAAGTCTGGGAAAGCAAAACTCTTTACAGAAGCAGAACGTCTTGACTTTCTCCAGAGGAGCCGCTGGTTGATAGACGGAGGGATGGTAGACGTTGATATATGTATCTAAGGAGCCCTGGTGGTGCTGTCCGGTAGGTGGTGGACTGCTCACCCAGGCTGGTGGTTCAAAACCACCCGTCTCTCCATGGAGGAAAGGCAAGGCTGCCTGCGCCCTTGGAGATGCCCAGCCTCGGAAGATCTATGTAGGGACACTGAGTGGAAATACCTTTACCAGAGGTGGGTTTGGTTTGAGGGGCGGTTTTGAAAGACGAGGCAAGCAAAGTGAGGCGATCAATGTGCGACCACCTGTAAATGCTTCGGCCTAGCACCGCCCAGGACCACCTGACTCCCAGATCAGAACTCCTTTTATGACCACCCTCCCCACGTTCAAACCCCCAGACAACGTCATTTGTAAACACAGGCGCCCTCGGTTTACTTGAACTTTTGCTCTCAAGACAGATGTCCCCATCTGCCAGAGATGCGGGTTGAGGAATGACCGAAATCCATGGTGGGTGGGTTCACCCAGCAGTGTCTGGGGAGCACTTGGCATGAGGGCAGCTTCCCGTGTGAAGGGTCAAGAGGTACCCTCAGCTATCTGTTCCCTGGACTTGGAGGAGATATTGGGCCCAGAAAGCATGAGGGAAATTGAGAGACCTCCTGCTTAAGGGAGCTCCCCCACCACAGGCTGCCCATTAGAGACTTGCTGGAGTTAACCAGCTCCTCTCTAAAGGAGCTGCCTGGAGTGATTCAGCCTCTCAGATAATCACTTTTCTCTGGAAACAGCTTGCATCCTGAACTGTTATTGTTGCAAGGGAGTATTCAGCCCCGCCATTTACAGACAGGGGAACTGAGAGCCAAAGAAGTGGCACTTGACTTGTTCAAGGCCACAAAGCGAATGCTTAACCGAGCTCTGGTGGAGACAGGGCAAGCTGAATGGTTCTTCCGGCGGTGACCTGACTGGGAGAGTGGGGTGCAAAGAGTTGGGGAGTGGGGTGGGGTGGGGGGCAATTGCTTTCTCCTTGAGATCAGCTAAGGTCCAAAAGGAGGTCATTGGACACCTTCTATGGCTCAGTTGGGAATAGCATTTAAAATGGGGGTACGGCCCAGCTCGAGGACAGCTGGATATCCACTGCCCTACCGGAGGCTGGGAGATGAGACAGGGAAGTGAGCATTAAGAAACAGAAGAGGGGAAACACAGGGAATCCAGGGGAAACGCAGGGAGTCCAGGCCGGATGATCTCTTCAGGACCAATGGTGAGAGTGGGATACTGGCAGGGTGGAGGGAGGGCAAGGTGAAAAGGGGGAACCCATTACAGGGATCTACATCTAACCTCCTCCCTGGGGGACAGACAACAGAAAAGTGGGTAAATGGAGACTTTGGACAGTGTAAGATATGACAAAATAATAATTTATAAATTATCAAGTATTCATGAGGGAGGGGGGAGCGGGGAGGAAGGGGGGCGAAATGAGGAGCTGATGCCAGGAGCTTACGTGGAGAGAAAATGTTTTGAGAATGATGAGGGTAACGAATGTACAAATGTGCCTTACACAATTGATGTATATATGGGTTGTGATAAGAGTTATATGAGCCCGCAATAAAATGATAAAGAAAGAAAGAAACAGAAGAGGGAACAGAGTGGAAGCACAAGCCAGGCTGAGTTCCTCCCACCTGCCAAAGACCCCAGGCGCCCAAGCAACACAGGCCACTGGTGGGCCTGCCATACTAGACTTCCTTTCTAATTCAGGAGAACCGAGGAATCACACTAGGGCAGCCTCATATCACCCATCAGCTCCCAGGATCAGTTGCTTCTGGTGGGGGACATGGGGGGGCTACTACTAACAGCAAGGTCAGAGTCCTCAGAAGAAAGGTGAGGCTTTCGACGCCGATGAAGACTTACAGTCTCAAAACCCACAGAGACAGACCTGCCCTGTGCTACAGGGCCACTATGAGTCAGGAGCAACTCCATGACAGTGAGTTTGTTTTGTCTTGGTTTATGGTAGAGCCCGCTCATGTCTACCAAGACAGCCTCCCCTCCACAGACGTGGTGGAGGCTCACCCCTGCCACACGGGGGCTCCATGGTGGGTGTGTTTGGGTGGGGGGGTGGGAGGGTTCCTGGAGATTCAGTTGTGTCTCCTAGCTATAAACAGCTTGCTCCAGGGACATCTGATGAGGATGGGGCCAGGCCAGTGATGCCCAGTAACGCGGAGGCTGGGAGGCAAGAGTGACTGCAACAGGCCCGGAATCCAACCCCCAGCAGCTGAGATGTGAGGAAAATTGCACCCTCCGCTTCTCTGGGGTTGTTCGCTTCCAAGGCGTTGACTCAGCCTCAGGGTGCTGTGCACACAGAGAAAGACGCCTCCCTGTCCTGAGCCATCACCCCAATCACTAGTAAAATCGATCCTCGAGTCACTGCTACGGGGAATTCTGAGCACCTTCCACGGGGCTCCCCTTCCAGCATGGTATTGGACAATATTATGTTGTGACCCCTAAGATTTCCATTGGCTAATTCTCAGAAGCAGGTGGCCAGGCCTTTCTGGCTAGTCTGTCTTAGTCTGGAAGCTCCTCTGAAACCGTGAGTGACGCTGCTAGAATTAGCAATACCAGTGGCATAGCGTCCAGCCTTGTAGTACCAGGGAAGCCAGCACAGTACGATAAACTGACAATGGGTGGTCCCTCAGGCCCCTTCCAATGGCCCCCAAAATTCTACTTTTGTCCTTCCGCCTAATTTTGCTCACTGCTGGCAAGTAGCTGCCCCGTCCGTCGTCACATCCAGATGGCCTGGGTATGGACAGAAATGACACCCCCACCCCCACGCAACTCCACCTGTTTAGAAGTGCCTTTTGATGGGGGCTGCAATCTGTATCACAGTAGGCTGCCCCGTGCGACCACTACTAACCGTAGGTGGCTATTTCAGTTCAGGTTTAAGTTGCTTAAAATCTAAACCCAATCGAATTAGAACCTGACCTTCTCAGACAGGGTAGCCATGCTCCCAGCATGCCGCAGAGTGCAGGAATAGGATGCTTCTTCCATGGTCACAGAAAGCACTGGGAAGGGAGTGGGGGTGCTGATTGAAGCCTTTCATCTACGCCACCACCACCACGCCACGGACAAGACACCGCTCTCCACCCCGTAGGGGCCACCATGTCCCTGGCTCGTCTCATCAGCCTCCCCCTGGCATTTTGAGGCATGCCTAAGGAGCTTTCAAAGAAGAGACGTGCCCAATTCTGGTACACAGAGAAGCCACAATCTCCATTTTCCAAAGACGTCTAGTTGCACTCTGTATTTGGGTGCAGAGTTTAGGGGGGGCACGGTAAACATCACCTCCCCACTGTGGCTCCCACAAGGATGACTAACTTGGCCTGCGTTCCTCAGCCTCCCGTGATCATTGGGCAAAACCATCAAAGGCTCTATGTTCTACAACATCCGCAGGACTCGGGTACACACTGCAACCACGGCGGCAGCAGCAGAGAACTGGGAACCCGTCACAGATAGAAATGAGGCAATTTATCTCCCACTTCCATTCTCACTCTCTCAGTAGGAAACTTTACCTGTTGGGGAATCCATTTTAAGGGAAGGGGGAGGAAAACTCATCTGTTTCCAGTAAGTACTGCTTAGCAAGTGCCTTCCCTGACTTAGGTCTCACAGCAGTCAGATGGGAGAGGAATGTCCCCCCATTTTTCAGATGAGGAAGCTGAGGGATAGGGGGAGCGACCCTCATGGAGGGCTGGCGCATCCGGGAACCCTGCTGACTGTTGAATAAATGTTCCCTGTAAGCCTCAAAGCGGGAGGAAGAAGGCAAGAGAGAGAGAATGCTTAATTGCCCAATAAATAAATTGAGATTTGGAGAGGTTAATAATCTTCCCAAGGTCACACAGGCTTTTTGTTTTTGTCTTTCATTCTAATTAAGCTTTTTGTTTGATTGTTATTAAAAATAGACACTGGTGAAACCAATTCTACCTGTACAAGTTGTGCAGCCGTCTCAGACCCCTCTCCTGAGTTGCTCGTTCCCTGTTGCCATGAGCCCCCCACCCCCAACTCCTGTCTGACCTTGCCAGTTGCTAAGGTCAGTCTGATACCAGGTAGTCGTTTTAAAGCACATGGCTCAAGGCACATGCTCTTTACTGGTTAAACTAAACGGCTGTGAATCAGGGGTAACTGGAGAGGGCAGCAAGCTTGGTTTGGGGACTGTTTGGTTCAAAGATGATCTCAGGGCAATAGTTTGAGGGTGGGGGGATGGCCATCCAGCCTCAATGACTCCAGAAAGTCTAGAAGATGTGAGAAATTGAAATTCTGTCCCTCGTCTTGCCCTCTTCTGATCAGGACCCTTCTATGCAAAGGCTTAAAAAATCGAAGCGAATGGAAAAATAATGGCCTTTTCCGACACACTCTTTGAAGGCCCTCATAGATGTTTTCCACATTCAGCAGTGGCGGACAAGGTCGCTAGTTTGTGCCGAGCTCACAAACACAGGATTTGATCCCGGATGGCTCGGGTTCCATGATCTTGCTCCTCTGGCTCCACCCAGGGTCTTCTCAGCACTGTCAGACACCCCTTCTCCGAGTGCCCCCTCCCGCCCGCCTTCCAACCCCCCCTGCTCTTTCCACACTCCTTTCTTTGCCTCGTCTCTCCTTCCCCGTGCTTTCCTGCTTCGCTCAGGGCCTCTCCAGGCACGCAGACAGCTGTTCCCACTGCTCCGTGGGTGAGACACGGAGCCTGTCTGGGGCCCCGGGAGATCTCTGTCTCTGGACCATTCAGTGACTTCCAGGGGCGTGCAAGGGCATAGGAGAAAGCGTACAGGCTTGTGATGTGGCTATTCGGACCATCCAGAACCTTGGCTCTGGTGGCCTGTGACCTCAACCCAGTGCTAAGGTTGGCGTGGGCCTCAGTTTCCACGGCCACGAAGTGAGGGGCGTGGGCAGGCATGGCCACACAAGGGAGGAGCCATGGAAACAAGTGAGTCTCCAGCCCCTGCCCCCTCCGTGCAGCACCTAGGAAAGAAACCGGCAGCAGTGGGTCCCTACCACGTACCTGTGTGCACAATCACATCACACCCTCACAACAACCCCCCGCTTGGCAGATGAGAAAGGGAGGTTCCGTGAGGCTCTAATTTGTTTAACACGGCACGTGGCAGTAGATGCGGAGAGAGAACGCCATTATAGGTCACTCTCGCTTGCGGGCTCTTCTGGAGCACACGACCGTCGGACACAAAGTGAGGCCAATCGACACACACTCCTTAGCCTCCACACACACACACAACATCGCACCCTTACTCCTCAGACACACGGGGACCCAACATTCCTTACCTCTCACACACACATCCACAACGCCACACTCACAGCACAACACCCCCAAACCCTAAGACACACAAAACATGGCACTCCTTACCCTTCACACACAAGTGATGCCCCTCACCTCCCCCCACACACACACACGCACACACGACACAACATTCTTTCCTTCATACATACAACACAACACGCTTACTCCTCTCAGATGCATAATACTCCTTACCCTTACACACACACACACACACACACCACACACAACAGTCCTGATCCCTCATAGGCACACTCATCTACACATAAAACACCACACTCCTCGATCTCCCACCCACTGTGCCCGCCCCCACCCCCCTCCACCACATAGTCCCTATCCCCTCCCCACCCCTAAGCAGTTCACAACCTCCTACCAACAGAAAAGTCAAGAACCCCTCTGCTCACATGAGGGTGGCCCCTAGAGGGGGGCTCTGCAAGCCAACTTGAGGGCGATGACCCAAATAAACCAGACGCACATACGTAGGCTTCCAAACCCTGCCCCCTGCCTCCTCACAGCGCCTTTCAAGCTCTGGGGATCTTACTAAATTCGACCACATTTTCTTTCCCCTTTGGGCCAGCCCGGGCTGCCGGGTACACAGAGCGCCACCTCTGAGCCCCTCGGGACCTTGACCTTCAACTTCCTTTCCTGGTGCCCAATTGAGGCAGTTCAGAGGGAGGAGCAAGCTGGTCATGCCTCCGGAAAACACACGAGCTCACATCCTTACTGTCCCCCCGGACATAAAATCAATAACCCAGGGGTGGGGAGACCTCTGTAATGTTTGCAAATAGAGTCACAATACCTCACTTCCCCCAGAGCCAATAGCTAATGCTTCCAAGTCATTTTCTCCCAGAGATAAAAGGGGGGTGGGGAGAAATAGAGACCAAATATTCTCCTTTCATAAATTCCACAAGCCTCTGCTCACAGCGGTTGCCTTCTGAAAGGAATGGATTTTATTTTCCTTTCTAAGGAGGCTCAGGTGGCCTCCACACGGGATGAGAAGCCAGAGTCTTTGGGGGTCAGGAGCCCCCTCTGGGGAGAAGGATCCCCACCGACTGAGCAGCTCCCCTCTAGACAGAGCTGGCTCATCTCACTCAGGGTTAATGGACTGGTGCATGCTTTTTATCTCTTAAGACTGGAAATAATTTCTCCTGCCAGACTGGGGGATGTGTCGTGCCAGCCTCTTTGCAGTCAGAAGATCAAAAGCACTTTCCTCCAAATCATTTTTTAAAATCCTAATTAAACATGTCACAAGGTAAAGTGAGCAAAATTGCTCACACTTCTCCCCGTAATCTTTGTAATAGCACCGTTGTCCTGGAGGGGGAAACGATATGGAAATTGTCTTTTTTTAAAAAGGGGGAAAGGGTCATGAAAAAAAACCGTAGGACAATCAATTCTTAGTATCAAAGGCTTTTTCATAGTTGAAAACAATAATTTCACCTCAAGATTTCTCTAGGGTGAAAAATAGTGATTTCCCTTATACGGAAAATACAAGATCTGCTACCAGTGTGGCTGAAAGGCAGTTTTTCCAGAAGGTTCTTCAGCCGTCTCTGCAGGCTCCTTCAGGAGTTTGCGCACTGGGCCCCCTCATGGCTGAAGCCCCTGCAGGCTCTGGCTTCCTGCGTGGACCCCACCCCAGGCTGGTGCTGCAGAGGGACAGGGAATTCTCACCCATAGGAGATGAGGGCTGAGGGAGACACCTCCCCTCAGAACTGCAGACCACAGCATCTCAGACTTGAAAATCTGTCTGCGCCTACTCACAATTTAAAGAAAAAGGAAATTTAAAAACCCATCTCCAGGGCAGGGCCAGGACACCTTTAGCTGCATTCAGATTTCTGAGGACAGAAGGGCGGAGCCTGCTGTTCAGCAGCTGAGATCACTCCGGTTGAGGAGTTGGGGGAGCGTGTGGGGGTGCCGGCCATCCAGCATTTTGTCCTCCAGGCCAGCTTTGCTGGCAGCATTTCTTCAGAAGCTGCGTGTGTGTTTGCAGCTGCCTCAGAAGAGCAGGTGGAACTTGCAGACCTAGAGCCTCTGGAGGGCGTGGGAGGGGTCTTTTGGAATCAGACAGACACCTGCTTCTCACTGACCCGGTGGCCTTAGATGCATCTCATCTCCAGACCTTGTCTATCATTCATTAATATAACTGTCACCGCATCATCTGGGTCTCCACTGGCCTGTGTCAGGTCCGGAATGGGTGGGACTCCTACCAGAGGAGTGAGTGGCATGAAGGGAACCCACTAGGCTCTCTGACCCACAGCAAGTCACAGGAGCCTGGAGGAGAAGGGTGTAGAGGGGCCCGGAGCCTGGGAGGGGCCTGCTAACAGCAGCAGGCATCAAAGGCCACAGCAGGCTCCAGACCGAGGAGGGGGCAGAGAACCTTTCTCTCCTCCTGCCTGTCTCCTCTGTGCCACCCCCCGCCCTCCTGCTGGTGCCTCCCAGAGATCATGCCTGACCAGAAACCAGTCTGCAAGGGAGCCTGGGCGATGCAGCCCTGGGGTCACCTTCCTGAAGCTCAGAGCTAGACAGAGTGGCGAAGAAGAAATGAAGATTGGAAGTGGGGGTAGAAAATGAAAACTCACCTGAGTATTATTTCTGTTCCATCGCCTTGTGAGGACTACAAATGAGGGTGGCGTCCCTGGCTGGTCGCAAATGGTCAGTGTGCTCGGCAGCCCAGAGATGCCTCCAAAGAAAGTTCTGGTGATGGGGCCCACCTCTACTCTGACACACATGTGGGGCTGCCATGAGTCAGTTACAATTTGATGGCAACTGGTGTATATGAATTTTTTTTCAAAGCTATGTATTTAAAAATTTTTTACACAACAATCTTTTCCTCTTCAAAGTACTCTCCATTACACTTAATGCATTTGTCAAATCTGCAATTACATTCTTAGAAACATTTTTCAAACTCATCTGTTTGGATGGCTGACAGCACCTCCCTTGTTTTTTTCTTCACCTCTTCTATGTCTTCAAATCGCTGTCCTTTCATGTCCCTCCGCATTCTCAGACACAAAAAGAAGTCACACAG
This sequence comes from Echinops telfairi, assembly GCF_000313985.2. NCBI lineage: Eukaryota > Metazoa > Chordata > Mammalia > Afrosoricida > Tenrecidae > Echinops > Echinops telfairi. Next base: position 16,778,932 of record NW_022103905.1, read on the forward strand.
AGTGAGGTCAGATGAGTCAGCTGAGTGGGGCAAGAAAGGCATGCTGGGTTTTGCCAAAAAAACAGTACACTGAGATGGCTGCATAAGCAGGTGCATTGTTGTGGTGGCAAAACCAGTCCCCCATCTGCCACAAATCAGGCCTTTTTTGTCACACATTGTTAAGCAATATTTTCAGAACCCCTAAATAGAAAGCTAGATTAATAGTCTGACCTGGTGGAACAAACTCCAAATGTTGACATTTTTGTCCATTTGGGAAGTTGACAGAAGTCCAGAACAAGGCTAGTCATCAATCAACATTTCACCTTTTTTGAAACAAGAAAACCACTCATACACTTGGGTTTTTCCCATAGTGCTGACCTTGTTAGCGGTGTTCAACATCACAACAGTTTCTGCAGCATTTTTCCTGAGCAGGAAACAAAATTTCATAGCCCCATGTTCTCTTAAATTGGCCATCACACACACACACACACACACACACACACACACACACACACACACAAAACCAAGGTTCAAGTAAAACTGCTTTTATGAAAAAATTCACTGTGACCAGAGAGAACCTTCCAAGGTGACACCACTGGGTCCATTAACTCAGAGTGAGTTGCTCAATGCTCACCTAGTGGGAAAACTGCGTACTGTGAAAGCTCCACTCCACCTGCACATTTCCAATTGGGGGGTGGGTACCCCTTTGTATAGTAGACTGACAGAAGATACTGACTATTACCTGATACTTTGTAGAATATCCACAAATGGCAACTATTTTACGATTATTCCTACTCACAATTAGGCAGCGTAATACAGTACCTACTCCACGTTGTTCTTCATACAAAGAGCCCATCAAGCGCTCCTCTAATGGAGGCTGTGTAAGCTAATGTAGGCTGTGCATTTGCAAGCTGCCTTCCAAAAGATAAAGCGTAAGACATAGACAGGTGGGAAGAGGTGACAAGAGCCACAGGGATGACTCTGCTTCCCAGGCCGCCAGATGTCCAAAGCCGGGACCACAACTTCTGTTTCCTTTGTTTTCTTTGTAAATGCTTTTTAAAGCTCTTGTGTTTTCCAATCAGATTCTAATTAGAACACACGCTTCTTGTCGAAAACACGGAACTGGCAGAAACCATAAAGAAGAGAATTAAAATGATCTCTCTCCCTTTTCCAGAGAGAAGCACTGTGAATATTTTTGGGAATTCTTCTACTTTTGTGCCTAACTGCATTATGCAGTTGATCTCATAGTAGAGACACAGCTTTCCTTCTGGCTGAGTTCCTCTGCCCCCTCCCCCTCTTTCATAAGAACTGAAATCTTGCCAAAGTTATCTTGTAATCCCTTCATAACAGTGTGTCACAGGACTGGGAATATGACCTCAGAATCGGCAGACTAACTTTTAATTGCAGCCCTAGCTGCATGACACTGGGCAGGTCACTCACCTTTTTCGGAGCTGCAGCTTCATCATTTGTAAAGTGATGTATGAGGGAGGTTAAAGTAAGGACTTTCTAAAGTTGTAAAAATAAATGAGGTCGTTATGTGAAAGGATTGGAAGCCAGGATGTAGCAAATCGCTAAACAGTCATTATCATTGGGGTTATTATTCTTCCTCTATTGGAAAATATTTAGGGTGCTTCAGTTTACTTTTAAATAAATAACTCTGTTATGCTGCCTTTTAACTTAAATCTTTTCCCACATCTCAATTTTTTTGTGTGCAGGGTGCCTAAAGCTCTTGGCCCCAAGTGTTTAAGAGTTTCAGTTCTGGATCTGACTGTCTAGACTCCCATCCCAGCTACGCTACCTACTAGCTGTGTGGATCTCTGTGCTTCTGTTTGCTCTTCTGCATAGTAAGATCACAACTGCTTTGAGGTTGCTGCAAGGACTACATAAGACAACAGGTGTCAAGCCTGGCAGGTGGCAATTACACCATAAAGATTAGCTATTGCTATTACTTGGGCTTTTCATCAATATACCTCCACTTATTTATCCCCAGAGGCACGGGCTGGAGCACACAGTCTCATGAGTTGATTCTGACTCACAGCAGCCCTATAGGACAGGGTAGAACTGCCCCTGTGGGTTTCAAAGACTGGAACTCTTTACTGGAGTAGAAAGCCTCATCTTTCTCCCAAGGAGGAGCGGTGGTTTCAAACTCCTAACCATGCAGTTAGCAGCCCAACATGTAACCCATTACACCACCAATAGCTATCAAAGTGGGCTGAAAAGCAGGTGCTATGAGAGTTCCTTGAGTGTCCAGGAAGATCTTTTGGCTGGTTGCTCAGAGAACAGCCCCAGGCCAATCCTGTCTGCATCGGCCTTCCTCCTCAACCCAGAAGCCATGGCCTGTGTCCTTGGAAGGGCCTTTGCTTTTTTGCAGGAGCACTCCTAGTTCTCTTGACAGACACTGGGTAGTGTGAGGCCTCTCCAGAGACTTGTAGGATAATAGGCCACAGTCTCTGCCGCTATTGCTGTAACACCAGTTTAGGGACCTTCCCTGGGCCTTGGCCCATCCTTCTCTGTTTTCCACTCACAGCCTCACGGTCTTGAAGACATCAAACCACTTAAGTCCAAGCTTGGCTCTGTGAGCAGCTGGATGAACAGGACACCGTGAGTGGTGCCAGATGCTAGCTGAGCTCGCCTTACTGCGTTCAGCAAAGTCCTTGGGCTGCACATCCACTCTTCCCATTTGGTTATTGATGGGCCTCAGTAAGCATCATCATTTGGTGCTTCAAAGAGAACTGCTTTAAGTAAACCCAAGGCATGAGGCACTCCACCAGGAAACCCAGATGAGGCGATGAGTGTATGCCAAAGGGTGGGGTTGTGTAAGCCATCCGGGAACCCAGCAGTACAGGCACACCCAGGCACTGCAGCTGGTATGTTGGCAACAGCTGCTGCTAAGTTTGCTAAGCAGCTACCAACCTCCAGTGGAAATGGCACCAGGGGGGGCTGGTAGATTGATTCATGAAGATGATGCCACGTGCACAGAGGCATGATCCAGTGGCTACTCACCTTTATCTGTGGTTTTCAGTAGAAATTCTCGGGTGTCAAAGCTGGAAGCTCATGCATTTCAAAGGTGGTTTTCATCTTGCTGGATGTGAATACTCATTGTGATGCATTAGCCCCACCTGCACCCCACCCGCACCAGCAGATTGCCAGATTGCTCAGGAAGGTGAGCAGCGCTGACTATGGGCCAGGTTAAGGAGCCTGGTGGTGCACGCCGGGGGTTAAACACCGGGCGGCTCACCGCACAAAGAGCATGGTTCAAACCCACTGGGTGTCCACAGGGAAAAGATGAGGCTGTCTGCTCCCATCACCACTGACTGGCTTGGCATCCCTAAGGAGCAGGACGGCAGTGGGCTTTTCAGAGGAGTCGGAATCAACGCCATAGCACCTGGCTGGGTTGGGTTTTTATAGGCGAGGGGAGGCCCCTGTGGGTGCGAGCAGTTCGTGATGACTTAAGCAGCCCGGCAGAAGAAAGCTTAACCATCAGCTTTCGTGACAGACAAGAAAGCCTTAGGGGCAGTTCTGCCCTGGAACCCATGGGAGGGGACCCCAAGTTGGAAGTAATTTGAAAGCAACTGATTTCTATACCAAGCACTGTCACAGGATTAGTGGAGTAACCATTTTGCAGAAGGTGAAGGCCGGAGGCACAGCAAACGTACTCTAAATCCCCCATCCTCGGCCCACAGCAGACACCAGTCTTCCCAAGAGCCTGGGCACGGTGCGTCTCCAAGTGGGCAGAGAGGAACTTGCCCTATTTTTCTTTACCTTGATAAATTCTGTGCTCACTTAGTGAGCACAGACTGCTTACCATGAGGCAGCTACTGTAGAAACAGGTCACCGTTGCTTCTTCTCCTATTTTTCTTCAACAACCCTAGAAGGTGGACATTGTGGTTATCACCTTGGCCTCCAGACTGCCGTCTGCCAAGACTTCACACCTGCTTCGCGTTCAGAGCCACCCTAGCTTCTGACCGGCTGGTTCTAAATTCAAGGGTTCCCACTACTTCCTCCGGTGTGATGTCAACATGAGGTTTTAGGCCATCACTGGCAAGCAAGTAAAATTTACAAACTCTTGTAAAAATGGTTTATAAGCTTGGAGCTAAGACACCAGTTTCTTAGAGAATAGGGTGAGAGCAAGAGAAGTCCATGCAGCTTCGGCCATTTGGAATGAGGGGGGGTCGTGTTTATAAGAGCTCGCAGCCAGTTTGTGGCCCAGGCTGAGCCCTGGGCCAGCTAGGAACCTTAGTAGTAGGTTCGGGGAGGTGAACAGCAAAGACTCCGCTATACTTGACCTTGAGCAAATATAACCTTGAGCAAATGACTCTCTGAGCCCGTTTTCTTATCCATGAAACTAGATGAGAGCCACAATGCCCACCATACAAGTTGGTCCAAAACTCACTGCCATCGAGTCAATAATGACTCAGAGTGACCCTATAGGACAGGGTAGTACTGCCCTGTGGGTTTCTGACACTGTAACTTTTTATTTCTCAATTAATCATTTTATTGAGGGCTCTTACAAATCCTATAACAATCCATCGTTCAATTGTATTGAGCACACTTGCACATATGTTGCCATCAACATTTCCAAAACATTGTCTTTCTACTTAACCCTTCGTATCAGCTCCTCTTTTTCCCCCTCCCTTCCTTACCCTCCCACCCTCGTGAATCCTTGATCAATTATATATTATTGTTGTTATTTCATGTCTTACACTGTCCATTGTCTCCCTTCACCCACATTTCTGGTAGTCGTCTCCCTGGGGGTGGGGGTGGGGGACTGTAATTCTTTACAGGAGTAGAAAACCTTGTCTTTCTCCAGAGGAGCTGGTGGTTTTGATCTGCTGACCTTGCGGTTAGCAAGCCAACTTGTAACCCGCTGCACCTCCAGGACTCCTTAGGATGGAACAAAATGACACTATGTAGTACGACGGGTTCCCATGGTGCCTGCCTGGTTGGGGGACAACTTGCTTTTATCAGTTACGTATAGAGTGTATTTAGGTAAAGAAAAATAAGATAGACTGCACTCTTCTAATCAACCCAGTAGAATGACATTCTGGACATTTGATAAGACCGAACATTTTAGACACAAGTCCCAAAGTTAAAATTATCTTGTTTCCACTGGGAAATGTGCTTGTTGAATTCTAGAGTTAGTTCTCAAGAGCTGGCCCCAGGATGCAAAGGCGTGGTCCCTAGAGGACATATTTAGCAGAGCCAAACCCCACTCAGGCTCGGCCTCATCAGACAGATGGGGCAACATAGCCAAGCAGTCTGTTGCTTCCGTCAGTGCTACCAATGGCGTGCTTCCAACAACAACAACCTGGAGTCGGACCAGACTTCAAAGATTAAGGACCATGACTCACACACTGCCAAGGCTGTCCAGATCTGCACATGCAAACTCAAGGTCTCAGGGCCACCCTCACTTCTGACCAGCCAGCACCCATCCCCCTACTCCGTCGGGTTTAGTGGTTGGCTACAGTGACTCACAGCTCTCAGGATGATTGTAGCGAAAGGAGACAAATCTGACCACAGGGAGGGAAGCCTAGGGAGGGGTCTGGGTGAAACTTAATGTCCCTAGGCATTTGTCACCCTTGCTGAGTGTTTTACGGAGGCTTCATGGTGTAGGCAGGATGCATTAAATGTGCTGAGATACAAGCTCCAGCCAACAGCACGTGACTCAAAGCTCCAAACTGCTACTCAGGCGACTGTTCGGATCTCCATCCTTGTCCTTTTGTCAGCATGGGCTCTAGAGGGGTTCACCACGAACAGCAAAGACTCTCCAAGCACTCAGGACATTCCCAAGATTTGGAGGTTACCTCCTAGGGACTTGGAACAAAGGTCACGCCGATTATTTACTACACAGGTATCTAAATGTATGACAGTCTTTGACTTACAGAAAGGGACCTTTGCCAGATGCACGACGTGCTCCTGCAGGTTTTTTATCTACAATTCCCGAGAATGCCACCAAGGCTGCATGAGCCCTTCGATTCTGCCTTCTTTTGTTAAGTAATGCTTTGAAAAGTCTCCCTCCCGTCGAGTCTGTTCTGGCTCGTAGCAACCCTATAGGACAGGGTGGCCCTGCCTCTGTGGGTTTCTAAGACTGGAACTCTCTGTGGGAATAGAAAGCCTTGTCTGTCTCCCCAGGAGCATCTGATCCTTTCAAATGGTTGACCTCACAGGTAGCAAGCCCTCAGGTAGCCCGCTACCTCCCTTACTCTTATTATATTTTAAGTACAACCTAACTCCTCTGTAGACATTTAGAAAATACAAAGAAACAAAGAAAATAAAAAAGAAAGATTCAGAGTCCTACCTCCCAGAAAAAGAAACTCAAGTGAACATGTTAGTATCTATCCATGTACATTTTTCTCTCTCTTCCTTTCCAAATGTTACGCTTATTAGAATTTTAATTAAAACTCCTGCTCAATTGCCCCTCTCTCTTTCTCTAGTTTATCATTACCAATTCAAGATTCAATTCGTCAACCAAATTGAGAAACCAGTAGAACCCACATTGACTTTGTCACTCTTCGGAACGAAACAGGACACGCAGCAAATTCCCATCACTCTGTGAGTATCAGGTGCCCAGAGCTTCTGTCTGACGACATGCTTGTTTTCCTCCCCAGGTCTAGCAGGCCTTCAGACTTTCAGACACAATCTCAATCCGTACGTCTGCCCCAAGCCTCCTGTCAGATGCCCACACCGTGTCACCCCTCCTCAGTACCACCCTAATTCTACTTTCTGTTAGCATGGCGAGTGAGTGTGAGTGTGTGTGTGTGTGTGTGTGTGTGTGTGTGTGTGTGTGTGATGGGTCTAGTGCAACATGGGCTGAGCAGAGGGAAACCAGGGGTGGCGAGTCAAGGAGAATCTCACCCTGCTCTTTCTTGAAGAGCAATTCAAAGAATGACTTATTTGCCCTAAAACACACCTCTCACTCTGACCTACAGTGTCTCTGTTTCTCAAAAATGAAATCAATTCTTTGAGCACAATGCCGATGGCAAAACGTTCTTACTAGCTTATTTAGACATTGTTTGACCCAAAGGTCTTTTGAGAAATCAGTTCTTCTTCAAGGCTCAAGGACATCAATGGCCTGCATGGCCATCCCCAGGAATTTGGATTTCAGGAGAATCAGAATGGCTTCTGAGCACAGCATTTTATTCTTAATCTGGTAGCACCGGCACCCCCCTCCCTTCCATCCTACATCCCTGTCTTAGCTTCCTGGTGCTGTTGTAACAGAAATACCCCAAGTGGATGACATCAGCAAGCGGATATGTGTTTCCTCCCGTTTAGGAGGTCAGAATCCAGATTCAGGAGCCAACGATCGGGGAAGGTCTCTCTGAAGGCTATGGGCGAAAGCCTTGTCCAGGTTTCTGTAGCCCTCATGCACCTGTGTCTCTTGGTACTCTCCATGTGGCAGGTGCCCTCTCCCATTTGTGCTTCCTCTGCTGTGGCTAGAAGCCCTGGTAGCAGAGTGGTTGCATGTGGGGCTGAGATCCACAAGATCAGCAGTTCAAAACCAGACTCTCTTCAGGAGAAAGCAGGAACTCTCTACTCCCGTAAAGAGTTACACGCTCAAAGACTCTCCTGGGCAGCTCTGCCCTCTCCTTTAGGGTCACTACGAGTTGGCATCGACTCAGCGGCAGTGCGTTTTGAACTTGCTGCATCTGCTCTGCTCTTTTGATGTCACAGGTCATTCATGTTTCAGACACACCCTACCCTGATCGTGACCCGATTAAGATGACAAAGAAATAAAAACCTCATTTCCAAGGTACATCTACAAGGATTGCGGCTAAGAGTCCAGCACATATTTTCAGGGGACACAGTTCAATCCTGAATATGGCCTGATTCGGTCATCCCACAAGAATGCGCTGGGTGCTCCATACCAGAGATAGCAGGACCCTGGCCTTCAAAGCTCAATGGTTTATCTAGACCAGCGGTTCTCAGCCTGTGGGTTGCGACCCTTTTGGGGTCGAACGACCCTTTCACAGGGGTTGCCTGATTCATAACAGTAGCAAAATGACAGTGATGAAGCAGCAAGGAAAATAACTGTGGTTGGGGGTCACCACCGCAGGAGGGACTGTTTGAAAGGGTCGCGGCCTTAGGAAGGTTGAGGACCACTGATCTAGACCATTGTTGGGAGGAGCTGGGGCTCTCCATCTTCTGCAGAAAGGACCAGGATGAGCCGAGCAAGGGACCCGCCGCCATCAGCTCATCCAGAATTCAGTGTTACCTCCAAACCAAAGAACCTAACTGGCTGCCATCCTGGCAATACTGACTCACAGCGACCCTATAGGACAGGGCAGCCTGTCCCCGTGAGTCTCCAAGACTGTTCATTTTTTGTGGGAGTAGAAAGCCACATCTTGGTCCCTTGGCAGTTTGGCAGTTTCAAGATGCCAACCTTGCAGATCACAGCCCTACTCGTAACCACGACACCACCAGGGCTGCAGTAGGACCTCCGCGCTCCCCCAAATCCCACTCCCAGGGGACGGTCCTAAATCATGGCAAAGGCCTCCAGCCGCTCTGTCGATGTTGGGGTGTTTGCGTGTCTCGTGAGCACAGCTGTCTGGTGAGTAAAGCTGATAGTTATACTTGAGTCGGCATTACATGTTTGCTCCAAATCAGTGTATCTTTTCATGTACGGTTTTCTATGACTTCTCTGCCTTACTGTTTTAATGGAAATTGTTATTTGTATGGAAGCGAAAAGCTTCCTGGGGGCAGGGAAGGAGCATGATGTGAATTCACTAGATTAATCAAACCTACGGAGAACACAGATATCCGGAGAAGATTACCCCTCTCTCCTCAAGAATGACTTTCCTGACTTATTTACCTAAAAGTAAAGAAGAGATAACCTGAGCTAAACAAAGTTAACTAGATTCATTATTGCAGGACTTCTCAGAACCTTTTAAATAGGCTAACACAGGAAACAGGATGTTTTTTCCAGTCCTTTTGGTCTGGATGCCCCATTTTTCCTTGGCACCCCTATTGTTACCTCTATTTCTGTTGAACACCAGGTTGGGGAAAACAGCAAAAAAAGGCCACCCCCTCTAACTCAGACCAATGCTGACCTGCCCTGGCTGTGCCTCGGTGTTGCTTTGCTATTACAAGTAAACTGACTATGTCTGGTTTCCTTTGTATCTTCAAGGGGCGAAGGAATTACTAGTAATAAGACCTACTCCTTTCTAATCACCTTGGACTTTGATATTGGCGAGCTGACCATGATCAAGCTCAAGTGGGAAAGCAGTGACGTATGGGTCAACGTCTGGAATACCGTGCAAACCATCATGCCATGGGGCACAGGAACCAGCTACTCCGGGCTCCTTCTGAAGACCATCAAAGTCAAAGCCGGAGAAACCCAGCAAAGGTGACTATTGATTCAACCCCCTACTAACCGATCTTCCGTGCCTACGTGTGCCAGGCACACCTCACAATCTAAGACTTAATTATCATCTGTATCGGTCATTATGAAGTAGTTGTGATTATGCCCAGGTGATAGAGCATAAACGCTCAGAAAGGTGAAGGAATCCTCCCAAGTCACCTGGCTTTGGGTGGAAGGACTAGGATTTGAACGCAGGGCTGTTGATGTCCAGTCTTGTCTCTTCCCACGGCCAGCGGCTACTGCCTCCAGAGACTGAGAACCACCTCGTCAGCCTAGGACCTCACAAACATCACCAGGTGAAGTCAGACCACTTTGAGGACCTCACTAGGAGGGACAAGCACCTAGAGGTGACATCTCTTTTTCAGTGTTTACCCAGAGAAATCTTTTCAACGGGTCACGATCTCAAGGTGTCAAGTGACCCTTCTCTAGGGTGGTGCCATTTAAATCTTAGATTGTGTAAGAGCCACTGAGGAGCTTATGCCATGGGCAGCATTCCCAGAGCCCCACCCCCACCCCACCACACCACCCCCGCAGAGCTTCCGCTTCACTGCACCCTATCAGAGAACCTGGCAATGAACATGTTTCACCAGGGCCCCAAGAAATTCTGATGTGGATCAGGCCATCCCCAGGCACCGTTGCTCTTGACTTGACTCTGACTCATGATGACCTCGTGCACGTGTGTCAAATTGGTGCTCCACGGGATCTCCAATAGTTGATCTTTCGGAAGTAGATCCCCAGCCTTTTCGAAAACTTCCAAGCCTTTCGTGAGTAGCCAAGCGCATTAATGATCTGGACCGCTTTGATAGAGACCAGTCGGCTGTAGGCTGCACTTGACGAACACTGCCGTGTGTATGCGAACCTCTCTCCTGGTCTCAAAGCTGCCAGGGCTGTAGAGGCTGGGATCCGGGGTGCAGGGGTGGTGAGGAGGGAGTGAAGAAAAGAATCGTGTTCCTGCAGTGCCTACGGGTTTCTCAGCAGAGCCACAGGGTGCCTATGGCGCCATGTTGGTCTGCAGTTGCACACCTGTCAGAGAAAAGAGGATCTTGCCCTTGCTCAAACTCTTTCCTAGCTCCTCCCCTGTATCCAGGAGACTGGGCCGTCCTCTCACACTTCCTCTATTGGGAAGCCCATTTCTCCCCTTGGTTTGCGCTCAGTGGAAATGGGAAATGGGGAGCCTTCTAACCTCCAAGCAACCTGCCTCCCTCACCCCTCCAATGCCACTGCCAGGAGCCAGCCTGGGGGCTGACAGACAGCTGCTGAGTCTCTGGGTAGGACGACACTCTAAGATGTTCTCTCCCTGGGTTGCTCCAGGCTGGCACTTAAGAAGAACCTGCTCTGCCACCTGCCCACAGCCGTCTCCACAGGATCAGTCTGAGGGAAGGCAATGGCTTCTCTCCTCTGACACACTTAGCCATTCTGGCCTGACTCGTTGGCCCGGTGGAAGAATGCTGCTTCTCAGCACCACTCCCCCAGAGTTGTCTTAGTGGGAGAAGGACACCTCTGTGCTGGAGGTCGTTCACCATGACTGTGCTCTGTGAGTTCCCTTCTCCACGGGTGCCAACCCACACAGTGCCGAAGACGAGCGAAAGGAGGGACTGGCACTGATGGAGTTCCTTCTGCACAGCAGGCTTGGGGCTGGGTCCCTGTGCCCATCCACCTCATTTGATCTGAGGCTAGCGGACATGGTTAAGAATCTGACTCAGGCTGACATTGCTCACAGGTGGCCCACCCATAAAACTTCCAACAGAGGTCCTTCTTGCTCCCATTAGTGGTGATGGTGCTAAAGGCCCTTCCAGCGCCTAGCAGCCCGTGTGAGCACGTAGCAATGCCCTCATAGGGTTTCCTGGGCGGCAACAATGGGCTCAAGAATAAGAACCATTATGAGGATGACGCGGGACCACATAATGTTTCATCCTGTGATCCATAGACTCGCCAGGAGTAAGAACTGACCCAACAGCACCAAACACCACCACCACCAACAATCTTGACAGGAGGAGGACACCAGGGTTTTCCCCCACAAACCCACCAGATGGATTTCAACTGCCAGCCTTTCCCTTAGCAGTGGAGCACTTAACCTCTGAGCCACCAAGGCTCCATCCACTCATCTTGACCCCCACCCCAATAATCTGCTGTTTCCTACTCTCATCTGTTAGAGGTGCAGGACGAGACATTAACAGATAGGCCCATAAAACCCTTCTTAGGGTTTTCCAAACCCAAAACTCAATTCTCTGTCAAGTCTGACTCATAGCCACCCTCTCTACAGGACAGGGTAGAGCTGCCCCTGTGGGGTTCCCAGACTGCAACTCTTTATGGGAGTAGAAAGCCCCATCTTTCTCTGGGGGAGCAACTGGTGATTTCTAACTGCCGAACTTGCGGTTAGTGTGTAACCACTATGCCAGTGGGCTCCTTCTTAGGGTTTGGGGAGGTGTATAATAAAGAACAAGAGCAACAGGGGGAATACTGTTGTTTAAGCAGTAAGAACTGAGTTGCTGCTATGTGACCACACAAGAATGTCAGACAAATGCATGCTGTGGCTCTTGGTATAAAGAAACTTGAGAGCCTAAGAAGGAAAATTGAGGGCATCAATTTTGCTAATGGGGTGCGCCATCCCAGCGCATCTTGAAATTTAATGTGCCCATGAATCACCCAGACATGATGTTAAAATTCAGTTCTGCTTCAGGAGGTCTAGGGGGTGCGAGGGTGGTCTGCATTTCCAACAAGGTTCAAGTGATGCTGATGCTGATGCTGATGCTCTATGGACCACTCTTGTTGGTCAGCCCTGAAGTTCAGAAGGAAATCTGAGGACAAGAGCAGTTCAGGGGCATCCGCGAGGCTGTGGGAAGGTTGGCGGGGCTCAGCACAGCTCAGTCGGCAGACTTCAGCAGTCAGTTCTGAACTCAAATGTGGACGTCACTGCTGATCCTCGGCGGGATCTCTGGCAATCACGCCACCTCTCTGCGCCTCAGTTTCTCCAGTCAGAAATGAGCATGAGGCTACCAGTGTTTTGATATCTTCTAGAAACCAAAAAACCCAAAGACAGGATACAAACATTAAATCCAATACTTGAAAAATAACAACAACCAAAACGACCTCTTAAATTGTGGATTAGGTGGAAGTTTACATTTCAGATCATTCATTTTGTCCTCTACTATGTAGGCTACTTATCAACTCAACCCCACCACACACACACACACACACACCCCTTCCCTTCCCCACCTCTCCCCTCTGATTTCTCGTCTCTCTCTCATGGATGACTGTCCTGTGTTTCACCCAAGGCGACACCTGTGCACCCTCCTTTGCCCACCCCCCACCTGGGTTACCCAACCTGGGTAACCTTCAGAATCTGTTTCCCTTGCTGCGAAAATCAGCTAACTACAGGAATTTTTTTTTTTTTAGTCTAAGTGATACATTCTGGGTGGAATTTCATGTGAAGTGGCTTTCTTCCCCCAAAGGTACCAAGCCAGGATGAGCAGGGTCTGGTGTGAGGGTGGAGAGCAGGGCAAACCTGTTGACCCCACAGCAGGACATAAAAAGTGATCGCCTAACGTGTGATGAAAAATGGCCAAGTTTGGCAGTATTCACATCCACCTGTTCCTCGTAACAATTTTGTCGTTTAGTACAGGCTTGTGCTGAGAAGCAGGAAAAGAAGGAATAAGACAGACAGCAGAATTCTTTGTGACTTTTCTTTTTTTTTTTTTAACACATGCAATTGGAAGTAGACACATAGAATGGCATCTTGAAACTAGTCAGAGTCTAGCAGTTGGTCTCCAAGGGAGACTCCTAGTGGGTGTTCCCTGTGGTCAGACAGTGTCTTCACACATCAAGAGCCGCGCGGAGAGCCAGATGAGGGCTGTCAGAGATGCCCGGAGCATGCGCAGAGAAGGAAGGCTTGGGGTTTCCGCCTGACCCTGGAAGGAACCGAGACTGTGTGCCCTGGAGTCCGGGCAGCGTAGTGAAAGAAACCACAGTTTCCCTCCGCTCTTTGATGCTGCCCGGGGGACGTTCCCAGGAACGTCCTAGATGAATGCTTTCACTGGCTTGGGTTTTTGTTTTTCTTCTGAAGTTATGAAAATATTTGCGAACACGAGCCTCTAATTAAAGAAACAGCATTGCATGCCTTCCTTTAAATTGAGTAAATATTTGACAAAGGATGAAACACTTCCACGAGCTGCAGCTAAAACTTAATGCCTCGTTTGCTTTCTGTTTTTCTATTCAGAATGACATTTTGCTCAGAAAACAAGGAAGATCTCCAACTCCGCCCAGCCCAGGAGGAAATTTTCGTGAGATGTGAATTAAGCTCTAAAAAATGGAAGCGAATGACCAGATGAATAAATAAATCATACTCCTAATCAAGGGAGGTTGGGCCTGGGCAAAAGGAGGGGGGAGGGGGACAAAACCCCTGATCAAAGTTGTATAAAGAATTTTGCATTAAGTTGAAATAAAGTTTAAAAGTTAAAGAAGTATGTTTCACTATTGTAAACCGAGTTTGTTTGCTTAAAAAGAAAACACTATTATGCAACTCTTTTCAAATACTAGTACAATGAAGTTCCCTCTGTTGCCTCTGGTTGAACGATAATGCATGCAAATCAGTGCAGCTGTAGGAGGCGTTCAGATCCATTATTCTAATTTAAACTGTCTTTTACACTTAAGTCACATTTCCTGCATTCCCTAGCTAGTTAACCCCCAGCACTTTTTTGGCACCATGCTGGAGAAGTACTTTATTGCATCACTAGCCCTCCAGGAAAGGGAAATTACAATGAGCATTACTGGTGTGCCCAAACACGCAGTTTTAAGCCAACACACCTCACCAAAAGAATGATCCTAACCCAGCTCGTCGCTATCATCATACAAATCATAGTTATGAACCAAACAGACAGACGCAGAGTTCTACCCAGTCTACGGATGGCCATCTTCATGCGGATATCACCAGTTACATAAGTACACTTTCCTTCTTGTACTAATGCTTGCCATCCCAGCTCGCGGAGAACCGGGGCTGTCTCAGAGAGATAGCCAATCCCAATCTGTCCAACCAATGAAAGACAGGTGCTTTGACCAACAGCTTCCATCACAGACCACAGGATGCAAGCCAATAATAGATAGGATAATCACTTCGATAGGTGTCACATGTAGTTTAGGGAGGGAGGCCTCATACCACCGAAGCTGACAGTCACACAGGCTACGCACCAGTCACAATTCGCATTCTCTCGCCAGTGAGTGGGACACCAGACCTGAGGAGAACAAAAGTTCTGAGAGATGCCTGTCTCGGACTGAATCAACTCCAGATGATCTTGTGTGGTTCCTTTCATTCCCCTGGGAAACTAAAGGACCTCCAGGAGAGAAGCACCTGCCGGGTCATTCTTTCAAAGTGAAGTCTCTTGTGCAGAATGTGCATGTAACCTGCAAACGGATCCAGTCCCCTTGGGGGTACAGTGTGTGTGAATGAGTGTGTGTGTAGATGGATACATATTAAAATGAAAATACTTTACATTGTGTCTAAAATGCTAGGGTTTACAATGAAACCACGTTTACAGTGGATCAGCATGTCTTAGCATTCGCTATCCAGAAATAACTTGGCATACTACTTTGATAAAAGACCACATGGGAACACACCATGCTGTATATCCTAGAGAATAGGTACACATATGTACCACGATACATGTAAGAGGATGGCCTTGCATGCATTGCATTCATTTCCTATGGTACAGTGTCCCCCAATGGAATGTTATACAGCAGTGAAAAAGAGGCCAAAGCTACAAACACAAGCACAGGGCTGGGGTGGAGGTGAGACAGGATGGTGCCTAGTGCAAAATTTGAGGGGGCGCATGCACTTGCACAAGGGCACACAAAGCAAAGCATAAGGTGTGCAAAACTAACCTGTGCTGCTAACGATGGAGAGGAAGGTGGTCAAACCCTAAAGAAGAGCCCTGGGCCGCAGGGGTTAAGCACCACCGCTAACAGAAAGCTCTGGTTGAATTCACCGGCCATTCTGTGGGGAAGACGTGGCAGCCTGCTGCTGTAAAGATGTACGGCTTTGGAAACCCTATGGGGCAGTTCTCCTCTGTCCTTCCCTGTGCCTAGAAGTCAGGACTGACTTAATGGAAAGGCGTTTGGTTTTCAGGAAGCTGTAAAGAAAAGCAATGAAACCATTACCACAGAAGTGAGCCGCCTGGAGGAGGAGCCAGGGCAGCCCAGGGTTTCCAGAGCCAGCGCTGCTCTGCTGTGCTCTGGGTGGTGGTTACAGAGTGCTCACGTTTACAACCATTCCTGCAACTGTCCGTCTACAGTCATGCTCTTTCGGATATGAACGGCACCTTCCAATGTAGGAAAAAAACTAAGACAAACATTTTTCTAAGGCCGTGTCCACATACTGCACTATAAATATCACTTCACAGGAAATGTAATTAGAAGTCATTTCATCTTTGGTAAGAAACCTTGAAGTGACTCAGTATATCATCACACTTGGGGCAGAAAATCCAATGAGCCACCAACATGACACACAATTAGTTGGAACATGTGCAACTCCCTCGGCACGTCCGTATCTGGTAGCCAATTCTGTTGCCAGTAGATTATCTTCCCTTGGGAAACACGTGTACATCGGCATCACATTTTCTTTTGTATATTTCCACAGCAAAGTCAAATAGGGAAACTGAATAATGCAGCCACATCTGTTCGTTGCAAATGCAAAACGCTGGCGCGTACATGATTATACACACCTCTCTCCAAAGACTGCATTAGGAGCCCACTCAGGAGGGTTCCCGCTAACAGCTTGCCTTCCAGGCAAGAGATGTCTGTGCGTTTTACTTGGGAGAGAACACAAGGCAAAAACATGGAGCGGGGATTAGACCACCGCTGGGCTCTTTGAGGTAGGTGACATGGAAGAGAGGGAACCAGCGCTCATCCGATGGAAATGAATGGGCTCTCCCACACAGCAAAGCAAGCTGTCCCCCGTGGTCACCTTGAGTAACGCTGGGCTGGTCACAATAAGTGTGCAAGCTTTGACTGCAGTTACGTTGCTTGGAGTGGCAGAGTAAGGAGCGAGGTTACCCGGTGCAATGCTGGCTCTTCTGCAGAGCCTGGCTTAAAGGAGAGTCCGATGGTTGGGAAGTCGTGCAAGCAAGAAGACTACAGAAAATCAAGACTTGGTCCTAAAAATTACCATCTACCTGCTAACCTTATGGCCTACTGCTTCCTCTCAAATCCCAGTCACCTGTACACAGTTAGTAATTCCAACACCTTCCTTCCATCCTTCCTTCCTTCTTTCCTTCCTTCCTTCCTCCCTTCCTTTCCATTTCTACCTTTCCTTGCACCTCTCTGTCTTCTTCCTTTCTCCTCCAGAATTCCCTTCTCCCTGTATAACTGACTTTCACTCATCAATCCAAACCCCGAACCAATTCCATTGCCATCAAGTTGATTCAGACTCAGGACAGCCTTGTAAGACTTGTATGGAGCTCCTGAGGGCCGAGCAGAAGGACCCCAGTGGGTTTCCCAAACTCATCTTGAAGGAAGCAGGCTGCCACATCTTTCTCCCAGAGTTGCACCTGAGTTCAGACCACTGACCTTTCAGTTAGCAACCAAGCGTTGAACCACTGTGCCACCGGGCCAGTCTTTTTCACTGGTGCCTACCTGCCCCTCTCTCTCCTTGGGATGCCTTCCGTGATGTGCACGTGACCTCTGCTCACTTCCGGTCGCCGTCCAATGAAGATGGATGCACAGAGGCCCCACAGCCAGAGGGGAACTGGGCTCCCTTGGGTTTTCAGTGGCCATGGACAGAAGCAGGGCCCTATCGGCATCTTTAGGGGACACCATTGGGTGAGTAGTGTCAGCCCACCCTTTGAGGAGGAGCCCAGGGGGTAGCCTGTGGACCGCGGGCTCGCGTCCTTGCCAGGATCCTGCTGGGCTTCACCCTACTGCTG